>NC_090268.1:403208911-403576411 GCF_040414725.1 Anabrus simplex | reverse complement strand
CATTTATCGCGAATAATCCATAAACACGTGAAAAGCTCAGTTTCGCGAAGATTCATGCCACTTATTCCATATACTCTATACGTACAATATACCACAATGACGACTTTAACCTGTCGCATCTTAATCTCAAATATATAGCCGTGAAATATCAGGACCTACCATCGTCCTACAAATACATAATATCCACTTAAAAGTGTCTCGATGATTAATTACATCCAATTAATTATCACATGCTTCCAATGCACATGTTCACATTAAATTCGCACATAGAATTCGGACTCAATATCCCGATGACACGTTGTCTCAGACACGAGGTACAAGTAGAAGTTCAAATACAAGGAAAATATAGAAAATACGGACGAAATATCCTACCATTAAATCCATCAAACATAAACTAATTCATATTCGTGACGAAATTTACTCAATAAGCAAAGATGGTGTCGATAACACATGGATAACTCTGTCAGAACCCTCACTGTCAAATTCATGGCCACATGGTCATCAAATAATCACATGTGTCAGTTTTATGACGTATTCGAGCAAATAAACTGCCATAAAAAAGTGTCAAAATAGCTTACGAAGAAAAAGAAGGAATAGAACAAAACTACATAGAACAGATATAAATGAGACGTAATCGACTTAACTTATAGATGAATCTTCATGTCTGGAAGTCTGGGTTCTCAATCAGCCATGCCAGGAAGAAAGAATCTGCATCCCGGCGCCGCCAACGATGGTCAAAGGTTTAGAACCTCATGGTGAAGCACTGGTAATCCATGATGTGAGATTTCGTCCTCTTCTGGAATTTATTCACGTCCACGTCTTCCGCGTCCACTCGTAAGAAAGCTGAAACTTACACAAAATATTTTAGAGTAGGCTCCAAGCACACACGTAACAGTATTTTAGAAATGACACGTACTTAAGGGATTATTGTCTGCACATTCGACGTCTGATCACAGCACTGTTCTAAATTATATCCACTTTTCAGACGTGTAGAGCACAGGAGTGAAGCGACGTTCCACGCTGAGCAACTGCAGGTGATAGTTCAAGACACGCCAGAGGGTGTGTGAGAACGAGTATTCGTATCACATGACTTAAATATCATGTCTGGTGCACATGCACGGAAGTAAAGTCAATTGAGGGGCTAAATTCTTCTACTGTACGAATCTACAACTTCATCACCATCTTAGCCACAAGGTCGTGCAAATTATTCCAAAATTTCAGTTTTTAATTTATATCCTCCAAATGTGCTATTCTTTTATCCAGTTTATTTTACTTTAGTCCTTGAGCCTTCCGTAATTATGCACGTCGCCACCAAAGATATTACAAATATTTCGTTCATATCATTCCTCGCAATTACGAGTGACACGCGCTGGCCTCCTTCTTCCAGTCACCAACCTTCATTTTTTTTATTTTTATTCCGTTAGCCAGTCGGCCGCTCTCTGCACAAAAAAACTCGTTCTCGCCCCTGCCAAGGTCGCGCGCACCCCATCTCGCCGACAAGCAGACACAAGCCGCACCAACACCTGTTCACTCATTTGTGGCCTGACGGTCACATCCACCTCTTACTGGGACAAAAATTTTTAAGCAAGATTAAAAATTTTTAAAATCGTGTTCATTCCTTAAAATGTGGTCCGTATGCTGTCCACTTCACTGTTTAATTTTCCATGATATTTATAATTTCAGGCATCTGTCAGTTTTCTGAACGGTAGTCATTCTGCACGGCACAAACTGGTATTTCTTCGATAGCCGACCTGGGTCTTTTCTTTTTTTCTTTCTTCACTCTTCTGCTTTACGGTAGAGTCTTAGGTTCGAGGCATTGAATATGACTGTTCATAGGAGAGTAATGGTTTGATCTCTTCACATTGGAGTCTTTCTTCTGGCGCCCTGATTTTCAGGTTGATATTGTGGTGCCGAAGGATTTAATCTATCGTCATGAGGTGAATTCCGATGTTGCTGGAACTGTGGGCTCTCGGCTCCCATCACATCTGGATCGGTGTCTTGATTATGAATGGCGTCCTTCCATTTTGAGCCTTTTTCAGTTTCCTTCCTTAATTCTTCAATGTACCTCATGCTTTCTCGATGACGGTTCTCCATTTCATCTCTGAAATTCCGGTAGTTACGATCTGAATAATATCTAGGTCTATCATAGGGCCTATTCCGTCTATAGTCCTGTGGTCGATCCCGTGTCCTGTAATTTCCCCTTCTTCGGACATTCTTCGGATCTTCCATCCTGTCCTCTCTGGGTCTCATTCTTCTCTCTTCCCATCGACGATCGTACGCTCTGGGATAGTTTTTGTACTCTTTAGGTCCACTCTGATTTCCGTTTTCAGGCATTGGAGGCGAATTCCGGTTTTTCGGAGTGTCTATTACGTTGACCTGATAAGTATTGCTCCTTTGAGTTTTCGGTACTGTTGAGACATTCATGGTGTTGTCGAGCTGTCTGAGAATAACCTCAGCCTGCACGGCAGTCTGAACATTAGCAGCAATGAGTAAGCGCTGTACTTCCACAGGAAACTGCTTTGTTATCGCCTGGACCAACTCATTTTCAGATGGTGGAGTGTCGAGGTCTTTCATTCGTCGTACTTGATTACAGAAGTAATTAGCGTACTGCGTTTGCCCATCTGTGGAATATTTTCGTGAATACAAATCCAACCGTAGTGCTTGTTGCAGATCCGCTCCCCAGTATCTCTGTAGGAATAAGCGCTTGAAACTTTCATAGTCTTCAAACGTATAACGGAAAGCATGGTACCAGTTGAGCACGTCTCCCTCTAAAAATTTCTCCGCTGTTCGCAGATGTTTTTCAGTAGGGATCTTCTGTTCACGAATATATTCATCAAGGTCCCTAATGAAATTTTTAGGCGTGACCCCGTTTAAGTTGTTGAATTTTCTAGGCCTGTCCTCGCTCATTCGGATAAAATTAATGATTTGAGGTACGCTGTGTGCCGGTGTAGTACTGGGATTTACTGTGGGTTGTTCAATGTGGGTAATATTCTGAGACGATTCAGCTATGGGCGATATTCCTTCTGTTACAGTAGATTTAGCCTGTACGACCTCTTCGACATTACTCTGTCGGTCCATTAATGATGTCACTAAGACCCTAGTGCTCCTATCCTGCAACTTCAAAAATCCTACTTCTTTTTCTAATTTTTGGAGGGCGTCCATATTTTCCTCCATCTTCTGTTTCCCGGACTTGACATCTCCGGCAAGATTAATAATTTGCTCGAGTATTTCCGACTTGTCTTTGTCAATCATGCTCTTGATATCATCGAACTGGAGTGAAATATCTTGTATCTCCATTTGGTTGACTGAGATACTGTCCTTTACGGAACGGAGATCATCGTCGACCTTCTCTTTTATTTTCTTTAGGTCTTCTGTGACCTCTCCTCTAAGATTTTTCACTTGTTCTGACATCTCTTCTTGTGCCGTAGAAATCTCTACCTTTATAACATCTATCTCCTTCCTCACAGATTCAATGTTATTTCTGACTAGGACTACGTCACTCTGAAGAGCGGTGACCTTCCCGGTGATAACCTTATTATCCTCTTTAATCTGGCTCGTCAAAGTAACAACTTGTTCCAGGGTTTTTTTCTGATTTTCCCTGCACTCTAACACGATATTGTCAATCCGACAACTAGTTTCCTCCAGTTTTGCATATAGTTCGTCACGACCCTTTTTCGCCTCTTCCTGTATCGCAGCACCCATAATGTTCATTTTCTGACTCAACCGTTCATTACTATCTTCCTGAATTTTCCTATTCTCTTCCTGTATTTTTCTGAATTCCTCCTTATTCTCGTCTTGTGCTCTCCTACTCTCTTCCTGTGCTCTCCTATTCTCTTCCTGTATTTTTCTGAATTCCTCCTTATTCTCGTCTTGTGCTCTCCTATTCTCTTCCTGTGCTCTCCTATTCTCTTCCTGCATTTTTCTGAATTCCTCCTTATTCTCCTCCTGTGCTCTCCTACTCTCTACTGTCATAGTCTCTAATAACTTCCTAATCTCCTCGAGATCCATTCTATTATTCAGAAAGTGACCTGTGTCAGCAAACGCCGAAATGCAGAAACTTTCCCCCCAGACATGTTGATTGTGATAAGGCAAATTCAAGTTTCATGAAGAAAATTCCTAACCCTCATTTTTCCATGTGAAACACATAATCTTAAGTAAAATACTCTGAAAATTCCGCGTACTCTGTTAGAATTCTACCTAACTGGGATGGCATTAAATCTGAAATGAACCTGCCGAACCGTGAATAATTCATAATTTGAGCAAGTCAATTTAAACCACGTGGAGAAGCAATTAATCAAGTTCCACGATGGATTAAGCCACATTTTTAAGCCACAAATCGAGCCCCACGGATGGGAAAAGCCACTAAGATGTGCCCGTCCTAGTCAGTCATCGAACACGAGACACCCCAGGGGTGCTCAGTTCGGTGGCTGTAGGCTTTTAAAATAAATGAATGTGGCAGGATTATCATAGGGTTCATCAAATGAGTACGTTCCAAGTAGAAAACAAATATGACACTTTTATTCAATTTAAAGCAGTATTGGCCATCCTGAATTCTATGATTATGATTATGATCGTTACGTTAAGGAATTTAATCTGGCTCTTGATGTAACAAACCTAGGCACACACACAAATGGGATGGTACACGGCAGTTGTTTCCCTGACATTCTAACAGAGTATTTACATTGTAAAAAAAATTTTTTATCGTCTTCAAGGGTATTAAGTTATTTGTTTAAAGTTGAATTAAAATTTTCATTCAGAAAAATGAGGTCTGGGCCAAGCCTTCATCGATAATCTGGAAAAAATGCAGTAATTGTAAGAACGAATTTAATAAAAAAAATAACCAAGATTCAAAAAGTTAACACTTATGACAAAATAATAAAATTTACAGTCGTTATCTTAACGATAAAATGAAAAGTTGAATTTGCCTTGGTTTTCTCTAAGTTAATCCGAGACGTCGGATATACCTGTTCACGTCATCTCACATCTCCTTTCGTGAGAATTTGTATTGAACATTAAGTATTTGACCAAGGATTAAACTAAATAAAACGCCTCTCGGGCTTGCAAACGTAAATAAGTGGGGATAATACCATCCATGTGGAGATCCTGTCCACTATCAATCAATAATATCAGTGTCACATGTTTCAGAATAGAACACATAAAAGAAATAACCCTCTAAATACTAATAAATCACTACTTCTACAGCTAACTAAGGAAATTGGTAAGAAGACTGTGAGTACTAAGAAGAAAATATCTACACTATGTACATGTCGACGAGTGTCGATCAACCGTTTTACTCTCCTATTAACAAATTTATGGAGTTACAGCAAGATTGAGTTATCACATGAGAGTAAAAATTACATCAACGAATGAGCTGGTATAATCACGAATCAGACATTATTTAGATATTTCGTCGAAGACTTGTTCTTTAGACCTAGGGCCTTCTCGAACATTCATCTGTACCTTGAGATTGAAATTACTGGATTACTTGAGAAAATTTGGGATATTCCCACGAATTAAAAGTACATCGATAAACATGGACTTTCATTTTCTTCATCTGAAGACACTAATATTAGGCTACACTGCATTTATCGCGAATAATCCATAAACACGTGAAAAGCTCAGTTTCGCGAAGATTCATGCCACTTATTCCATATACTCTATACGTACAATATACCACAATGACGACTTTAACCTGTCGCATCTTAATCTCAAATATATAGCCGTGAAATATCAGGACCTACCATCGTCCTACAAATACATAATATCCACTTAAAAGTGTCTCGATGATTAATTACATCCAATTAATTATCACATGCTTCCAATGCACATGTTCACATTAAATTCGCACATAGAATTCGGACTCAATATCCCGATGACACGTTGTCTCAGACACGAGGTACAAGTAGAAGTTCAAATACAAGGAAAATATAGAAAATACGGACGAAATATCCTACCATTAAATCCATCAAACATAAACTAATTCATATTCGTGACGAAATTTACTCAATAAGCAAAGATGGTGTCGATAACACATGGATAACTCTGTCAGAACCCTCACTGTCAAATTCATGGCCACATGGTCATCAAATAATCACATGTGTCAGTTTTATGACGTATTCGAGCAAATAAACTGCCATAAAAAAGTGTCAAAATAGCTTACGAAGAAAAAGAAGGAATAGAACAAAACTACATAGAACAGATATAAATGAGACGTAATCGACTTAACTTATAGATGAATCTTCATGTCTGGAAGTCTGGGTTCTCAATCAGCCATGCCAGGAAGAAAGAATCTGCATCCCGGCGCCGCCAACGATGGTCAAAGGTTTAGAACCTCATGGTGAAGCACTGGTAATCCATGATGTGAGATTTCGTCCTCTTCTGGAATTTATTCACGTCCACGTCTTCCGCGTCCACTCGTAAGAAAGCTGAAACTTACACAAAATATTTTAGAGTAGGCTCCAAGCACACACGTAACAGTATTTTAGAAATGACACGTACTTAAGGGATTATTGTCTGCACATTCGACGTCTGATCACAGCACTGTTCTAAATTATATCCACTTTTCAGACGTGTAGAGCACAGGAGTGAAGCGACGTTCCACGCTGAGCAACTGCAGGTGATAGTTCAAGACACGCCAGAGGGTGTGTGAGAACGAGTATTCGTATCACATGACTTAAATATCATGTCTGGTGCACATGCACGGAAGTAAAGTCAATTGAGGGGCTAAATTCTTCTACTGTACGAATCTACAACTTCATCACCATCTTAGCCACAAGGTCGTGCAAATTATTCCAAAATTTCAGTTTTTAATTTATATCCTCCAAATGTGCTATTCTTTTATCCAGTTTATTTTACTTTAGTCCTTGAGCCTTCCGTAATTATGCACGTCGCCACCAAAGATATTACAAATATTTCGTTCATATCATTCCTCGCAATTACGAGTGACACGCGCTGGCCTCCTTCTTCCAGTCACCAACCTTCATTTTTTTTATTTTTATTCCGTTAGCCAGTCGGCCGCTCTCTGCACAAAAAAACTCGTTCTCGCCCCTGCCAAGGTCGCGCGCACCCCATCTCGCCGACAAGCAGACACAAGCCGCACCAACACCTGTTCACTCATTTGTGGCCTGACGGTCACAGTATAATAATTTAAATCTAAAATGCAGCATTTTTCAAGGATACAGTTGTTGTTTAATGGTTTATGTAAACAGAAGCATATAGGTCCAAATGAAATCTGATAATAAGTTCATTTAAACAGACTAAATCCAAAAACATTATATATTGTCCATAAATGTTTCTTAATATTTCTTTTTAAGTTTTTGAATTTTTGACTAAATTTTATCGATTCTGGAATGGAATTAAATGCTGTTATTGACCTATACAATACACGATTAATTCCATACTTCACTCTATTCACTCTAGGGCACGTAGGTTTCCATGTTGCCATGTTGCATGATCGTGAATAGATGAATTACTGATGAATTTTAATTTTACTTTTCCCCGAGCCAAGGTATGTTTGCTTTTGAAGGCAAGTGATACCAAATAGTATGCAATAGATAATCTAACCAGAGGAATGCCTATTGATGAGAATATTATTTGTCAGGATATTCATGATGGAAAACTATAAAGGGCTCTGAGTTCTTTTTATTTTGACGAATTTGAAGTTCTGCTATTTGATATTGAGTGCAGCAATTCCATACAATATTAGTGTATTGTAGGTGGCTATGAATTAAGCATAGTAAACAAACATTAAGTTAGAATCAGGAATTATTCCACGTAGTCTGTTCAATACACCTATCGTTGATACAATTATATTCTAGTTGGCTCTTAATAAATTGCAGATGATGGTGCCAGTCTAGTGTGGAGGTTATAAAAACACCTAAATATTTATTAAAATCAACTTTTATTTTACATAATCATCATTAAGAGTCCGAGTATTACTCGGCCCTATAAATATATCTACAGCTCTTCGGAAAAGTATCTTCTAGGTAATAGGCGAAGTTGTCGTTCGTATGTTATGTTAATATTTCAGATTAGCCTTTAAATGGAAAGTCTATGTTACTGAAGAAAGAATTAGATTTATTTTTCACCAATAGAACATTTAAAAAGCTGTAAGGCTTTTGAGGCGTTTGCTCTATATATCAGCGTTTTGTCGTAGACCTGACACTAGACTCATTGAGGTAAGATGTGTCACGCCCAACCCATTGACACTGGTGTGTATCCGGGTGAATTTATCAGAAGCCCATTAGCAGAGGCTCAGTCCGATAACTGAATACCGGAGAGAAAACCTCCACACTCAAGATGCACACTGTATGTAAACAAACTGTTATTATTAAGGATTATTTTTTTTTTTAAATAGCCAAGTTAATGTTTTTCGAATACTAAAGTCATGTAATCATTTTGTGCATCATCATATTCCGTGTCATCATAATTTTTCCTCATATTTATACCATAATAGTGTATTTATATTGATGCTTTCATGGCCCGTAATTGTAGACTCTACACCCGGTGAACCATCTAGCGACGAACCACTTCCTATAGACCAACGGTAAAGCATTCCAACTCAAACCTCCATTAATAGAGAAGTTTGCTCGTGAACAGATATTTTCTTCTGAAGGCACGGAGCAAAGTTCCCTGCGAAACGTACAGAATTTCACCTTGTTTCCAGACAAGACAAAATTCCAAAAGCTTATTATCATGTCTAAAATACTGTATTGTTTATTTAATGTAAAATTCCTCATTCGTAGTATATTTCTTTTAATTATGTAATGTAAATATTTTATTTTCTGGTTATTTGCTATAGAGGACCTAATGGACTTAATCATGCTGGAATAAATAAATCGATTCTATTCTATTACTACAATATAGTCCGGCTCCATGGCTAACTGGTTAGTGTGCTGGCCTTTGGTCACAGGGGTCCCCGGTTCGATTCCCGGTAGGATCGGGAATTTTAACCATCGTTGGTTAATTTCGCTGACACGGGGGCTGAGTTCATCCAAAAGGACGTGGGTTGTTTCCGCGTCAGGAAATCGAACAATTTAAGAGACGAGATTTCCACTTTCGAAGCTGCAAATGGCCATGAGGTTCACTCACTCTACACCAAAAAATGAGTACCAGGTTAATTTCTGGCGGCAAACGCGGCTGGGCGTAGAGCTAACCACAGTAACCCGTTAAGTGCCGAGATTACAGATAGTGGAAGCCTTTACCTTCCACCCCTCCAAGGACCTTCTGGCCTAAACGGAGATGACTTTGATAGGGTTTCACCTATTTATTGCTAGCTAGCTATCTATCATATAGGTTTAAGTGCTTTGTGTATACAAGGACATATTCGGCTCACCTGGTGCATGAATTTCCATTCAACACCCACCTGCGAGTCCAGATATATGATTATGATTATAATGAGAAGGTGAAACCTGAGGTGATCACATAGCCTACACCT
Organism: Anabrus simplex; assembly: GCF_040414725.1. Lineage (NCBI taxonomy): Eukaryota > Metazoa > Arthropoda > Insecta > Orthoptera > Tettigoniidae > Anabrus > Anabrus simplex. Next base: position 403,566,975 of record NC_090268.1, on the reverse strand, counting down.
GCCGCACCAACGGGTCTTCCGAAGTCTTAACGTCCCCTGATTCAAGAACTGGAAAAATTCCAAAGAAAAGCAGCTCGATTTGTTCTGGGTGATTTCCGACAAAAGAGTAGCGTTACAGAAATGTTGCAAAGTTTGGGTTGGGAAGAAATGAGAGAAAGAAGAAGAGCTGCTCGACTAAGTGGTATGTTTCGAGCAGTCAGTGGAGAGATGGCGTGGAATGACATTAGTAGACGAATAAGTTTGAGTGGCGTTTATAAAAGTAGGAAAGATCACAATATGAAGATAAAGTTGGAATTCAAGATACAAACTGGGGCAAATATTCATTTATAGGAAGGGGAGTTACGGATTGGAATAACTTACCAAGGGAGACGTTCAATAAATTTCCAATTTCTTTGAAATCATTTAGGAAAAGGCTAGGAAAGCAACAGATAGGGAATCTGCCACCTGGGCGACTGCCCTAAATGCAGATCAGTATTCATTCATTCATTCATTCATTCATCCGACGGACGAATCACTATCACCAGCCTCATGTGCCCCATCTCCACATAAACACTCAGGATAGGATTTGTTAGTGAGTCCCGATTTTTAGTATGCAATCTAGTGGTTAGAAATTGTATACCATTACCTCTCCCAACCTGGCAGTCATCATTCTAATGGTGAAATGTTTTCCATCAACAGGACTCGAACGGGCAAACCTTGTTGTCAGATCATAGAGACCTGGGGTTTTCTGATATCATCAACGTGAATCGAGTGACTTCTTACTAGTTGATAATAGATGAAATGAAATGGCGTATGGCTTTTAGTGCCGGGAGTGTTCGAGGACAAGTTCGGCTCGCCAGGTGAAGGTCTTCATATTTGACACCCATAGGCGACCTGCGCGCGGTGATGAGGATGAAATGATGACGAAGACAACACATACACCCAGCCCCCGTGGCAGCGAAATTAACCAATGATGGTTAAAATTCCCGATCCTGCCAGGAATCGAACCAGTTACCCCTTTGACCAAAGGCCAGTATGCCAACCATGGAGCCGAACGTTGATGCTTGATGTCCACACACAACACGCTACACCGCGCAACATTCGACCACCAAAAGCGCACCATATCGGGCGGCTAATTTCTCATGTATATAATACTTTTTTTTTGCTAGGGGCTTTACGTCGCACCGACACAGATAGGTCTTATGGCGACGATGGGATAGGAAAGGCCTAGGAGTTGGAAGGAAGCGGCCGTGGCCTTAATTAAGGTACAGCCCCAGCATTTGCCTGGTGTGAAAATGGGAAACCATGGAAAACCATTTTCAGGGCTGCCGATAGTGGGATTCGAACCTACTATCTCCCGGATGCAAGCTCACAGCCGCATGCTTCTACGCGCACGGCCAACTCGCCCGGTCATGTATATAATACTATTTGAGCTATGGTCATTTTTGGGTTACATGAAAAGCGTAGCGTAGAGTTTTCACTGGATACCCCTCACCGCAAATCGAATGATGTTTCACACCGAAACGAATCTAAAGACAAAAATTTGAAGTATACCGAAAATATACAGGATGTCCAATATTTACAGCCGAGGTAGCACACAACAAACGAAGGAAGAAAGGTTCAGTAAACATTGATCGCAAACCCAATATCTTCGCAGTTATGGCCCGCTATTACTACTGTCTTACATACATAAACCTTTATTTTCTCCAGATCTGTACAGTTAAAACCCTAATGGATGTATTTGGAGAAAATACAAATATAAATAGCAATGTAATAAAATAACAATAAAAGGTTGTCTAAAACGTGTACTCACTCTAGACGTGTCCGACTCGTTGGCTGAATAGTCAGCGTACTGGCCTTCGGTTCAGAGGTCCCGGGTTCGATTCCCGGCCGGGTCGGGGATTTTAACCTTAATTGGTTAATTCCAATGGCCCGGGGGCTGGGTGTTTGTGCTGTCCCCAACATTCCTGCAACTCACACACCACACATGACACTACCCTCCACCACAATAACACGCAGTTACCTACACACGGCAGATGCCGCCCACCCTCGTCGGAGGGTCTGCCTTACAAGGGCTGCACTCGGCTAGTAATAGCCACACGAAATTAAAACTCTAGACGTGGGTATTAGCTCCTACCCTCCGTCCCGGATGACAAGGAATCTCGGACATCTACTCTTAATCCATCATTGCAGTGATTCCTCCGTACGTGTTGTGCTAACTCACGCCCCCACTGCTCTTTCACTCCCCACACGGATAACCAGCTGTTCTCCACCTGACCCAACGTTTATTCCATTCAGTCAGGCCGATCTTACTGACCTAGGACACTCACTCTGACACACCCTCCTTCTCCCCCCACTCCGTTTTCCAACAGTGCGGGGAGACCTTGTTAATCTGCTGTTGATCTGCGTGCCTCTCCATGTTTGCTTCTCATTTCCAACAACAAGAAACTGCAACAAAGAAAAAATATATCGCACTAGCTACCTTATTTCTACATCCTCCCTATTACTGTTAAATTTCAAAAAGTAAAAGTCACCTCCATGGAGGAGTGGAAGGTAAAGGCTTCCACAATTGTTAATCTCGGCACGTGATGGGGTGACGTGATTAGCTCTATGCCCGGCCGCCTTTGCCCCCAGGAATTAACCTCTACTCATTTTTGGTGTAGGCTGAGTGAACCTCAGGGCCATATGCACCTCCCGGAAGCAGAAATCTCGTTTCTTAAATTTTACGACTTCCTGTCTGGGATTCGAACCCACGTCCTTCCCGGCGGACCGAGTACACCTTAATCGCCTCGGCCAGGCAGCCCCTACTATTCAATTCCACTTCCTTTAAATTAGTTATACGTCGTTTTCTAAATAAATCTAAGAACTTGCTTATCATTCCAGTGCTTTTCCATCCTTTCACTACCCATCCTATGACTTTCTGTTCGTTACCTGGCTGATTCATGAATTCTAATTGGTTCTCACTCTTGTACTTCAGTCTCTCAATTCGAGTTTCCTTGCAAACTTTTAATACCACTGCTATCAATAATCACGATGTTCCAATAATTTATGGAGGGTCGTGTACAACGAAAGATGGAAATACGTTCCTATCTAAACATTGGTCGTAAACGTACTAGCGTGTTGTGTTATGATGGATCAACGGCCAATTTATTTTTTTTTGCTAGGGGCTTTACGTCGCACCGACTCAGATAGGTCTTATGGCGACGATGGGATAGGAAAGGCCTAGGAGTTGGAAGGAAGCGGCGGTGGCCTTAATTAAGGTACAGCCCCAGCATTTGCCTGCGGAAAACCATCTTCAGGGCTGCCGATAGTGGGATTCGAACCTACTATCTCCCGGATGCAAGCTCACAGCCGCGCGCCTCTACGCGCACGGCCAACTCGCTCGGTCGGCCCATTATTATCGGAGGGTGAGGCAACACCTTATACGAGTCTTCCTGAGCGATGGATTGGTCCGAGAGGGCCAAGGCCTGCTCCTTCGCCTGACCTCAACCCTTTAGATTTTTCGCTTTGGGGACATGTAAAGACCATGGTGTGTGCTGTCCTCTTAAGTGATGTGGATACACTACGAGAACGCGTGTTCAGTGACTGTGATGCAACCCGGCTACAATCAGGGGTGTCCCAGCGAATGCGTGATGGTTGCGGCGTAGGGTGGAAGGCTGCATTGCAATGGTTGGCGGTCACATATTGAGAGTAGATCAAAGACATGGTGTTCATTGATGGTAGTGCACCATAACTCCAAAGATACTGGTTTTGCGATCAATATTTATAGGATCCTTTTTCCTTCGTTTCTTGCGTGCTGCCTCCTCTGAAAATATTTGAAACTCTATCAGGGCACCCTATACGATTTTATTTCACAGATTTAGTATTTTCTATATTAAAGGGATACCATTTTTCTATGTAAGACTTTTTAAATCAGCTCGTAAGTTATTCCAGTGCTGTAAAGAGAGACGCTGCTTGTATCGTCTCTTGTGAGAAGAAGTAATTCCACTGAGACACCATTGATGGAAGTTTAGTAACTAAAATTGAACAGTCCTCGGTAATTATCTTGTGTCCTCACTTTTAGAGGGCGGCCAAATTAACGACATTTTCCTCCTGTGAAAGTAAAAATCTTCTGAAAAGCCGCTGTGAATGTACGTAGCTTCACAAAGACTTCAAAGCAGTCAGCAAATGACACGACAGACTTAGTTTGTGAAGTCTTCAATTAACTTAAAAAGTTGTAGTATTTAACGTTAGTGTAAAGATCGACTTCTGCTTCCTAACACATGATAGATGATATGTATCAAATGATTTTAAAATTTAATTACTGATTACCAGACATATCACAGCAACCTTACCTTGTTTCCCGAAATGGAGGAGTATGATACTCTACCTACTGTCCACGTATCGCCTGTGCATTTTATGTAACTCAAAATGTGATTATAGAGTATTATACAGGGTGTCACAAGAGAAATTGTAAATATTCAGGGATACGATAGTAACGATCGTTTGAAGCAAACATCTTCATATGGAGATATTCCCTATTTCGAATGGTTTCCGTGATAGAACACATCTAATGTGCATTTGTTTTTGAGCTAGTAGAGTGTCTTATCTACCCAACCTCTTTGACGTTGTGAAATCATAACAAGTTTTCTGCGTCTAATGTTCACCATACACGTGTTCGTGGCGTACATCGAAATTATCAGAAAATTGGTCTGTACTACCATACAGTTAGCCTCCGCCAAGACATTAACGTCACCGATATCCGCAGATAAATGCGCGGATATCCGCATCCGTGCAGACCTCTCGTCATGGGCGAACACAAAGCAGGATCCGCGAGACTTCATGACTTCAATGGCAGTATATGGATATCACCACAGGGCTTATTTCTACGACCCAGGACACAAGTGCGAGTGTGAACTCTGTAATAATCTCTGCGAACGCTACCACTTTGTGAAGTGCAAAAATCCTGCGAAGTCTATAACCGAGTTCTGTACGAATACCGAGTGAACCTCTCTATCACACAGTGATTCCCTCTAATCAATGCACAATTTGTGTGCTCTATTACTATTATTAGATTTTTTTGCAACCAGTAGCCTCTCCTCTATCTGTCATTAAACATGATCATAAGTTAAATTCTCTCGGCGATATACGCGTTCAACCTAAACACTAAAAGCGTCTTGAAATTTTTGTTTCCATGTACGGTACTTGTTTTCGAGGAACGTAAGTCTACGTTAAAAACAGTTCGAAGTATTTAAAAAAGTAACCTGGACATCGACTGAAGGTTCTATTAAACGAACAGACATTGTAGTCAACAATTGGAAATCAACAAAGGCATCATTATCGATCCAACAATCAGATTTGAGCGAGATATAAAGCAGTCAAAAGAGGTTGATACAGAAAAGAAGAGGCACTACGAGTTTTGCTTTCGTGACTGGTTGTTCAAGTATAAAATTAATAACTGGAAAGTTATTGCTATGTTGTTTGTTGCGCACGGAACAATCATAAATTTCTCTGTAAATACTTTCTAAAGGTTTAGACTCCCAACTATTCTGCAAGGTGCAGTATGTCAACTGCGATTTTGAGAGATTCGTTCCGAATTGGGAAGGGTATTTTCGAAAGGAACCAAACAAACAATCAAAATTGAGATGAGGGTGGTTTAATAAGTTGGTACGAAGCTCCACGATATGAAAGAAAAATGAATAGTCAATACGGCGCAAATCCATGTCAAACAGGGCGTTTAAAATCACATTTCATGTCAATAATTATCAAATCTCACAAGGTGAATTGGTCGAAACATAATGTATCAATACAACCAATGAGGAACCATTTACAGGCCACATCACCAGGTGCAACAGAACACTTTGTTTAATTTACCTTGTTGTGTTCTATGATTTCATTTCATGTTATTTAACTATTCTGTGTCTTCACTGTAAATAACTTAATTTTGATCATTTTATATTTAAATACAGTCAGTGTTCTGATGCCTGCATTGAAATTCATTTTTCAGAGGGAAGCATTTAGAGTTCTAATGCGAAAAAAATACAAACAAACAAACATTAATCCATCCTATTTTCTTGAATACTTCTTAAAATGCAAATGTTTTAACAAAGATACTTTGTATAGCATATCATTTATTCCATCTAAACAAAATAAAAGTACTAAAATGAAGCTTCAGTTGAAAAGGTAGGAAAGGGAAATGTAGAGTAGAGTAGAGGATAGGAAAAGACAGGTGGAACAGGGTCATGGGAAGGAGAAAAGGGAGGAGGAAGTAGCTTCTGCAGCTATCAGGAAAGATAGGGCTGACCAGGCGGCGAGGGGATCAAATGAGTTGGGTAGGGTTGAGGCTCTGGTCATGGGGAATTCCATCGTTAGACACGTGGGCAAAGTGTGTGGAGGAAAGGGAACCAGGGTAGAATGTTATCCAGGAATTAGGTTGAGGCAGATGTTGAGGAAAGTAGAAGAGAGGGAGGAGGGGAAGGAGAAGGTGGTAGTGTTTCACGTTGGTACCAACAACGTAAGGCAAGCTGATATAAGTACCAACATAGTTGGAGATGTGTGGGATCTGGTAAATGCAGCACGGGTGAAGTTTAAGAAAGCGGAGATTGTTATTAGTGGAATACTGTGTAGGAGGGATACTGACTGGAGGGTGATTGGGGATTTAAATGAGACTATGGAGTGGGTATGTGGGAAACTGGGAGTGAAATTTCTAGATCCTAATGGTTGGGTAGGAGAAAGGGATCTGCGCTCGGATGGCCTTCATTTAAACCGCAGTGGTACGTATAAGTTAGGAAATTTGTTTGGAAGGGTAATAGGGAGGTACATTCAGGGAAACGGGATGGCCTAGGGAGCGCTGATAAGGGAACAGGGAACTGGAAATCAAGTAGGGATGACATAAAATTGTTAGTGTTGAACTGTAGAAATATTGTAAAGAAAGGAATAGAATTAAGTAATTTACTAGATATATATTTAACAGATATTGTAATAGGCGTTGAATCATGGCTGAGAAATGATATAATGGATGCAGAAATTTTCTCACGGCACTGGAGTGTGTATCGTAGAGATAGGATAGGAAAGGTGGGAGGGGGAGTTTTCATTCTGGTGAAAGAAGAATTTGTAAGCTACGAAAAAGTTAAAGATGAGACACATGAAATTCTAGGTGTAAGGCTCATTTCTAAAGATAATAGGCAACTTGATATATTTGGAGTGTACAGATCGGGAAAGGGTAGCACTGATGCGGATTCGGAATTATTTGATAGGATAGTCAGCTATGTGGGAAACGACATGGAAAGAAATGTGATTGTAGCGGGAGATCTGAATTTGCCAGATGTCAATTGGGAAGGAAATGTGAACGACAGGAAGCATGACCAACAAATGGCAAATAAGTTAATATGGGAAGGATAGCTGATTCAGAAAGTGATGGAACCAACCAAAGGGAAAAATATTTTGGATGTGGTGCTGATAAAACCAGATGAGCTCTATAGGGAAACTGAAGTAATAGATGGTATTAGTGATCATGAAGCTGTTTTGTGGTAGTTAAAAATAAATGTGATAGAAAGGAAGGTCTTAAAAGTAGGACTGTTAGGCAGTACCATATGGCTGATAAAGCAGGCATGAGGCAGTTTCTAAAAAGTAACTATGATCGGTGGAAAACGGTAAATAAAAATGTAAACAGACTCTGGGATGGGTTTAAAGAAATTGTTGAGGAATGCGAAAACAGGTTTGTACTTTTAAGGGTGGTAAGGAATGGTAAAGACCCACCTTATTATAATAGAGAAATAAAGAGACTAAGAAGGAGGTGCAGACTGGAAAGAAATAGAGTTAGAAATATCTGTGGAAGTAAGGAGAAATTGAAGGAACTTACTACAAAATTGAATCTAGCAAAGAAGGCAGCTAAGGATAACATGATGGCAAGCATAATTGGCAGTCAAACAAATTTTAGTGAAAAAATGGAAGGGTATGTATAGGTATTTTAAGGCAGAAACAGGTTCCAAGAAGGACATTCCAGGAATAATTAATGAACAAGGGGAGTGTGTATGTGAGGATCTTCAAAAGGCAGAAGTATTCAGTCAGCAGTATGTAAAAATTGTTGGTTACAAGGATAATGTCGAGATAGAGGAAGAGACTAAGGCCAAAGAAGTAATAAAATTTACGTATGATAACAATGACATTTACAATAAAATACAAAAGTTGAAAACTAGAAAAGCGGCTGGAATTGATCAGATTTCTGGGGATATACTAAAGACAATGGGTTGGAATATAGTACCATATCTGAAGTACTTATTTGATTATTGTTTGGCCGAAGGAGCTATACCAGATGAATGGAGAGTTGCTATAGTAGCCCCTGTGTATAAAGGAAAGGGTGATAGACATAAAGCTGAAAATTACAGGCCTGTAAGTTTGACATGCATTGTATGTAAGCTTTGGGAAGGCATTCTTTCTGATTATATTAGACATGTTTGTGAAATTAATAACTGGTTCGATAGAAGGCAATTCGGTTTTAGGAAAGGTTATTCCACTGAAGCTCAACTTGTAGGATTCTGGCAAGACGTAGCAGATATCTTGGATTCTGGAGGTCAGATGGACTGTATCGCGATTGACATGTCTAAAGCATTTGATAGGGTGGATCATGGGAGACTACTGGCAAAAATGAGTGCAATTGGACTAGACAAAAGAGTGACTGAATGGGTTGCTATATTTCTAGAAAATAGATCTCAGAGAGTTAGAGTAGGTGAAGTTTTGTCTGACCCTGTAATAGTTGAGAGGGGAGTTCCTCAGGGCAGTGTTATCGGACCATTATGTTTTCTTATATATATAAACGATATGAGTAAAGGAGTGGAATCGGAGGTAAGGCTTTTTGCGGATGATGTTATTCTCTATAGAGTGATAAATAAGTTACAAGATTGTGAGCAACTGCAACGTGACCTCGAAAATATTGTGAGATGGACAGCAGGCAATGGTATGTTGATAAACGGGGCTAAAAGTCAGGTTGTGAGTTTCACAAATAGGAAAAGTCCTCTCAGTTTTAATTACTGCGTTGATGGGGTGAAAGTTCCTTTTGGGGATCATTGTAAGTATCTAGGTGTTTATATAAGGAAAGATCTTCACTGGGGTAATCACATAAATGGGATTGTAAATAATGGGTACCGATCTCTGCACATGGTTATGAGGGTGTTTAGGGGTTGTAGTAAGGATGTGAAGGAGAGTGCATATAAGTCTCTGGTAAGACCCCAACTAGAGTATGGTTCCAGTGTATGGGACCCTCACCAGGATTACCTGATTCAAGAACTGGAAAAAATCGAAAGAAAAGCAGCTCGCTTTGTTCTGGGTGATTTCCGACAAAAGAGTAGCGTTACAAAAGTTGCAATGTTTGGGTTGGGAAGAAATGAGAGAAAGAAGAAGAGCTGCTCGACTAAGTGGTATGTTCCGAGCTGTCAGCGGAGAGATGGCGTGGAATGACATTAGTAGACGAATAGGTTTGAATGGCGTCTATAAAAGTAGGAAAGATCACAATATGAAGATAAAGTTGGAATTTAAGAGGACAAACTGGGGCAAATATTCATTTATAGGAAGGGGAGTTAGGGATTGGAATAACTTACCAAGGGAGATGTTCAATAAATTTCCAGTTTCTTTGAAATCATTTCGGAAAAGGCTAGGAAAGCAACAGATAGGGAATAAGCCACCTGGGCGACTGCCCTAAATGCAGATCAGTATTGATTGATTGAAATTTTACACTCTGAGAGATTTCCTCTCTCCTGTAAAATGTCACTTTTGGATTTGGTACCTTTTGTAAATAAGATTCTCAATTATAAGTCAAAATCGTATGAATACCTTAAAAGTAATTTGAATTAATAGAATCCATTTGGGAAGGGGGTGTAGCTGCCCGAAAATACTAAATTATGCAACAATTTAAAAATTCCAATGAAAATTAATTAAATGTATTTTTAATGGGACACGTGCACTAAATTCTTCAAACCTATTATTTTATTTTGCTGAAATTGCTCGCTTATATATAGGTATCTAGTTCCGCAAGGATTCAGTTGAATTCAGAACCTAAGTGCACTAAATTCCTAACATATGCGCGTCATGTACCACGCCCCCTTTTTAAATGTATTGCATTCTTTCATCTTCGCTGAACTCTTTGTGTCTGTTTCGTCAGGCAGTTGACGGTATCACACTCAGAAGTATTGAAGAATGCTGTAAAATATGGCAATCACCCCGGGAAGTTTGTTTTAATTTGACAGACACATTGCGAGATTCCATGTTGTGAAATTCAATAGTCATTGCATAGACTTCCATTTTCATGACAAATGTAACTTTTCTCTGCAGCTGACTAAAGGTATAAATATGAAACCTAATAACTTCATGTATTTTAAAAATTTCAAAGTAGGCATGGAATTTAAAACACGTGTAGGTATTAAATCATCAAGTTCATAGAAATCATTAAAAAATACAGTTTGACACCAGTTGTCAAATTTGAAAACATCTTTTTTTGAATTTATTAAAATGTGAATTAACTGATACATATTTACAGTTAAGAAAAATATATTTCTAATCAGTGTGCAAAGTTTCCTGATTCTAACTCAAGTAATGTCCAAGTTACAGAGAATTTAGAAAATTAATGAATTTTCGTGCATGTCTTGCAATAAGCTCTCATTGTCCTTATGGATTAATCACTAGCCTGAACCTTTGTGGTTTCGCTAATATCAAGGCAGCTATCCTTAGTGGATTCTCTCTCTCAACTTCAGAGTGTGAATACAAGCCTCTATTTTATTTTATGTTCCGTTTATCCATTTCTATGTTTAAAATGATAGGGCACAAGTGTCTATTAGACTAAAATAGTCATAGTAGTAACACTTTGAAAATAGAGTTTTCCGTGTAAAACCTGACCGGTCACGCGCGGCTTAGCCAAGGATTGCCGGCTGTCTGACTGGCTTTCCGCACACCCGCGGCCCACCTGTCTCTCCGTCTCGCTTCCAGTCCTTCTCCTCCCACGCGCTCGTTTGCGAAGATAGGAAGGCAGCTAAATTTAGAGAAGCGCATTTCCGTATGTAAATGATATTGCGAATATAAATACGAATAGACTCCTCGAGACCAAGCAAGTGGCTGTACTGTTTGGGTCACGTAGCTATCAGCTTGTATTCGGGATATAGTTGGTTCGAACCCCACTGTCGGTTACCCTGTACCCTGAAGATGGTTTTCCGTAGTTTCAATTTTCACACCAGGTAATTGTCGGGACTGTACTTTAATTAAGGCCACGGTCGCTTCCTTCCTACTCCCAGCCCTTTCTTATCTCATCTGCGTCTGTACGACGTAAAACAGATTGTTGCTTGTAGACTCATTGCGTTCGTGTGGACTTTATCAGGAGGTTTCCAGTGTCCACGACGATATCGTGTACCCGAACGTTCGTTTTATGAGCATCGAAACATGATTTCATTTGAGCGGATATTTATTTATTTATTTATTTATTTATTTATTTATTTATTTATTTACTTATTTATTTATTTATTTATTTATTTATTTATTTATTTATGTATTTATGTATTTATTTATGTATTTATTTAGGTATTTATTTATTTATTTATCATGAGCATGTATATAGCTGGTGAGTTCAGTTTCGTTCAGTTTCTGTAGGCGTATTCATGCCGCTTCTTTGAGACGACTAGGTAAGCTCGCATTTGCGGGCACTGTGCTTCCTGTCTCCCCTTCTCTCCGCTCCCATTCCTCAGTACTCCGCTACGAAGTCTTAAATATTACACTTCCCTGTACTTACAGATTCGGATCCATAATTCGTTCATGAGTAAGATGAACGATATATTCACGGCATTATTCTCAAGGTTAGAAATAGCACGGACCTGAGGTCCATATACGCGTAAAAATATACCTGGGAGCTCTAGTAAACACATCGAAGGTTTTCGGTGACGGATGCATACACTTGATTTTTTGAGAGTTCTTATCGACAAGAAATATTCAGACCTCGATGTTGGATTAAGGAATATGATTAGGTGTAGAAGTTCAATTAAAAAGTTTGTTCGACATTTAAATCCTTACATGATCTGAGTTCAGACTGGCGTAAGCCAGGTAGGTTTCTATCTTTATATTTGTAGAATATTTTAGTATGAAAGCACAAAATATTCTAAAATATTTTTAAGATGATAAAAATTATTACTACTTTGACAGAGAAGTGAACTGGATTTAGCATTCAAAATGTAATATTAGAGGTAGTATTGGCAGTAGAGGTGTTAATAAGGATATTACGTGTTGTTAGAAAACCTACAACCTCTTTTCCAGTCAGTGACCGGGTCAGGGATGGAATGAATGAAGCCCCATCTAGCGGCGAGGATAGGAATTGTGCCGGCTGCCGAAGCCTGTCGCACTCCTCTGGAGCAATAATAAAATTAGTGACTGATAGACGAAATGAAATGATATTGGAGAGTGTTGCTGGAATGAAAGATGACAGTAAAAACCGGAGTACCCGGAGAAAAACCTGTTACGCCTCCGCTTTGTCCAGCACAAATCTCACTTGGGTTGACCGGGATTTCAACTACGGAACCCAGCTGTGAGACGCCGACGCGCTGCCGCCTGAGCCACGGAGGCTACGTTAGGTGTTGTTATGTTGATTATTTGTGTATTGATTGGGGTGGGATTCCTTACCCCGATGAAGCGTAAGATTTTAGGGCATATTCAAATCCGTAAGGGACCTAATATCAGTAAGTAAGGTTTATCGGATTACCCCAAACTTTTGCTGTTGCAAAGAAGTTGTGGCCTGGCCTTAATTAAGGTACAGTCCCAGCATTCTCTTGGTGAAAATGGGAAGGTACAAAAAACCATTTTCAGGTTGCGACGATGGGATTCGAACCCACTATCTACACGCTCACAGATGAGGGCCCCTACCCGCATGGTCAGCTTTCCCGGTAAAAATGATTGCTTTTTTAGATGGCAGAGTTGGAATTACAGAAAGTGGCACCGTTCTTTAAATTGTCAACCATACCTGTCGGGCCTGGGTAGGATATCCATAGATCAAAACCTTTGAACACCTAGGAGCGTAACTAGATATAGGGAACAGCGAGAAGTAAGTGGTGGCTCAAGACTAACTAAAATGAAATCATTTAACATGAAGACCCTCGCGACGTACAAGAAAGCACTAGGGATAGGACAATATCAGACCATCGTTAAGAACAGAGGTTCTATTCGCGTAAGAAACGCTGATTTCCTGGGTAATTGACTTTGTGAGCAGGTTTCATGTAGTGGTAGTGTACCCTCAACGTGTTATTACATTGAAATGTTAGAGCGCACTGGCCGGCCAGTCTCGAAATAAAACGCTACCTATTCATAGCAGTTTACATATTAAACAGTGTTTTCCACTCACAAGGCGGCGGGTGGCGAGGTTATAGCGCTCAGGCTTCACGTACATTCTCCCTTCGCGTACTTTGCATTTACCTGAATAATTATTTATTTCATCTATATAAATAAAATTGTTTCTGTTTGTCTGTTTGTCTGTCTGTTTGTCTGTTCCACCATCACGTCGAAACGGCTGGATAGATCTCAACCAAACTTCATATTTAGAGTATACTGACCCCGGGGAAGGTTTCGATATGCATATCATTTTAAAATCTTTGAAAAGACGGGGGTTTTATAGGAAAAACGGTTTTCCTCCATTTTCTCTTATACTATTATAGGCAAAATATCGAATTTGTCGTATAAGGACGAGACAAAGCTCAATTTAATCCTCTTGACGCAAAGAACAAAACTCGGTAAGCCCTACGGGCCCGAAAACCATGTTTTAAGGCCCTAAAACCAACCGTTACGGAGATATTGGCACCACACTACCCCTGCTCTAGGAATCGGATAAAGAAATGAACTGCCGTAACCATGGCAACGTCAGCTCCAGGATTCTAGAGCAGTGAGATTATGCATGTACGTTTGGGCATAGCTGTCAACCAAAATAGGTACAAATAAGACTTAATATCTGGGAAAAAAATATACTGTTGTGTAAGGCACTCATAGGACTCCTTTGGGCGGGGATGGAAAGGGGGTGAAGAACGAGTGTAAAAATCTATATAAATAAAATTGTTTCTGTTTGTCTGTCTGTTTGTCTGTTCCACCATCACGTCGAAACGGCTGGATAGATCTCAACCAAACTTCATATTTAGGGTATACTCATCCCGGAGAAGGTTTTGATATGCATATCATTTTAAAATCCTTGAATAGACAGGGGGTTTATAGGAAAACCAGAATGGTTTTTCCACCATCACGTCGAAACGGCTGGATAGATCTCAACCAAACTTCATATTTAGAGGATACTCATCGCGGGGAAGTTTTCCATATGCATATCATTTTAAAATATTTGAATATATGGGGGGTTTATAGGAAAATCAGAATGGTTTTTCCACCATCACGTCGAAACGGCTGGATGGATCTCAACCAAACATTGTATTTAGAGTATACTAATCCCGGGGAAGGTTTAGATATGCATATCATTTTAAAATCCTTGAATAGACGGGGGGTTTATAGGAAAACCAGAGTGGTTTTCCCACCATCACGTCGAAACGGCTGGATAGATCTCAGCCAAACTTCATATTTAGAGTATACTCATCCCAGGAAAGGTTCCGATATGCATATAATTTTAAAATCTTTGAATAGACGGGGTGTTTATAGGAAAACCACAGTGGTTTTCCTCTATTTTCTCTTATACTATTGATTTTCTGTAAACTTCGTTTACCGTACGTGAAACGTCTCTTCATTATAAACAACTTTCGTTATGTTCATAATTTACCTTACTCTTCACATGACGGAGAAATTTACAATTTTCTGCTGGTATCATACTCTGCATTTAGTGACCGACAGACCGACAACGAACCTACAGGTTACCATGGCAACGTCTCTGACTGCATGCCAGTAGGGAAGTAACGTATTGCCATTTTCCTCATCATGCTTTTAAATTCGTGGTTGTTCCTTGGGTAGATGGCAAGAGAGGCATCAATCGGCTCATCTGCGGGATATTGGCGGAATATCGTTGGAGGTTATAACCGCCCTCGAATAGATTAAGTAATAACACCATTAGTCATCTTCATATTTGTTTACCTAAGAATCACTGAACCTAAATTTCTCCTCTGTTAGCGCTTTATTATATCCATAACTCACGGCATTTATTTATTTGTCGTTATCCGGCTGTCCTCAGTTATAATCCATTTTCTATTAGTTTCAACATTCTTAACTGTATTATTTTCTTCCTTAATTACGCCGTATGTACGTGAATGCTAGAAACTACTGGATGCATTTCCACCAAGATTCGTATTTAGAATACACCTGTCCTTGATAGGTTTCAGGGCAAATATTGTTTCTAAATCCCTGAACTAACTGGGGGTTTATACGAAACCGAAACAGTGATTTTGCACTTCCAAAAAATATACACAACAAAAGTTTATGGAAGTCTACCTACCTTGGTAGAAATTAATGTCTAAACCTTTTTTTCTCATGTGCATCATTTCGATACGAGGATCAATAAGGGAGATATCATTAAAGGACCGTTTTTCTGTACAAGTCCCATCGGACTTAACTCACGAGCGGGTGCGTGTAAAGCGTATTCCTTACAACTTGAAAACTACTGAAGACATTCGAAACAAAATTTATATTTAGCATCCACCTGTCCAAAGGTAGGTTTTAAACGTAAATAACATTTCATGTTCCGGAATGGACTGGCGGTTTATAAGGAACCGAAATGGTGATTTTACTCTTCCACAATATATACAGAACAAGACCAACCTGACTGGAAATCGACCAAACCTGATGGAATTCCACCTCTAAACCTTTTTTTTCATGTGCATTTTTTCGTCAGGAGGATTAATAAGGGAGATATCATGAATGGTCACTTTTGCAGGTTAAGTCCAGCGGACATAGCCCAAAAGGTGTTTTACATGGAGCAGATTCCTTATCTATATAAATCAAATCGTAACGACTGTGTACCTCTACACTGACTATTTTGGCGAAATTTTCGTACAGCTTTCCGTTTAAGGGGTAATAATAACAATCTCCATAATTTTTGATTTCCTGAAAGTCCTAATTTTTACCCGCCTCACCCAAAATCCACATTGTGGCATAATCTGCCAGAAGAATAAGAAGATAATTGAAATTTGACAAAATTATACGTTTTAGCCTGTAACGAATGAAAAATCCTATATCATTAAATTTTTCATTTTTTATCCCCGAAGAATATCGAAATATGCAGGCAATTTTAATGATGGTGCAGACCTTCGGAAATTCCTATCACGTAACGGATTGCACAATCTCCGTTCAATTTGGAATGATCTACAACCTTGGTCTTATGACTTTATGCCGTATCTGTATCCCTTTTACGTTTGATTTTTCTCTATTAATCGATGTTAAGTCAATTTGGAATTTTCACATGCATTATTCATACTTTCAATTACTTATATGAAATACAGAATCATCAAACTCTTCACGAAAATTGGCCCACTCAGTAGCCATATGTGAGCCAAATGCTACGTATGTAGCTGTCACATTATTATCCGAAAAGTAATGTAATGTGAGATGATCTTACAAAACCTTTACCCTGTTCCACGTTTCTAAATCTGACCCAAGAATAGATGACATATCATTGGACCAGCCATTTAGGCCACTAAATCCGGCGTGTCTTATGGTATAATCCTTTGTCGATATGACGTACGTTTAGTAGCAGTTAATCTGTAAATGAAGGTCTTCAATATTGTAAACACGCATATACTTTCGTATGTCGATCTATATATATTCACTGATGTCGATTTAGCGATCGAGAAAGGGTCGGTCTGCTATTGTAATCAGTACTCCCCACACCGACTTTGACTGGCAGTAGGAAAGGGTTCCTTCTCCAACTCCTGTGTAACTGTCATTAGTAAGGAAGGCCTAGAATTGTAATGAATAGTTCCCTTCTCGATTTGACTTGCAGAAGGTAAGTGAGCATGCAGTTTTGTTTAAAACTCCCCTACCCGATTGTGTTTGGCAGTAGGCAAGGGTGCCCGCCATTATAAAGAAATGTACTCATCTAAAATGTGACTGGCATTAGGCATAGTGGCCTGCTATTTTGATGGAAACTCACCAACTTGGTGTGACTGGCAGTACGCTGGCTGGCAGTAGGAAAAGGGGCCTGTCATTATAATGATAACTGCACAACTCAATTTCGAGTGATAGTAGGGTAATTGCCTGCCATTATAATAAAAACTGTAATCTGTCTGGAGGTAGGAAAGGGGGGCTGCCATTTTAACGAAAACTCCCCAAATCGATTCTGTCCGCATAGTAGGCAATGGGGCCTGCAATTATAATGTAAACTTCCCAACCTGATTGTGAATGCCAGTAGGCAAGTGAGCCTGCCGTTATATCACAAATCCGTAACAAACACTTTACATTGGAAACGTACGGGGACCTCCCCATGCTCTTTCTCGGATAACGCTAAGAGACATGCAATTTTAAAACTATCTTATTTACTGCATGTACACTATTTACTTCGATATTCGAATACAATGTAGAATACCGTAGCGAAGCACGGGTACATTCGCTAGTTAGTGATATTTTGACAGGTGACTATTCTTGCTTTTGAGGGGTCTAATCAAACAGTTGATGATTTAATATTTGATTGTCCTGCGTTTACAAGAGCAAGATTTGATTTTGACTCTCCTTTGAACTGCTGTAATATTCAGCTTTCACAACCACTATACCATATTTTCATACAGAAATGCTGTAAGAAACATTTCCCAATTTTCATTCAACGCATCTTTCATAAACTGGTTCTGTAAATCACCATCATTATATTTAACTTATATATGAATGTTTCAAATACATTCTAACGTAGGGTTAATTTCTATTGGATATTCATAATAATAATAATAATAATAATAATAATAATAATAATAATAATAATAATAATAATAATAATAATAATAATAATAGGCATCCCTTTCATTAACATTTTTATCTTTCTTTGTTTCATAAATATCCTCCTAAATTTTCTTACAATACTTGTTTAATATCTAACATTAATTTCCAAATAAGTATTTCAATTGAAATATTTACGTGGTTTTTTATGCAGGATATTGTATTTCTCCCAGTAGAGGAGCTAATGAAGATCAAAGAATGACGGTGAATGAAATTGTGCAAAGACCGGTGGGGGGGGGGCGAAGAATCGGCTACAGCCTCCTACGGGAAGGAACTATAGCGGAATTTACCTGTAAGTGAAAAATGGGAAACCACAGAAAACCTTTCGAAGGACAGCCGATTGTGGATTTCAAATGCATTTGCAGAGCTTGACTCCATAATCGTAGCGCGTTAACACACGAGACCTGTCCTCTTGGTACTCGTTACCTCCGTTATGGCACAAATAAAATAAGGCATCCATAATGATATATAGATATACAGGAAAGAATAACCTTTAGGAAGAAAACTGTGGGAATGAGGGAAGCACCCGAGAAACTCGTCAAGTCACCCAACATCTCGGCTGAAAAACGACAAAGGAGAAGTCAAAGACTTAAGAACATCTGGAAGGAGTTCATTGGTTGCGTGTTTGTGCTGTCCCCAACACCCCTGCAACTCACACATCACGCATAACACTATCCTCCACCACAATAACACGCAGTTACCTACGTAGTTATGGCACATGCCGCCCACCCTCATCGGAGGGTCTCCCTTACAAGGACTGCACTCGACCAGAAATAGCCACACGAAATTATTAGTTTTATTTATCTGGAAGGAGCTCAAAAATAAAGGGACTGTTTGAGAGATAGAATATCTATTGGATTTTGTAGATGCCCGTAACAAATAAATAATAATAATAATAATAATAATAATAATAATAATAATAATAATAATAATAATAATAATAATAATAATAATAATAATAATAGTTAGGCATATGTATGCAGCCGAAAGCCTATCCCTAAATGTAAATAAAGGACTCCTCGAACAACTGGAGAAAAAAGGGCGCAAACTCATCACAACTATCATGGGATCCAATTACAAAAATGGCACTCATTATAAAAAATCCAACAAAGAAGTGTATTGTAAAATAGAGAAAATTACATAAACAATCCGTAAGAGACGGACACGATATTACCGTCATCTCAAACGAATGGACGGAAACAGGCTGACTAAACAGATCTTTAACGTTTTTTACTCCAAACCCTAAACCACAGTGCCCTGGTTTATGAACACCAAATAAAACCTCCAAATGCTGCATAAAAAACGCGAAGACGCTTTCAATAGTGACCTCTTCCGCAAAAAGATACTGACGAATGGGATAAACCGCGACAAGCAACCGAAAAGAGAACAAGGTACCACCTGGACAGTGGAGCACAAGCTGGCACACTCACGGAGAATGATGGAATTCTGGGATCAAAAGAAAGGGAAGCAAACTGCCAAATGTAACAAGACGTAACGCGGTCCTAGATGGCCCCAACGAATAATATAATATACAGAATGTTTCAAAAATAGGGGGCATAACTTCAGGTGTGTATTTGTTATATGTAGACAACCAAAATAGTTCATTACAACAAGATACTGACGAATGGGATAAACCGCGACAAGCAACCGAAAAGAGAACAAGGTACCACCTGGACAGTGGAGCACAAGCTGGCACACTCACGGAGAATGATGGAATTCTGGGATCAAAAGAAAGGGAAGCAAACTGCCAAATGTAACAAGACGTAACGCGGTCCTAGATGGCCCCAACGAATAATATAATATACAGAATGTTTCAAAAATAGGGGGCATAACTTCAGGTGTGTATTTGTTATATGTAGACAACCAAAATAGTTCATTACAACATGTGTCCGGAAATGCTTCATTTCCGAGTTATGCCCTTCACAACACTGAACTTCACAGGAACGTTTTTCTTTCCGCAGGTCGTTGCCATGAAAGGAGACATTAAGAGGACACTCTGACGGTTCATTCCGAGACGCAGGTTACATTCATTGTTGTGTTTGGCGTTCGTCTGTCCGTCATGTACTCAACTGCCTGGAGACTGTTGAAAGAGTATCAGTTGTATCCTTATCATTTGCAACGTGTACAGACCCTGTCAACAACAGATTACCCTGCACGAGTTAGGTTCTGTCAGTGGTTCTTGCAGCAGTGTGATACAAATCCGAACTTTCCTGCCTTAGTGTTATTTACAGATGAAGCACATTTCACACGAGATGGCATTAATAATTTCCACAATCAGCATGTATGGGCACATGAAAAAAAAATGAAATGAAATGTCGTATGGCTTTTAGTGCCGGGATATCCCAGGACGAGTTCGGCTCGCCAGGTGCAGGTCTTTCTATTTGACGCCCGTAGGCGAACTGCGCGTCGTGATGAGGATGAAATGTTGATGAAGACAACACATACACCCAGCCCCCGTGCCGTAGGAATTAACCAATTAAAGTTTAAATCCCCGACCCGGCCGGGAATCGAACCCGGGACCCTCTGAACCGAAGGCCAGTACGCTGACCGTTCAACCAACGAGTCGGACATGGGCACATGAAAACCCATATGCAACTATCCAATCTCATCACCAGGTGTGGTTCTCCCTCAACATGTGGGCCGGTATCATTGGTGAACGATTAGTTGCACCCCATATACTTGTAAACAGTCTTACGAGGCAGGCGTACACAAACTTCCTGGAAAACACCATACCTCATGTTTATGACGACACTCCACTGATCCGTCGTCAACACGCTCACTTCATGCTTTATGGTGCTCCTGCACAATTCAGTCATACGGCTCGCCGGTACTTGGATCGAATGTCTCCTGATCGATGGATAAGTAGAGGTGGCCCGATTGCTTGGTCTCCACGCTCACCTAATCTGAACCCTCTCGATTTCTACTTGAGGGGCTATTTAAAATCATTGGTGTATTCGTCTCCGGTGCCTGATGTGGAAACCATTCGGAATCGAATTTTGGCACCGTGTGCGGAGACACGCAATACTCCTGGAGTTCGGGGTCGTCTTCACAGGTCAATGAGACATCGATGTGAGGTCTGTATTCAAGCAGGAGGTGGACATTTTGAACATATTCTGTAATGACAATGACCTGCGGAAGAAAAACCTTCCGGTGACGTTCAGTGTTGTGAAGGCCATAACTCGGAAATGAAGCAATTCCGGACACATGTTGTAATGAACTTTTTTGATTGTCTACATATAACAAATACATACCTGAACTTCTGGCCCTATTTTTGAAACATCCTGTATACATATATATTATATTGTAAATAATATCAAGCCGGCACGTACAGAGTTGATTGTGGAACAGGTGAAAATCAAACGGTCAGAAATGTGGCGAGTGGATAGTACCTAACAACTCTGGGAAAGAATCATTCACGTCTAGCATCAACTAGATAGAAGCTTTTTGCTAGTGGCTTTACGTCGCACGGACACAGATAGGTCTTATGGCAACGATGGGATGGGAAAGGTCTAGCAGTTGGCAAGAATCAGCAGTGGGCTTAATTAAGGTTTAGCCCCAGCATTTTTCATGGTGTGAAAATGGGAAAACACGAAAAAACATTTTCAGGGATGCCGACAATGGGATTCAAACCCCCGGATGCAAGCTCACAGCCGCGCTCTTCTAACCGCACGGCCAACCTGCACGGTTAAGACAAAAGCGGCATACCAGCTAACGAAATATATCTGAAACAAAAGCTCAGTGTCCATCAACGCCAAGCATCAGCATTATTGTTCACTTATTCATCCAGAGACCTTATATGTAGCAGAATGCCTGGCCTTGAATAAGAAGAGTCTGACTGCAAAGATAGAACCCAAAGAAAGAAACATCCTGAGAAAGATACGAGGACCAGTCAGAGAAAATGGCTAGTACAAGGAGACGGTATAACATAGAACTGTACCTTCATGTGTAAAGGATAACGGACACCTTGAAGCGTGGTTCATGCTTCACCACGCCATCGAGAAACACTGCTACTCTTGCAGTCCGAGACGCGTCGACACTCTACTTCGAACGTTTCGAAATAGTCAGCAGTGTCACTTCGCCCATATCTAGTTCATTCACGACGTAAAACGCACGCACATCGAAACATAAAACGAAGTATTTACATATCTCAGCTGGAAAGATTTATTCGTTTGTTGAATAGTATTTTTCTCGCTTAACACGTTCTCTTTCCTTGTCCCCTCCAGAAACGTCTTAACGAGGTTATAGTGTATACCCACAACTTATTAAAGTATGATAGTTAATATTACTTTGACTATATCCTATTTATTCTTAATCAGTTGGAAAAATTTATTCGTTTGTTGAATAGTACTTTTTTCGCTTAACACGTTCTCTTTCCTTGTCCCCTCCAGAAACGTCTTAATGAGGTTTTCCTGTATACCCACAACTTATTAAAGTATGATAGTTAATATTACTTTAACTATATCCCATTTATTCTTAATCAGTTGGAAAATTTTTATTCGTTGGTTGAATAGTATTTTTTCTCGCTTAACACGTTCTATTTCCTTGTCCCATCCAGAAACGTCTTAACGAGGTTTTGCTGTATACCCACAACTTATTAAAGTATGATAGTTAATATTACTTTGATTATGTCCCATTTATTCTTAATCAGTTGGAAAATTTTTATTCGTTGGTTGAATAGTATTTTTTCTCTCTTAACACGTTCTCTTTCCTTGTCACCTCCAGAAACGTATTAACGAGGTTCTACTGTATACCCACAACTTATTAAAGTATGATAGTTAATATTACTTTAACTATATCCCATTCATTCTTAATCAGTTGGAAAAGTTTTATTCGTTGGTTGAATGGAATTTTCTCTCTTAACACGTTCTCTTTCCTTGTCCCCTCCAGAAACGTCATAACGAGGTTATACTGTATACCCACAACTTATTAAAGTATGATAGTTAATATTACTTTAACTATATCCTACTTATTCTTAATCAGTTGGAAAACTTTTATTCGTTGAATATTATTTTTCTCGCTTAACACGTTCTCTTTCCTTGTCCCCTCCAGAAACGTCTTCATGAGGTTTTCCTGTATATCCACAACTTATTAAAGTATGATACTTAATATTACTTTAACTATATCCCATTTATTCTTAATCAGTTGGAAAATTTTTATTCGTTGGTTGAATAGTATGTTTTCTCGCTTAACACGTTCTCTTTCCTTGTCCCCTCCAGAAACGTCTTAATGAGGTTTTCCTGTATACCCACAACTTATTAAAGTATGATAGTTAATATTACTTTGACTATAGCCCATTTATGCTTAATCACTTGGAAAATTTTTATTCGTTGGTTGAATAGTATTTTTTCTCGCTTAACACGTTCTCTTTCCTTGTCCCCTCCAGAAACGTCTTAATGAGGTTTTACTGTATACCCACAACTTATTAAAGTATGATAGTTAATATTACTTTGACTATATCCCATTCATTCTTAATCAGTTGGAAAAGTTTTATTCGTTGGTTGAATGGTATTTTTCTCTCTTAACACGTTCTCTTTAATTGTCCCCTCCAGAAACATCTTAACGAGGTTATACTGTATACCCACAACTTATTAAAGTATGATAGTTAATATTACTTTAACTATATCCTACTTATTCTAAATCAGTTGGAAAATTTTTATTCGTTGAATATTATTTTTTCTCGCTTAACACGTTCTTTTTCCTTGTCGACTCCAGAAACGTCTTCATGAGGTTTTCCTGTATATCCACAACTTATTAAGTATGATAGTTAATATTACTTTGACTATATCCCATTTATGCTTAATCAGTTGGAAAAGTTTTATTCGTTGGTTGAATAGTATTTCTTCCCGCATAACACGTTCTCTTTCCTTGTCCCCTCCAGAAACGTCTTAACGAGGTTATACTGTATACCCACAACTTATTAAAGTATGATAGTTAATATTACTTTGACTATATCCCACTTATGCTTAATCAGTTGGAAAAGTTTTATTCGTTGGTTGAATAGTATTTTTTCTCGCTTAACACGTTCTCTTTCCTTGTCCCCTCCAGAAACGTCTTAAATAGGTTTTCCTGTATACCTACAACTTATTAAAGTATGATACATAATATTACTTTAAATATACCCCATTTATTCTTAATCAGTTGAAAAATTTTTATTCGTTGGTTGAATAGTATTTTTTCTCGCTTAACACGTTCTCTTTCCTTGTCCCCTCCAGAAACGTCTTAATGAGGTTTTCCTGTATACCCACAAGTTATTAAAGTATGATAGTTAATATTACTTTAAATATATCCTATTTATACTTAATCAGTTGGAAAATTTTTATTCCTTGGTTGAATAGTATTTTTTCTCTCTTAACACGTTCTCTTTCCTTGTCACCTCCAGAAACGTATTAACGAGATTTTACTGTATACCCACAACTTATTAAAGTATGATAGTTAATATGACATCGACTATATCGAATTCATTCTTAATCAGCTGGAAAAGTTTTATTCGTTGGTTGAATGGTATTTTTCTCGCTTAACAGGTTCTCTTTCCTTGTCCCCTCCAGAAACGTCTTAACAAGGTTGTACTGTATACCCACAAGTTATTAAAGTATGATAGTTAATATTACTTTAACTATATCCTATTTATTCTTAATCAGTTGGAAAATTTTTATTCGATGGTAGAATAGTATTTTTTCTCGCTTAACACGTTCTCTTTCCTTGTTCCCTCCAGAAACGTCTTAATGAGGTTTTCCTGTATACCCACAACTTATTAAAGTATGATAGTTAATATTACTTTAACTATATCCCATTTATTCCTAATCAGTTGGAAAATTTTTATTCGTTGGTTGAATAGTATTTTTTCTCGCTTAACACGTTCTCTTTCCTTGTCCCTTCCAGAAACGTCTTAACGAGGTTATACTGTATACCCACAATTTATTAAAGTATGATAGTTAATATTACTTTAACTATATCCCATTTATTCCTAATCAGTTTGAAAATTTTTATTCGTTGTTTGAATAGTATTTTTTCTCGCTTAACACGTTCTCTTTCCATGTCCCGTCCAGAAACGTCTTAACGTGGTTATACTGTATACCCACAACTTATTAAAGTATGATAGTTAATATTAATTTAACTATATCCTACTTATTCTTAATCAGTTGGAAAACTTTTATTCGTTGGTTGAATAGTATCTTTTCTCGCTTAACACGTTCTCTTTCCTTGTCCCCTCCAGAAACGTCTTAACGAGGTTATACTGTATACCCACAAATTATTAAAGTATGATAATTAATATTACTTTGACTATATCCTATTTATTCATAATCAGTTGGAAAATTTTTATTCGTTGGTTGAATAGTATTTTTTCTCGCTTAACACGTTCTCTTTCCTTGTCCCCTCCAGAAACGTCTTAATGAGGTTTTCCTGTATACCCACAACGTATTACAGTATGATAGTTAATATTACTTTAACTATATCCCATTTATACTTAATCAGTTGGAAAATTTTTATTCGTTGGTTGAATAGTATTTTTTCTCGCTTAACACGTTCTATTTCCTTGTCCCATCCAGAAACGTCTTAACGAGGTTTTGCTGTATACCCACAACTTATTAAAGTATGATAGTTAATATTACTTTGACTATGTCCCATTTATTCTTAATCAGTTGGAAAAATTTTATTCGTTGGTTGAAGAGTATTTTTTCTCTCTTAACACGTTCTCTTTCCTTGTCACCTCCAGAAACTTATTAACAAGATTTTACTGTATACCCACAACTTATTAAAGTATGATAGTCAATATTACTTTGACTATATCCCATTCATTCTTAATCAGTTGGAAAAGTTTTATTCGTTGGTTGAATGGTATTTTTCTCTCTTAACACGTTCTCTTTCCTTGTCCCCTCCAGAAACGTCTTAACGAGGTTATACTGCATACCCACAACTTATTAAAGTATGATAGTTAATATTACTTTAACTATATCCTACTTATTCTACATCAGTTGGAAAATTTTTATTCGTTGGTTGAATATTATTTTTTCTCGCTTAACACGTTCTCTTTCCTTGTCCCCTCCAGAAACGTCTTAATGAGGTTTTCCTGTATACCCACAACTTATTAAAGTATGATAGTTAATATTACTTTAACTATATCCCATTTATATTTAATCAGTTGGAAAAGTTGTATTCGTTGGTTGAATAGTATTTCTTCTCGCTTAACACGTTCTCTTTCTTTGTCACCTCCAGAAACGTATTAACTAGGTTGTACTGTATACCCTCAAGTTATTAAAGTATGATAGTTAATATTACTTTAACTATATCCTATTTATTCTTAAACAGTTGGAAAAATTTATTCGTTGGTTGAATAGTATTTTTTCTCTCTTAACAAGTTCTCTTTCCTTGTCACCTCCAGAAACGTATTAACGAGGTTTTACTGTATACCCACAACTTATTAAAGTATGATTGTTAATATGACTTTGACTAAATCCCATTCATTCTTAATCAGCTGAAAAGTTTTATTCGTTGGTTGAATAGTATTTTTCTCGCTTAACACGTTCTCTTTCCTTGTCCCCTCCCGAAACGTCTTAACGAGGTTGTACTGTATACCCACATGTTATTAAAGTATGATAGTTAATATTACTTTAACTATATCCTATTTATTCTTAATCAGTTGGAAAATTTTTATTCGATGGTAGAATAGTATTTTTTCTCTCTTAACAAGTTCTCTTTCCTTGTCACCTCCAGAAATGTATTAACGAGGTTTTACTGTATACCCACAACTTATTAAAGTATGATAGTTAATATGACATCAACTATATCCCATTCATTCTTAATCAGCTGGAAAAGCTTTTTTCGTTGGTTGAATGGTATGTTTCTCGCTTAACAGGTTCTCTTTCCTTATCCCCTCCAGAAACGTCTTAACAAGGTTGTACTGTATACCCACAAGTTATTAAAGTATGATAGTTAATATTACTTTAACTATATCCTATTTATACTTAATTAGTTGGAAAAATTTTTTTCGTTGGTTGAATAGTTTTTTTCTCGCTTAACACGTTCTCTTTCCTTGTCCTCTCCAGAAACGTCTTAATGAGGTTTTCCTGTATACCCACAACTTATTAAAGTATAATAGTTAATATTACTTTAACTATATCCCATTTATTCTTAATCAGTTGGAAAATTTTTATTCGTTGGTTGAATAGTATTTTTTCTCGCTTAACACGTTATCTTTCCTTGTCCCCTCCAGAAACGTCTTAATGAGGTTTTTCTGTATACCCACAACTTATTAAAGTATGATAGTTAATATTACTTTGACTATATCCCATTCATTCTTAATCAGTTGGAAAAGTTTTATTCGTTGGTTGAATGGTATTTTTCTGTCTTAACACGTTCTATTTCATTGTCCCCTCCAGAAACGTCTTAACGAGGTTATACTGTATACCCACAAGTTATTAAAGTATGATAGTTAATATTACTTTAACTATATCCTATTTATTCTTAATCAGTTGGAAAATTTTTATTCGTTGGTTGAATAGTATTTCTTCTCTCTTAACACGTTCTCTTTCCATGTCACCTCCAGGAACGTATTAACGAGGTCTTAATCTATACCCACAACTTATTAAAGTATGATAGTTAATATGACTTTGACTATAACCCATTCATTCGTCGCCATAAGACCTATCTGTGTCGGTGCGACGTAAAGCCCCTAGCAAAAAAAAAAAAATAACCCATTCATTCTTAATCAGCTGGAAATGTTTTATTCGTTGGTTGAATGGTATTTTTCTCGCTTAACACGTTCTCTTTCCTTGTCCCCTCCAGAAACGTCTTAACAAGGTTGTACTGTATACCCACAAGTTATTAAAGTATGATAGTTAATATTACTTTAACTATATCCTATTTATTCTTAATCAGTTGGAAAATTTTTATTCGTTTTTTGAATAGTATTTTTTCTCTCTTAACAAGTTCTCTTTCCTTGTCACCTCCAGAAACGTATTAACGAGGTTTTACTGTATACCCACAACTTATTAAAGTATGATAGTTAATATGACATCAACTATATCCCATTCATTCTAAATCAGCTGGAAAAGCTTTTTTTGTTGGTAGAATGGTATGTTTCTCGCTTAACAGGTTCTCTTTCCTTGTCCCCTCCAGAAACGTCTTAACAAGGTTGTACTGTATACCCACAAGTTATTAAAGTATGATAGCTAATATTACTTTAACTATATCCTATTTATTCTTAATCAGTTGGAAAATTTTTATTCGTTGGTTGAATAGTTTTTTTCTCGCTTAACACGTTCTCCTTCCTTGTCCCCTCCAGAAACGTCTTAATGAGGTTTTCCTGTATACCCACAACTTATTAAAGTATAATAGTTAATATTACTTTAACTATATCCCATTTATTCTTAATCAGTTGGAAAATTTTTATTCGTTGGTTGAATAGTATTTTTTCTCGCTTAACACGTTATCTTTCCTTGTCCCCTCCAGAAACGTCTTAATGAGGTTTTTCTGTATACCCGCAACTTATTAAAGTATGATAGTTAATATTACTTTGACTATATCCCATTCATTCTTAATCAGTTGGAAAAGTTTTATTCGTTGGTTGAATGGTATTTTTCTGTCTTAACACCTTCTATTTCATTGTCCCCTCCAGAAACGTCTTAACGAGGTTATACTGTATACCCACAAGTTATGAAAGTATGATAGTTAATATTACATTAACTATATCCTATTTATTCTTAATCAGTTGGAAATTTTTTATTCGTTGGTTGAATAGTATTTCTTCTCTCTTAACACGTTCTCTTTCCATGTCACCTCCAGAAACGTATTAACGAGGTCTTAATGTATACCCGCAACTTATTAAAGTATGATAGTTAATATGACTTTGACTATATCCCATTCATTCTTAATCAGCTGGAAAAGTTTTATTCGTTGGTTGAATGGTATTTTTCTCGCTTAACACGTTCTCTTTCCTTGTCCCCTCCAGAAACGTCTTAACAAGGTTGTACTGTATACCCACAAGTTATTAAAGTATGATAGTTAATATTACTTTAACTATATCCTATTTATTCTTAATCAGTTGGAAATTTTTTATTGTTGGTTGAATAGTATTTTTTTCTCGCTTAACACGTTCTCTTTCCTTGTCCCCTCCAGAAACGTCTTAACGAGGTTATACTGTATACCCACAACTTATTAAAGTATGATAGTTAATATTACTTTAACTATATTGTATTTATTCTTAATCAGTTGCTCATAAAGATGGCGGCGGGTCGACATGTAGTGTTCCAAGTGCTCCGTATTTTCTTGTTGTTTATAGTGGTTAAACGCGTCACGTGTGGAAATAACAAAGTGATCTTTAATGGTGTGGTGTTCAGTGAGTGTCCTAGCGGTTCAATCCTCCAAGAGAACTTACTAATTGTGAAAAATTGTAAAATATCGTGCTTAACATGGTGCGCCAGTGAAAATGTGTACGTGACCGCTGGTACTGGCAGTGCGCTTCAAGCAAGGCGCAGGGTTGCCAGACCACCCTCTTCAACATTTCACCTCATTCTCCTTACCATAGCTGCGTGTGGAGATGTAGAAACAAATCCAGGACCTCCGAACAGAAATGTGACTAACATAGAATGTCATATTTGCTGTTCTAAGGGCCGCATCAATCAGCTGTACGTGAAGTGTGTGTCGTGTGAAGTGTCGACGCATAAGACCTGCGCGAAAATCTCTCCATCTGATTACCATAAAATTAAACGTGGCCTTTCGTCTTGGCAGTGCTGGAAGTGTTGTCTCCCGGTACCATCGGACTCGTTCTTCGAAGTTCCAGACAAAGTAAATTGTGTAAATAACTCTGTAAATAGTAATGACTCAGTTACCAGTGTACAGGGCTCCCGAAACATCACCATTCTCTCATTTAATGCCCGTAGTATAATGGGTTATAGGAGACAGCAGGAGATAAGAACATCACTGGCAAGTATTGAACCATCAATCGTAAGTGTCTGTGAAACGTGGTTGAGCAGTGCTACTTATGACGGTGAAGTATTTCCACAACCATACTTGTTATTCAGGAAGGATAGAACCTGGACATCGGGAGGGGGTGTTCTCCTGGCTATACGACCAGAATTACAACCAATCCGACTTGGATACTTGGAAACTGACAGTGAAGCTCTATGGGTGGAGGTGACATGTAGGGGCAACAAATTCTTGATAGGTAGCATATATCGGGCTCCGAAATCCAAGCCCTGTATAAATGAAGGATTACTGGAATCTCTAAGACGAATGCAACTCATTCAGCACAAGTACAATGCCGTCTACCTCACAGGCGACTTTAATCTGGACATAATATGGACCCGTGATTCCGCTCCCATCCCTGGAAATCCATTGGCAGACACATTTCTAACCGCGTTCTACGATCTCTTTCTAGAACAGCTTGTTTTAGAAGCAACACGTATCACCAAAACATCCCGCTCTATATTAGATCTATTTCTCACCAATCATCCCTCCTCAGTATCTCGAGTTGAAGTCATACCCGGCTTCAGTGATCACCACGCCATTCAAGCGACTCTAGCTACCCTAGATTGCAGAAAACCTGTCAAAAACAAATCCAGGCCTCAATATAACTTCAGGAAAGCTGACTGGAAATCCCTCTCCACCTTACTACTGAATCACCTACCCACTCCAACCTCCTTATCAACCTGTGACGTAAACTCTTTGTGGCTCGCCTGGAAAAATACATTTTTCTGGTGCGTTGACCAAACTGTACCGAAATGCACTTTAAAAAGAGAGAAGAAAGCCCCGTGGATTAAGAAAGAACTTTTGAAGTTAATAAGGAAACGGAACAATCTATACAAAAAGTGGAAACAGTGCCAAACGGAACAAGCGTGGGAAAAGTACAAATCCGCACGCAAAGACACTAAGAATAGGATCAAGGAGGCTTACGATCAGTACATTCACAAGGCTTGCTCAGATACCAAAGAGCTGTGGAAGCTACTAAAAAGGAACTGTGGCAGCGCTGCACCATGCTCCTTTCAAGCTAACGGGAAATCCATCTCCACGCCCGCAGACATTGCCTCAGCCTTCAGTGACAAATTTAAAGAGAATTTCTCCCAGGCACAATCAGCTGGGGACATGTATATAACCAGCACACCCGTACCACCCCTCCCTCTCACCAGCCTCTACTTCTCGGAACTTGAGGTGCTAGCAAGTTTGAAGAGGATTCGACCCCATGCTGCGAGCGGCCCTGATGAAATACCCAGCCGTATACTCCGTGACTGCGCTGAGTCACTGGCACCATCTCTCTGCGAACTATTCAACCTGTCGCTTCACTGTGGATCACTACCCCAAGATTGGAAGTGTGCTGATGTAGTTCCAATTTTCTAGAAAGGGGACAAAGCACTCATTGACAACTATCGGCCAGTGTCTCTCACATCCCACGTATGTAAATGTATGGAACGACTGGTAGCCTCTAATATACGGGAATACTTCCGGGAAGGTAATCTGCTAAGTGAAAGCCAGCACGGTTTTCTTCCAGGAAGATCCTGTAATACTTTATTAACAAAGGTTATTGATGAGTGGCAGTTCTCTCTGGAGAAATCTAAAGTTGTTCAGGTTGACTGCGTGGCTTTGGACTGGGCTAAAGCTTTTGATCAAATCCCTCATGAACGACTTTTGTTAAAATTAAGACAGATGAATGTCAGGGGAAGTGTACTGGCATGGTTGCGGTCATTTCTCGAGGGACGAACACAACGTGTTGTGTTTGATGGAGTTCGATCGTCGACCGTTAAAGTAACCTCAGGAGTATGTCAAGGCACCGTCCTCGGACCTTTATTATTTAATATATTTGTCTCTGACTTACCTAAATGTGTGACCTCAACCATAGCTCAGTACGCTGATGACACAGTAATGTACAGGGATATACAATGTGCAGAGGATTGTCTGAGGTTACAGTCGGACTTGGACACTATAGCGGTGTGGTGTTACGTCAACGGTCTCAACATTAATGCTGGCAAATGTAAATATATTAGGTTAAGTAGGTCTCGACACCCAGTAGAAAGTATATATAACATTAATAATGTACATATTGTGCGAGTTAAAACTATGCATTTGTTAGGAATAACCATTTCTGAACAACTAAAATGGAACACACAAACAGAGGAAGTGAGATGCAAAGCTGCCAGGGTGCTCGGTTTTATGCATAGAAGCCTCCGTGGGTGCAAGTCGAATGCTATACGGACGGCTTACCTGACACTAGTGAGACCTATACTAACGTATGGTCTACCTGCTTGGCACCCTACCAATGCAGCTAACCTTAACAAACTAGAAGGAATCCAACGTCGCACTGAACGACTAATTAACAAGAACAGCTGCCTGTCTTCCCTCCCGTCAATCGCCTCCTTGTGTAAACAAAGCGACATCACCTTCTTACACAAGTCCCTCACCGGGGCCATTCACCTTTCACCATTCCCTCGGCTCTCCTTATCTTACAGCTCCGTCCGTAGAGGCAAAGGGGTGTGTCTTATACCCCCCTTTGCGCGAACTGAGTCCTACAGACTAGGTTTCTTTGCTCGTTCAGCGCGGCTTTGGAACGATCTACCCGCCGACATTAAATGCAGAAATGTAAATATAGTTAAATGTTATGTTAAGAAGCACATACGGTGAGAAAATGCATGTGAACATGTGGAAGAATGAATGAGGGAGTGAAAGGTTGTATAAATGAGAAATATGTATATATTAGGCTATACTTTGTTACTTTACCTGTAAATAGTGTATATGACTGTTTAGGATTTAGGTAATTATTTCAAAGGTCAGGGGGCACAACGTGTAGGGAGCTTGTCCTTTTCCCCTGACCTTCCATAGATGCTGTAAAGGTTTATGGTAAATAAATAATGAATGAATGAATGAATTCTTTGGTTGAATAGTATTTTTTCTCGCTTAACACGTTCTCTTTCCTTGTCCCCTCCAGGAACGTCTTAATGAGGTTTCCCTGTATACCCACAACTTATTAAAGTATGATAGTTAATATCACTTTGACTATATCCCATTTATTATTAATCAGTTGGAAAATTTTTATTCGTTGGTTGAATAGTATTTTTTCTCGCTTAACACGTTCTCTTTCCTTGTCCCCTCCAGAAACGTCTTAACGAGGTTATACTGTATACCCACAACTTCTTAAAGTATGATAGTTAATATTACTTTAACTATATCCCATTTATTCTTAATCAGTTGGAAAATTTTTATTCGTTTGTTGAATAGTATTTTTTCTCGCTTAACACGTTCTCTTTCCTTGTCCCCTCCAGAAACGTCTTAATGAGGTTTTCCTGTATACCCACAACTTATTAAAGTATGATAGTTAATATTACTTTGACTATATCCCATTTATGCTTAATCAGTTGGAAAATTTTTATTCGTTGGTTGAATATTATTTTTTCTCGCTTAACACGTTCTCCTTCCTTGTTCCCTCCAGATACGTCTTAACGAGGTTATACTGTATACCCACAACTTATTAAAGTATGATAGTTAATATTACTTTAACTATATCCCATTTATTCTTAATCAGTTGGAAAATTTTTATTCGTTTGTTGAATAGTATTTTTTCTCGCTTAACACGTTCTCTTTCCTTGTCCCCTCCAGAAACGTCTTAATGAGGTTTTCCTGTATACCCACTACTTATTAAAGTATGATAGTTAATATTACTTTAACTATATCCCATTTATTCTTAATCAGGTGGAAAATTTTTATTCCTTGGTTGAATAGTATTTTTTCTCGCTTAGCACGTTCTCTTTCTTTGTCCCTTCCAGAAACGTCTTAACGAGGTATTGCTGTATACCCACAACTTATTAAAGTATGATAGTTAATATTACTTTGACTATGTCCCATTTATTCTTAATCAGTTGGAAAATTTTTATTCGTTGGTTGAATAGTATTTTTTCTCTCTTAACACGTTCTCTTTCCTTGTCACATCCAGAAACGTATTAACGAGGTTTTACTGTATACCCACAACTTATTAATGTATGATAGTTAATATTACTTTGACTATGTCCCATTTATTCTTAATCAGTTGGAAAATTTTTATTCGTTGGTTGAGTAGTATATTTTCTCTCTTAGCACGTTATCTTTCCTTGTCACCTCCAGAAACGTATTAAAGAGGTTTTACTGTATACCCACAACTTATTAAAGTATGATAGTTAATAAGACTTTGACAAAATCCCATTCATTCTTATAAGCTGGAAAAGTTTAATTCGTTGGTTGAATAGTATTTTTCTCGCTTAACACGTTCTCTTTCCTTGTCCCCTCCAGAAACGTCTTAACGAGGTTGTACTGTATACCCACAAGTTATTAAAGTATGATAGTTAATATTACTTTAACTATATCCTATTTATTCTTAATCAGTTGGAAAATTTTTATTCGTTGGTTGAATAGTATTTTTTCTCTCTTAACACGTTCTCTTTCCTTGTCACCTCCAGAAACGTATTAACGAGGTATTAAAGTATACCCACAACTTATTAAAGTATGATAGTTAATATGACTTTGACTATATCCCATTCATTCTTAAGCAGCTTGAAAAGTTTTATTCGTTGGTTGAATGGTATTTTTCTCACTTAACACGTTCTCTTTCCTTGTCCCCTCCAGAAACGTCTTAACAAGGTTGTACTGTATTCCCACAATATATTAAAGTATGATAGTTTATATTTCTTTAACAATATCCTATTTATTCTTAATCAGTTGGAAAATTTTTATTCGTTGGTTGAATAGAATGTTTTCTCGCTTAACACGTTCTCTTTCCTTGTCCCCTCCAGAAACGTATTAACGAGGTTTTACTGTATACCCACAACTTATTAAAGTATGATAGTTAATATTACTTTGACTATATCCCATTTATTCTTAATCAGTTGGAAAATTTTTATTCGTTGGTTGAATAGTATTTTTT
This sequence comes from Anabrus simplex, assembly GCF_040414725.1. Taxonomy (NCBI): domain Eukaryota; kingdom Metazoa; phylum Arthropoda; class Insecta; order Orthoptera; family Tettigoniidae; genus Anabrus; species Anabrus simplex. The sequence continues at coordinate 403,532,213 of NC_090268.1, read as the reverse complement.
CTCGCTTAACACGTTCTCTTTCCTTGTCCGCTCCAGAAACGTCTTAATGAGGTTTTCCTGTATACCCACTACTTATTAAAGTATGATAGTTAATATTATTTGACTATATCCCATTTATGTTTAATCAGTTGGAAAATTTTTATTCGTTGGTTGAATAGTATTTTTTCTCGCTTAACACGTTCTCTTTCCTTGTCCCCTCCAGAAACGTCTTAACGAGGTTATACTGTACACCCACAACTTATTAAAGTATGATAATTAATATTACTTTAAATATATCCTACTTATTCTTAATCAGTTGGAAAATTCTTATTCGTTGGTTGAATAGTATTATTTCTCATTTAACACGTTCTCTTTCCTTGTCCGCTCCAGAAACGTCTTAATGAGGTTTTCCTGTATACCCACTACTTATTCAAGTATGATAGTTAATATTATTTGACTATATCCCATTTATGCTTAATCAGTTGGAAAAGTTTTATTCGTTGGTTGAATAGTATTTTTTCTCGCTTAACACGTTCTCTTTCCTTGTCCCCACCAGAAACGTCTTAACGAGGTTATACTGTATACCCACAGCTTATTAAAGTATGATAGTTAATATTACTTTGACTATGTCCCATTTATTCTTAATCAGTTGGAAAATTTTTATTCGTTGGTTGAATAGTATTTTTTCTCTCTTAACACGTTCTCTTTCCTTGTCACCTCCAGAAACGTATTAACGAGGTTATACTGTATACCCACAACTTATTAAAGTATGATAGTTAATATTACTTTGACTATATCCCATTTTTGCTTAATCAGTTGGAAAATTTTTATTCGTTGGTTGAATAGTATTTTTTCTCGCTTAACACGTTCTCTTTCCTTGTCCCCTCCAGATACGTCTTAACGAGGTTATACTGTATACCCACAACTTATTAAAGTATGATAGTTAATATTACTTTAACTATATCCTACTTATTCTTAATCAGTTGGAAAATTTTTATTTGTTGGTTGAATAGTATCTTTTATCGCTTAACACGTTCTCTTTCCTTGTCCCCTCCAGAAACGTCTTAATGAGGTTTTCCTGTATACCCACAACTTATTAAAGTATGATACTTAATAATACTTTAACTATATCCCATTTATTCTTAATCAGTTGGAAAATTTTTATTCGTTGGTTGAATAGTATTTTTTCTCGCTTAACACATTCTCCTTCCTTGTCCCTTCCAGAAACGTCTTAACGAGGTTTTGCTGTATACCCACAACTTATTAAAGTATGATAGTTAATATTACTTTAACTATATCCCATTTATTCTTAATCAGTTGGAAAATTTTTATTCGTTGTTTGAATAGTTTTTTCTAGCTTAACACGTTCTCTTTCCTTGTCCCTTCCAGAAACGTCTTAATGAGGTTTTCCTGTATACCCACAACTTATTAAAGTATGATAGTTTATATTACTTTAACTATATCCTACTTATTCTTAATCAGTTGGAAAACTTTTATTCGTTGAATATTATTTTTTCTCGCTTAACACGTTCTCTTTCCTTGTCCCCTCCAGAAACGTCTTCATGAGGTTTTCCTGTATATCCACAACTTATTAAAGTATGATAGTTAATATTACTTTGACTATAGCCCATTTATGCTTAATCACTTGGAAAATTTTTATTCGTTGGTTGAATAGTATTTTTTCTCGCTTAACACGTTCTCTTTCCTTGTCCCCTCCAGAAACGTCTTAATGAGGTTTTACTGTATACCCACAACTTATTAAGGTATGATAGTTAATATTACTTTGACTATATCCCATTCATTCTTAATCTGTTGGAAAAGTTTTATTCGTTGGTTGAATGGTATTTTTCTCTCTTAAAACGTTCTCTTTCCTTGTCCCCTCCAGAAACCTTTTAACGAGGTTACACTGTATACCCACAACTTATTAAAGTATGATAGTTAATATTACTTTAACTATATCCTACTTATTCTTAATCAGTTGGAAAATTTTTATTCGTTGAATAGTATTTTTTCTCTCTTAACACGTTCTCTTTCCTTGCCGACTCCAGAAACGTCTTCATGAGGTTTTCCTGTATATCCACAACTTATTAAGTATGATAGTTAATATTACTTTGACTATATCCCATTTATGCTTAATCAGTTGGAAAAGTTTTATTCGTTGGTTGAATAGTATTTCTTCCCGCTTAACACGTTCTCTTTCCTTGTCCCCTCCAGAAAGGTCTTAACGAGGTTATACTGTATACCCACAACTTATTAAAGTATGATAGTTAATATTACTTTGACTATATCCCACTTATGCTTAATCAGTTGGAAAAGTTTTATTCGTTGGTTGAATAGTATTTTTTCTCGCTTAACACGTTCTCTTTCCTTGTCCCCTCCAGAAACGTCTTAAACAGGTTTTCCTGTATACCCACAACTTATTAAAGTATGATACTTAATATTACTTTAAATATATCCCATTTATTCTTAATCAGTTGAAAAATTTTTATTCGTTGGTTGAATAGTATTTTTTCTCCCTTAACACGTTCTCTTTCCTTGTCCCCTCCAGAAACGTCTTAATGAGGTTTTCCTGTATACCCGCAAGTTATTAAAGTATGATAGTTAATATTACTTTAACTATATCCTATTTATTCTTAATCAGTTGGAAAATTTTTATTCGTTGGTTGAATAGTATTTTTTCTCTCTTAACACGTTCTCTTTCCTTGTCACCTCCAGAAACGTATTAACGAGATTTTACTGTATACCCACACCTTATTAAAGTATGATAGTTAATATTACATCGACTATATCGAATTCATTCTTAATCAGCTGGAAAAGTTTTATTCGTTGGTTGAATGGTATTTTTCTTGCTTAACAGGTTCTCTTTCCTTGTCCCCTCCAGAAACGACTTTACAAGGTTGTACTGTATACCCACAAGTTATTAAAGTATGATAGTTAATATTACTTTAACTATATCCTATTTATTCTTAATCAGTTGGAAAATTTTTATTCGATGGTAGAATAGTATTTTTTCTCGCTTAACACGTTCTCTTTCCTTGTTCCCTCCAGAAACGTCTTAATGAGGTTTTCCTGTATACCCACAACTTATTAAAGTATGATAGTTAATATTACTTTAACTATATCCCATTTATTCCTAATCAGTTGGAAAATTTTTATTCGTTGTTTGAATAGTATATTTTCTCGCTTAACACGTTCTCTTTCCTTGTCCCTTCCAGAAACGTCTTAACGAGGTTATACTGTATACCCACAACTTATTAAAGTATGATAGTTAATATTACTTTGACTATATCCCATTCATTCTTAATCAGTTGGAAAAGTTTTATTCGTTGGTTGAATGGTATGTTTCGCTCTTAACACGTTCTCTTTCCTTGTCCCCTCCAGAAACGTCTTAACGAGGTTATTCTGTATACCCACAACTTATTAAATTGTGATACTTAATATTACTTTAAATATATCCCATTTATTCTTAATCAGTTGAAAAATTTTTATTCGTTGGTTGAATAGTATTTTCTCTCGCTTAACACGTTCTCTTTCCTTGTCCCCTCCAGAAACGTCTTAATGAGGTTTTCCTGTATACTCGCAAGTTATTAAAGTATGATAGTTAATATTACTTTAACTATATCCTATTTATTCTTAATCAGTTGGAAAATTTTTATTCGTTGGTTGAATAGTATTTTTTCTCTCTTAACACGTTCTCTTTCCTTGTCACCTCCAGAAACGTATTAGCGAGATTTTACTGTATACCCACAACTTATTAAAGTATGATAGTTAATATGACATCGACTATACCGAATTCATTCTTAATCAGCTGGAAAAGTTTTATTCGTTGGTTGAATGGTATTTTTCTCGCTTAACAGGTTCTCTTTCCTTGTCCCCTCCAGAAACGTCTTTACAAGGTTGTACTGTATACCCACATGTTATTAAAGTATGATAGTTAATATTACTTTAACTATATCCTATTTATTCTTAATCAGTTGGAAAATTTTTATTCGATGGTAGAATAGTATTTTTTCTCGCTTAACACGTTCTCTTTCCTTGTTCCCTCCAGAAACGTCTTAATGAGGTTTTCCTGTATACCCACAACTTATTAAAGTATGATAGTTAATATTACTTTAACTATATCCCATTTATTCCTAATCAGTTGGAAAATTTTTATTCGTTGGTTGAATAGTATTTTTTCTCGCTTAACACGTTCTCTTTCCTTGTCCGTTCCAGAAACGTCTTAACGAGGTGATACTGTATACCCACAACTTATTAAAGTATGATAGTAAATATTACTTTAACTATATCACATTTATCCTTAATCAGTTGGAAAATTTTTATTCGTTGTTTGAATAGTATTTTCTCTCGCTTAACACGTTCTCTTTCCATGTCCCCTCCAGAAACTTCTTAACGAGGTTATACTGTATACCCACAACTTATTAAAGTATGATAGTTAATATTAATTTAACTATATCCTACTTATACTTAATCAGTTGGAAAATTTTTATTCGTTGGTTGAATAGTATCTTTTCTCGCTTAACACGTTCTCTTTCCTTGTCCCCTCCAGAAACGTCTTAACGAGGTTATACTGTATACCCACATCTTATTAAAGTATGATAATTAATATTACTTTGACTATATCCTATTTATTCTTAATCAGTTGGAAAATTTTTATTCGTTGGTTGAATAGTATTTTTTCTCGCTTAACACGTTCTCTTTCCTTGTTCCCTCCAGAAACTTCTTAATGAGGTTTTCCTGTATACCCACAACGTATTAAAGTATGATAGTTAATATTACTTTAACTATATCCCATTTATTCTTAATCAGTTGGAAAATTTTTATTCGTTGGTTGAATAGTATTTTTTCTCGCTTAACACGTTCTATTTCCTTGTCCAATCCAGAAACGTCTTAACGAGGTTTTGCTGTATACCCACAACTTATTAAAGTAGGATAGTTAATATTACTTTGACTATGTCCCATTTATTCTTAATCAGTTGGAAAAATTTTATTCGTTGGTTGAATAGTATTTTTTCTCTCTTAACACGTTCTCTTTCCTTGTCACCTCCAGAAACTTATTAAGAAGATTTTGCTGTATACCCACAACTTATTAAAGTATGATAGTCTATATTACTTTGACTATATCCCATTCATTCTTAATCAGTTGGAAAAGTTTTATTCGTTGGTTGAATGGTATCTTTCTCTCTTAACATGTTCTCTTTCCTTGTCCCCTCCAGAAACGTCTTAACGAGGTTATACTGTATACCCACAACTTATTAAAATATGATAGTTAATATTACTTTAACTACATCCTACTCATTCTACATCTGTTGGAAAATTTTTATTCGTTGGTTGAATATTATTTTTTCTCGCTTAACACGTTCTCTTTCCTTGTCCCCTCCAGAAACGTCTTAATGAGGTTTTCCTGTATACCCACAACTTACTAAAGTATGATATTTAATATTACTTTAACTATATCCTACTTACCCTTAATCATTTGGAAAATTTTTATATGTTGGTTGAATAGTATCTTTTCTCGCTTAACACGTCCTCTTTCCTTGTCCCCTCCAGAAACGTCTTAACGAGGTTATACTGTATACCCACAACTTATTAAAGTATGATAGTTAATATTACTTTAACTATATCCTACTTACCCTTAATCATTTGGAATATTTTTATTCGTTGGTTGAATAGTATTTTTTCTCGCTTAACACGTTCTCTTTTCTTGTCCCCTCCAGAAACGTCTTAATGAGGTTTTCCTGTATACCCACAACTTAATAAAGTATGATAGTTAATATTACTTTAACTATATCCCATTTATGTTTAATCAGTTGGAAAAGTTTTATTCGTTGGTTGAATAGTATTTCTTCTCTCTTAACACGTTCTCTTTCCTTGTCACCTCCAGAAACGTATAAACGAGGTTGTACTGTATACCCACAAGTTATTAAAGTATGATAGTTAATATTACTTTAAATATATCCTATTTATTCTTAAACAGTTGGAAAATTTTTATTCGTTGGTTGAAATGTATTTTTCTCTCTTAACAAGTGCTCTTTCCTTGTCACCTCCAGAAACGTATTAACGAGGTTTTACTATATACCCACAACTTATTAAAATATGATAGTTAATATGACTTTGACTAAAGCCCATTCATTCTTAATCAGCTGAAAAGTTTTATTCGTTGGTTGAATAGTATTTTTCTCGCTTAACACGTTCTCATTCCTTGTCCCCTCCCGAAATGTCTTAACGAGGTTGTGCTGTATTCCCACAAGTTATTAAAGTATGATAGTTAATATTACTTTAACTATATCCTATTTATTCTTAATCAGTTGGAAAATTCTTATTCGTTTTTTGAATAGTATTTTTTCTCTCTTAACAAGTTCTCTTTCCTTGTCACCTCCAGAAACGTATTAACGAGGTTTTACTGTATACCCACAACTTATTAAAGTATGATAGTTAATATGACATCAACTATATCCCATTCATTCTTAATCAGCTGGGAAAGCTTTTTTCCTTGGTTGTATGGTATGTATCTCGCTTAACACGTTCTCTTTCCTTGTCCCCTCCAGAAACGTCTTAAGAAGGTTGTACTGTATACCCAGAAGTTATTAAAGTATGATAGTTAATATTACTTTAACTATATCCTATTTATTCTTATTCAGTTGGAAAATTTTTATTCGTTGCTTGAATAGTTTTTTTCTCGCTAAACACGTTCTCTTTCCTTGTCCCCTCCAGAAACGTCTTAATGAGGTTTTCCTGTATACCCACAACTTATTAAAGTATAATAGTTAATATTACTTTAACTATATCCCATTTATTCTTAATCAGTTGGAAAATTTTTATTCGTTGGTTGAATAGTATTTTTTCTCGCTTAACACGTTATCTTTCCTTGTCCCCTCCAGAAACGTCTTAATGAGGTTTTTCTGTATACCCACTACTTATTAAAGTATGATAGTTAATATTACTTTGACTATATCCCATTCATTCCTAATCAGTTGGAAACGTTTTATTCGTTGGTTGAATGGTATTTTTCTGTCTTAACACGTTCTATTTCATTGTCCCCTCCAGAAACTTCTTAACGAGGTTATACTGTATACCCACAAGTTATTAAAGTATGATAGTTAATATTACTTTAACTATATCCTATTTATTCTTAATCAGTTGGAAAATTTTTATTCGTTGGTTGAATAGTATTTCTTCTCTCTTAACACGTTCTCTTTACATGTCACCTCCAGAAACGTATTAACGAGGTCTTAATGTATACCCACAACTTATTAAAGTATGATAGTTAATATGACTTTGACTATATGCCATTCATTCTTAATCAGCTGGAAAAGTTTTATTCGTTGGTTGAATGGTATTTTTCTCGCTTAACACGTTCTCTTTCCTTGTCCCCTCCAGAGACGTCTTAACAAGGTTGTACTGTATACCCACAAGTTATTAAAGTATGATAGTTAATATTATTTTAACTATATCCTATTTATCTTTAATCAGTTGGAAAATTTTTATTTGTTGGTTGAATAGTATTTTTTTCTCGCTTAAACGTTCTCTTTCCTTGTCCCCTCCAGAAACGTCTTAACGAGGTTATACTGTATACCCACAACTTATTAAAGTATGATAGTTAATATTACTTTAACTATATTGTATTTATTCTGAATCAGTTGGAAAATTTTTATTCTTTGGTTGAATAGTATTTGTTCTCGCTTAACACGTTCTCTTTCCTTGTCCCCTCCAGGAACGTCTTAATGAGGTTTTCCTGTATACCCACAACTTATTAAAGTATGATAGTTAATATTACTTTGACTATAGCCCATTTATGCTTAATCACTTGGAAAATTTTTATTCGTTGGATGAATAGTATTTTTTCTCGCTTAACACGTTCTCTTTCCTTGTCCCCTCCAGAAACGTCTTAATGAGGTTTTACTGTATACCCACAACTTATTAAAGTATGATAGTTAATTTTACTTTGACTATATCCCATTCATTCTTAATCAGTTGGAAAAGTTTTATTCGTTGGTTGAATGGTATTTTTCTCTCTTAACACGTTCTCTTTCCTTGTCCCCTCCAGAAACGTCTTAACGAGGTTATACTGTATACCCACAACTTATTAAAGTATGATAGTTAATATTACTTTAACTATATCCTACTTATTCTTAATCAGTTGGAAAATTTTTATTCGTTGGTTGAATATTATTTTTTCTCGCTTAACACGTTCTCTTTCCTTGTCGACTCCAGAAACGTCTTCATGAGGTTTTCCTGTATATCCACAACTTATTAAGTATGATAGTTAATATTACTTTGACTATATCCCATTTATGCTTAATCAGTTGGAAAAGTTTTATTCGTTGGTTGAATAGTATTTCTTTCCGCTTAACACGTTCTCTTTCCTTGTCCCCTCCAGAAACGTCTTAACAAGGTTATACTGTATACCCACAAGTTATTAAAGTATGATAGTTAATATTACTTTAACTATATCCTATTTATTCTTAATCAGTTGGAAAATTTTTATTCGATGGTAGAATAAATTTGTTCTCGCTTAACACGTTCTCTTTCCTTGTTCCCTCCAGAAACGTCTTAATGAGGTTTTCCTGTATACCCACAACTTATTAAAGTATGATAGTTAATATTACTTTAACTATATCCCATTTATTCCTAATCAGTTGGAAAATTTTTATTCGTTATTTGAATAGTATTTTTTCTCGCTTAACACGTTCTCTTTCCTTGTCCAATCCAGAAACGTCTTAACGAGATTTTCCTGTATACCCACAACTTATTAAAGTATGATAGTCAATATTACTTTGACTATATCCCATTCATTCTTATTCAGTTGGAAAAGTTTTATTCGTTGGTTGAATGGTATTTTTCTCTCTTAACATGTTCTCTTTCCTTGTCCCCTCCAGAAACGTCTTAACGAGGTTATACTGTATACCCACAACTTATTAAAGTATGATAGTTAATATTACTTTAACTATATCCTACATATTCTACATCAGTTGGAAAATTTTTATTCGTTGGTTGAATATTATTTTTTCTCGCTTAACACGTTCTCTTTCCTTGTCCCCTCCAGAAACGTCTTAACATGGTTGTACTGTATACCCACAATTTATTAAAGTATGATAGTTTATATTACTTTAACTATATCCTATTTATTCTTAATCAGTTGGAAAATTTTTATTCCTTGGTTGAATAGAATGTTTTCTCGCTTAACACGTTTTCTTTCCTTGTCCCCTCCAGAAACGTATTAACGAGGTTTTACTGTATACCCACAACTTATTAAAGTATGATAGTTAATATTACTTTGACTATATCCCATTTATTCTTAATCAGATGGAAAATTTTTATTCGTTGGTTGAATTGTATTTTTTCTCGCTTAACACGTTCTCTTTCCTTGTCCCCTCCAGAAACGTCTTAACGAGGTTGTACTGTATACCCACAACTTATTAAAGTATGATAATTAATATTAGTTTAAATATATCCTACTTATTCTTAATCAGTTGGAAAATTTTTATTCGTTGGTTGAATAGTATTTTTTCTCGTTTAACACGTTCTCTTTCCTCTTCCTCTCCAGAAACGTCTTAATGAGGTTTTCCTGTATACCCACTACTTATTAAAGTATGATAGTTAATATTATTTGACTATCCCATTTATGCTTAATCAGTTGGAAAAGTTTTATTCGTTGGTTGAATAGTATTTTTTCTCGCTTAACACGTTCTCTTTCCTTGTCCCCTCCAGAAACGTCTTAACGAGGTTATACTGTATACCCACAACTTATTAAAGTATGATAGTTAATATTACTTTGCTATGTCCCATTTATTCTTAAACAGTTGGAAAATTTTTATTCGTTGTTTGAATAGTATTTTTTCTCTCTTAACACGTTCTCTTTCCTTGTCACCTCCAGGAACGTATTAACGAGGTATTACTGTATACCCACAACTTACTAAAGTATGATAGTTAATATTACTTCGACTATTTCCCCTTTATGCTTAATCAGTCGGAAAATTTTTATTCGTCGGTTGAACAGTATTTTTTCTCGCTTAACACGTTCTCCTTCCTTGTCGTCTCCAGATACGTCTTAACGAGGTTATACTGTATACCCACAACTTATTAAAGTATGATAGTTAATATTACTTTAACTATATCCTACTTATTCTTAATCAGTTGGAAAATTTTTATTTGTTGGTTGAATAGTATCTTTTCTCGCTTAACACGTTCTCTTTCCTTGTCCCCTCCAGGAACGTCTTAATGAGGTTTTCCTGTATACCCACAACTTATTAAAGTATGATACTTAATATTACTTTAACTATATCCCATTTATTCTTAATCAGTTGGAAAATTTTTATTCGTTGGTTGAATAGTATTTTTTCTCGCTTAACACGTTCTCCTTCCTTGTCCCTTTCAGAAACGTCTTAACAAGGTTTTGCTGTATACCCACAACTTATTAAAGTATGATAGTTAATATTATTTTGACTATATCCCATTCAATCTTAATCAGTTGGAAAATTTTTATTCGATGGTAGAATAGTATTTTTTCTCGCTTAACACGTTCTCTTTCCTTGTTCCCTCCAGAAACGTCTTAATGAGGTTTTCCTGTATACCCACAACTTATTAAAGTATGATAGTTAATATTACTTTAACTTTATCCCATTTATTCCTAATCAGTTGTAAAATTTTTATTCGTTGGTTGAATAGTATTTTTTCTCGCTTAACACGTTCTCTTTCCTTGTCCCTTCCAGAAACGTCTTAACGAGGTTATACTGTATACCCACAACTTATTAAAGTATGATAGTTAATATTACTTTGACTATATCCCATTCATTCTTAATCAGTTGGAAAAGTTTTATTCGTTGGTCGAATGGTATATTTCGCTCTTAACACGTTCTCCTTCCTTGTCCCCTCCAGAAACGTCTTAACGAGGTTATACTGTATACCCACAACTTATTAAATTATGATACTTAATATTACTTTAAATATATCCCATTTATTCTTAATCAGTTGAAAAATTTTTATTCGTTGGTTGAATAGTATTTTTTCTCGCTTAACACGTTCTCTTTCCTTGTCCCCTCCAGAAACGTCTTAATGAGGTTTTCCTGTATACTCGCAAGTTATTAAAGTATGATAGTTAATATTACTTTAACTATATCCTATTTATTCTTAAACAGTTGGAAAATTTTTATTCGTTGGTTGAATAGTATTTTTTCTCTCTTAACACGTTCTCTTTCCTTGTCACCTCCAGAAACGTATTAACGAGATTTCACTGTATACCCACAACTTATTAAAGTATGATAGTTAATATGACATCGACTATATCGAATTCATTCTTAATCAGCTGGAAAAGTTTTATTCGTTGGTTGAATGGTATTTTTCAAGCTTAACAGGTTCTCTTTCCTTGTCCCCTCCAGAAACGTCTTTACAAGGTTGTACTGTATACCCACAAGTTATAAAAGTATGATAGTTAATATTACATTAACTATATCCTATTTATTCTTAATCAGTTGGAAAATTTTTATTCGATGGTAGAATAGTATTTTTTCTCGCTTAACACGTTCTCTTTCCTTGTTCCCTCCAGAAACGTCTTAATGAGGTTTTCCTGTATACCCACAACTTATTAAAGTATGATAGTTAATATTACTTTAACTATATCCCATTTATTCCTAATCAGTTGCAAAATTTTTATTCGTTGGTTGAATAGTATTTTTTCTCGCTTAACACGTTCTCTTTCCTTGTCCCTTCCAGAAACGTCTTAACGAGGTTATACAGTATACCCACAACTTATTAAAGTATGATAGTAAATATTACTTTAACTATATCCCATTTATCCTTAATCAGTTGGAAAATGTTTATTCGTTGTTTGAATAGTATTTTTTCTCGCTTAACACGTTCTCTTTCCATGTCCCCTCCAGAAACGTCCTAACGAGGTTATACTGTATACCCACAACTTATTAAAGTATGATAGTTAATATTAATTTAACTATATCCTACTTATACTTAATCAGTTGGAAAATTTTTATTCGTTGGTTGAATAGTGTCTTTTCTCGCTTAACACGTTCTCTTTCCTTGTCCCCTCCAGAAACGTCTTAACGAGGTTATACTGTATACCCACAACTTATTAAAGTATGATAATTAATATTACTTTGACTATATCCTATTTATTCTTAATCAGTTGGAAAATTTTTATTCGTTGGTTGAATAGTATTTTTTCTCGCTTAACACGCTCTCTTTCCTTGTTCCCTCCAGAAACGTCTTAATGAGGTTTTCCTGTATACCCACAACGTATTAAAGTATGATAGTTAATATTACTTTAACTATATCCCATTTATTCTTAATCAGTTGGAAAATTTTTATTCGTTGGTTGAATAGTATTTTTTCTCGCTTAACACGTTCTATTTCCTTGTCCAATCCAGAAACGTCTTAACGAGGTTTTGCTGTATACCCACAACTTATTAAAGTAGGATAGTTAATATTACTTTGACTATGTCCCATTTATTCTTAATCAGTTGGAAAAATTGTATTCGTTGTTTGAATATTATTATTTCTCTCTTAACACGTTCTCTTTCCTTGTCACCTCCAGAAACTTATTAAGAAGATTTTACTGTATACCCACAACTTATTAAAGTATGATAGTCAATATTACTTTGACTATATCCCATTCATTCTTAATCAGTTGGAAAAGTTTTATTCGTTGGTTGAATATTATTTTTTCTCGCTTAACACGTTCTCTTTCCTTGTCCCCTCCAGGAACGTCTTAATGAGGTTTTCCTGTATACCCACAACTTACTAAAGTATGATATTTAATATTACTTTGACTATATCCCATTTATGCTTAATCAGTTGGAAAAGTTTTATTCGTTGGTTGAATAGTATTTTTTCTCGCTTAACACGTCCTCTTTCCTTGTCCCCTCCAGAAACGTCTTAACGAGGTTATACTGTATACCCGCAACTTATTAAAGTATGATAGTTAATATTACTTTAACTATATCCTACTTACTCTTAATCATTTGGACAATTTTTATTCGTTGGTTGAATAGTATTTTTTCTCGCTTAACACGTTCTCTTTTCTTGTCCCCTCCAGAAACGTCTTAATGAGGTTTTCCTGTATACCCACAACTTAATAAAGTATGATAGTTAATATTACTTTAACTATATCCCATTTATGTTTAATCAGTTGGAAAAGTTTTATTCGTTGGTTGAATAGTATTTCTTCTCTCTTAACACGTTCTCTTTCCTTGTCACCTCCAGAAACGTATAAACGAGGTTGTACTGTATACCCACAAGTTATTAAAGTATGATAGTTAATATTACTTTAAATATATCCTATTTATTCTTAAACAGTTGGAAAATTTTTATTCGTTGGTTGAATAGTATTTTTTCTCTCTTAACAAGTGCTCTTTCCTTGTCACCTCCAGAAACGTATTAACGAGGTTTTACTGTATACCCACAACTTATTAAAATATGATAGTTAATATGACTTTGACTAAAGCCCATTCATTCTTAATCAGCTGAAAGTTTTATTCGTTGGTTGAATAGTATTTTTCTCGCTTAACACGTTCTCATTCCTTGTCGCCTCCCGAAATGTCTTAACGAGGTTGTGCTGTATACCCACAGGTTATTAAAGTATGATAGTTAATATTACTTTAACTATATCCTATTTATTCTTAATCAGTTGGAAAATTCTTATTCGTTTTTTGAATCGTATTTTTTCTCTCTTAACAAGTTCTCTTTCCTTGTCACCTCCAGAAACGTATTAACGAGGTTTTACTGTATACCCACAACTTATTAAAGTATGATAGTTAATATGACATCAACTATATCCCATTCATTCTTAATCAGCTGGAAAAGCATTTTTCCTTGGTTGTATGGTATGTTTCTCGCTTAACACGTTCTCTTTCCTTGTCCCCTCCAGAAACGTCTTAACAAGGTTGTACTGTATACCCAGAAGTTATTAAAGTATGATAGTTAATATTACTTTAACTATATCCTATTTATTCTTAATCAGTTGGAAAATTTTTATTCGTTGCTTGAATAGTTTTTTTCTCGCTTAACACGTTCTCTTTCCTTGTCCCCTCCAGAAACGTCTTAATGAGGTTTTCCTGTATACCCACAACTTATTAAAGTATAATAGTTAATATTACTTTAACTATATCCCATTTATTCTTAATCAGTTGGAAAAATTTTATTCGTTGGTTGAATAGTATTTTTTCTCGCTTAACACGTTATCTTTCCTTGTCCCCTCCAGAAACGTCTTAATGAGGTTTTTCTGTATACCCACAAGTTATTAAAGTATGATAGTTAATATTACTTTGACTATATCCCATTCATTCTTAATCAGTTGGAAACGTTTTATTCGTTGGTTGAATGGTATTTTTCTGTCTTAACACGTTCTATTTCATTGTGCCCTCCAGAAACGTCTTAACACTAGGTTTACCGCAGCGGTCAAAATGACCGTTTTAAGTTTTGTTTCCTCTATCACTCTCGTTATATGGTGAGGAAATACAAACCCTTTGGTAGCTTTTATTGATATTAAGTGTACTTTTCGGCATATAGATTCAAAAACCAGTAACTCCCTTCTAGTTAGCGCTATGAGGTTATATACCTACTTTTACCGGACGGTCATTTTGACCGGTATTGCAGTAGCTACCCCGTCAGACTTTTGTGGCATTCATTTAGAACGGGATATGATTCTAACAAGCTGTTACAGTGTACTTTATTACCGTACTATCGAATAGAACGTATTGTTGTGCTGCAATGGGACAGCTGTTGGCTCTTTTTTAAACAATGATACAAGTACACTGACAAGAAAATATAGTCAGTATTTGTTCAGTAATGAAAGGTGTGCAATCGTAACGAGCACTCAATTGCCGTGTTCACTCGTTACAAAATTCAAACTCAATTTCCCGATTGTTCGTAATTACCCTGAAGAAACATGTTCTCGCGTAGTCTGCAAATGGATGCCGAAATTCTGAAGCATAAGCATATAATTTCCCCATCACAATCAAGCGATGAAGCTGGGACAGATTTAGACCTTGATAATTTCGAAGAGGTATATAATTTGACAAAGGTCATTGTGTATTTATGTAATTCTGTGTACAGTGTAAGTAAGTTTGGTATTATATTTGACAGGTGAAGGGAACACTAAGGAAGATAAAGAAATTACTAGCAAGGAGCACGATATCAACTACAGAAGGCCGAGAATACGCTGTGGTATGTCAACATATGGGCGTCGTCAGCACATGAGGGTCGGCGAGTAAGAAGTCACTTTGGATGGAACAGTGTGGACTCTTGTTGAACTACAAAGCCTGCTAGGCCGTCGAGGACAGTAGCATATACTGGGGGAAGTCCGAGGTCCCACAGGACATGCAAAACGCCACATTGGAGGAACTTGTGCCGCTACAGCTTGTCATCTTTTTATTGACGAATCCAAGCTGCGCCACATCGAATGTTATACTGAGGTTGGAGCCCGCAAAGTTCTGAACAATCCTGAACGGACACTTTGTTTGGAAGAATTGGACGCTGAAATTGGTATTTTATACGCACGCGGAACTTATAAAACTGACACGGACGTTCTCGATCTGTGGTCACAGAAGTGGGGTCCTGGAAGTTTCTCCCAAACTACGGCACGAAACCGTTTCCCGGCTATCATGAGGTTTGTTCATTTCGATTAAAAATCTACCAGCAGGGATCACCTGAAAATTGATAGATTGGCGCTTGTATCTGTTGTGCTGGACAAGTTTATACCTAATTTTACTATTTGCTTCAGACCAAGTGAGAACATTACCGTGGATGATCAGCTCTTTCCATCGAAAGCTGCCCATTTATGCAGCATATGGCCAATAAACCAGAAAAGTTTGGTATGAAATTTTGGTTGGCTCTCGATGTGGAAGCCAAGTATGTTGTAAACGGTTTTCCCTACCTTGGAAAAGATGAAACGCGACCCACAGATCAGACCCTAAGTGAACACGTAGTATTGCATCTTGCTGAGTTTTTCATCAATCAGGGAAGAAGTGTGCAATCTGTAGAAAACTGGTCTGTGGTTAAGTTCACTTCAATGGTAAAAAAGCAAAGTGTGTGTGTACAATGCAACACATAAGTTGAAAAGCAGAAAGTGACATTCATGCAGATATGTATGTAATGTAAGCTAAAGTGTGTAAGAAGAATATTCTGCCTTACCAGTGTACTTACTTGTTTGTTTATTTAGTTATTCATTCATAATTGTTCTTACGTCATGCATGATAAAAATTATTTTATGGTCTATGATGTTTTTATAATCAATTCGAACCTTTTCCTGGCACCAATATCCTTAAGATACGAATACGTGCCACTATCGGTCAAAATGACCGCTTCGGTAAAAGTAGGTAGAAAGAATGTTTGGTAATCCTAGTGTTAACGAAGTTATACTGTATACCCACAAGTTATTAAAGTATGATAGTTAATATTACTTTAACTATATCTTATTTATTCTTAATCAGTTGGAAAATTTTTATTCGTTGGTTGAACAGTATTTCTTCTCTCTTAACACTTTCTCTTTCCATGTCACCTCCAGAAACGTATTAACGAGGTCTTAATGTATACCCACAACTTATTAAAGTATGATAGTTAATATGACTTTGACTATATCCCATTCATTCTTAATCAGCTGGAAAAGTTTTATTCGTTGGTTGAATGGTATTTTTCTCGCTTAACACGTTCTCTTTCCTTGTCCCCTCCAGAGACGTCTTAACAAGGTTGTACTGTATACCCACAAGTTATTAAAGTATGATAGTTAATATTATTTTAACTATATCCTATTTATCCTTAATCAGTTGGAAAATTTTTATTTGCTGGTTGAATAGTATTTTTTTCTCGCTTAAACGTTCTCTTTCCTTGTCACCTCCAGAAACGTATTAACGAGGTCTTAATGTATACCCACAACTTATTAAAGTATGATAGTTAATATGACTTTGACTATATCCCATTCATTCTTAATCAGTTGGAAAATTTTTATTCGTTGAATATTATTTTTCTCGCTTAACACGTTCTCTTTCCTTGTCGACTCCAGAAACGTCTCATGAGGTTTTCCTGTATACCCACAACTTATTAAGGTATGACACTTAATATTACTTTAAATATATCCCATTTATACTTAATCAGTTGAAAAATATTAATTCGTTGGTTGAAT
Source organism: Anabrus simplex (assembly GCF_040414725.1). Lineage (NCBI taxonomy): Eukaryota > Metazoa > Arthropoda > Insecta > Orthoptera > Tettigoniidae > Anabrus > Anabrus simplex. Next base: position 403,515,103 of record NC_090268.1, on the reverse strand, counting down.
AGTATTTTTTCTCGCTTAACACGTTCACTTTCCTTGTCCCCTCCAGAAACGTCTTAATGAGGTTTTCCTGTATACCCACAAGTTATTAAAGTATGATAGTTAATATTACTTTAACTATATCCTATTTATTCTTAATCAGTTGGAAAATTTTTATTCGTTGGTTGAATAGTATTTTTCTCTCTTAACACGTTCTCTTTCCTTGTCACCTCCAGAAACGTATTAACGAGATTTTACTGTATACCCACAACTTATTAAAGTATGATAGTTAATATGACATCGACTATATCGAATTCGTTCTTAATCAGCTGGAAAAGTTTTATTCGTTGGTTGAATGGTATTTTTCTCGCTTAACAGGTTCTCTTTCCTGGTCCCCTCCAGAAACGTCTTAACAAGGTTGTACTGTATACCCACAAGTTATTAAATTATGATAGTTAATATTACTTTAACTATATCCTATTTATTCTTAATCAGTTGGAAAATTTTTATTCGATGGTAGAATAGTATTTTTTCTCGCTTAACACGTTCTCTTTCCTTGTTCCCTCCAGAAACGTCTTAATGAGGTTTTCCTGTATACCCACAACTTATTAAAGTATGATAGTTAATATTACTTTAACTATATCCCATTTATTCCTAATCAGTTGGAAAATTTTTATTCGTTGGTAGAATAGTATTTTTTCTCGCTTAACACGTTCTCTTTCCTTGTCCAATCCAGAAACGTCTTAACGAGATTTTCCTGTATACCCACAACTTATTAAAGTATGATAGTTAACATTACTTTGACTATATCCCATTCATTCTTAATCAGTTGGAAAAGTTTTATTCGTTGGTTGAATGGTATTTTTCTCTCTTAACATGTTCTCTTTCCTTGTCCAATCCAGAAACGTCTTAACGAGATTTTCCTGTATACCCACAACTTATTAAAGTATGACAGTCAATATTACTTTGACTATATCCCATTCATTCTTAATCAGTTGGAAAAGTTTTATTCGTTGGTTGAATGGTATTTTTCTCTCTTAACATGTTCTCTTTCCTTGTCCCCTCCAGAAACGTCTTAACGAGGTTATACTGTATACCCACAACTTATTAAAGTATGATAGTTAATATTACTTTAACTATATCCTACTTATTCTACATCAGTTGGAAAATTTTTATTCGTTGGTTGAATATTATTTTTTCTCGCTTAACACGTTCTCTTTCCTTGTCCCCTCCAGAAACGTCTTAACAAGGTTGTACTGTATAACCACAATTTATTAAAGTATGATAGTTTATATTACTTTAACTATATCCTATTTATTCTTAATCAGTTGGAAAATTTTTATTCCTTGGTTGAATAGAATGTTTTCTCGCTTAACACGTTTTCTTTCCTTGTCCCCTCCAGAAACGTATTAACGAGGTTTTACTGTATACCCACAACTTATTAAAGTATGATAGTTAATATTACTTTGACTATATCCCATTTATTCTTAATCAGATGGAAAATTTTTAATCGTTGGTTGAATTGTATTTTTTCTCGCTTAACACGTTCTCTTTCCTTGTCCCCTCCAGAAACGTCTTAACGAGGTTATACTGTATACCCACAACTTATTAAAGTATGATAATTAATATTACTTTAAATATATCCTAGTTATTCTTAATCAGTTGGAAAATTTTTATTCGTTGGTTGAATAGTATTTTTTCTCGTTTAACACGTTCTCTTTCCTTGTCCGCTCCAGAAACGTCTTAATGAGGTTTTCCTGTATACCCACTACTTATTAAAGTATGATAGTTAATATTATTTCACTATCCCATTTATGCTTAATCAGTTGGAAAAGTTTTATTCGTTGGTTGAATAGTATTTTTTCTCGCTTAACACGTTCTCTTTCCTTGTCCCCTCCAGAAACGTCTTAACGAGGTTATACTGTATACCCACAACTTATTAAAGTATGATAGTTAATATTACTTAGACTATGTCCCATTTATTCTTAAACAGTTGGAAAATTTTTATTCGTTGGTTGAATAGTATTTTTTCTCTCTTAACACGTTCTCTTTCCTTGTCACCTCCAGAAACGTATTAACGAGGTATTACTGTATACCCACAACTTATTAAAGTATGATAGTTAATATTACTTTGACTATATCCCCTTTATGCTTAATCAGTCGGAAAATTTTTATTCGTCGGTTGAACAGTATTTTTTCTCGCTTAACACGTTCTCTTTCCTTGTCCCCTCCAGATACGTCTTAACGAGGTTATACTGTATACCCACAACTTATTAAGGTATGATAGTTAATATTACTTTAACTATATCCTACTTATTCTTAATCAGTTGGAAAATTTTTATTTGTTGGTTGAATAGTATCTTTTCTCGCTTAACACGTTCTCTTTCCTTGTCCCCTCAGGAACGTCTTAATGAGGTTTTCCTGTATATCCACAACTTATTAAAGTATGATAGTTAATATTATTTTGACTATGTCCCATTTATTCTTAATCAGTTGGAAAATTTTTATTCGTTGGTTGGATAGTATTTTTTCTCTCTTAACACGTTCTCTTTCTTCGTCACCTAAAGAAACGTATTAACGAGGTATTACTGTATACCCACAGATTATTAAATTATGATAGTTAATATTACTTTGACTATATCGTACTTATTCTTAATCAGTTGGAAAAATTTTATTCGTTGGTTGAATATTATTGTTTCTCGCTTAACACGTTCTCTTTCCTAGTCCCCTCCGGAAACGTCTTAAGGAGGTTTTCCTGTATACCACAACTTATTAAATTATGATAGTTAATATTACTTTGACTTTATCCCATTTATTCTTAATCCGTTGGAAAAGGTTTATTCGTTGGTTGAATAATATTTTTTCTCGCTTAACACGTTCTCTTTCCTTGTCCCCTCCAGAAACGTCTTAATGTGGTTTTCCTGTATACCCACAACTTATTAAAGTATGATAGTTAATATTATTTTGACTATATCCCATTCATTCTTAATCAGTTGGAAAAGTTTTATTCGTTGGTTGAATGGTATTTTTCTCTCTTAACACGTTCTCATTCCTTGTCCCCTCCAGAAATGTCTTAACGAGGTTATACTGTATACCCACAACTTATTAAAGTATGATAGTTAATATTACTTTAACTATATGCTACTTATTCTTAATCAGTTGGAAAATTTTTATTCGTTGAATATTATTTTTTCTCGCTTAACACGTTCTCTTTCCTTGTCGACTCCAGAAACGTCTTCATGAGGTTTTCCTGTATATCCACAACTTATTAAGTATGATAGTTAATATTACTTTGACTATATCCCATTTATGCTTAATCAGTTGGAAAAGTTTTATTCGTTGGTTGAATAGTATTTTTTCCGCTTTACACGTTCTCTTTCCTTGTCCCCTCCAGAAACGTCTTAACGAGGTTATACTGTAAACCCACAACTTATTAAAGTATGATAGTTAATATTACTTTGACTATATCCCACTTATGCTTAATCAGTTGGAAAAGTTTTATTCGTTGGTTGAATAGTATTTTTTCTCGCTTAACACGTTCTCTTTCCTTGTCCCCTCCAGAAACGTCTTAAATATTTTTTCCTGTATACCCACAACTTATTAAAGTATGATACTTAATATTACTTTAAATATATCCCATTTATTCTTAATCAGTTGAAATATTTTTATTCGTTGGTTGAATAGTATTTTTTCTCGCTTAACACGTTCTCTTTCCTTGTCCCCTCCAGAAACGTCTTAATGAGGTTTTCCTGTATACCCACAAGTTATTAAAGTATGATAGTTAATATTACTTTAACTATATCCTATTTATTCTTAAACAGTTGGAAAATTTTTATTCGTTGGTTGAATAGTATTTTTTCTCTCTTAACACGTTCTCTTTCCTTGTCACCTCCAGAAACGTATTAACGAGATTTTACTGTATACCCACAACTTATTAAAGTATGATAGTTAATATGACATCGACTATATCGAATTCATTCTTAATCAGCTGGAAAAGTTTTATTCGTTGGTTGAATGGTATTTTTCTCGCTTAACAGGTTCTCTTTCCTTGTCCCCTCCAGAAACGTCTTAACAAGGTTGTACTGTACACCCACAACTTATTAAAGTATGATAGTTAATATTACTTTAACTATATTGTATTTATTCTTAATCAGTTGGAAAATTTTTATTCGATGGTAGAATAGTATTTTTTCTCGCTTAACACGTTCTCTTTCCTTGTCCCCTCCAGAAACGTCTTAATGAGGTTTTCCTCTATACCCACAACTTATTAAAGTATGATAGTTAATATTACTTTAACTATATCCCATTTATTCCTAATCAGTTGGAAAATTTTTATTCGTTGGTTGAATAGTATTTTTTCTCGCTTAACACGTTCTCTTTCCTTGTCCCTTCCAGAACCGTCTTAACGAGGTTATACTGTATACCCACAACTTATTAAAGTATGATAGTTAATATTACTTTAACTTTATCCTATTTATTCTTAATCAGTTGGAAAATTTTTATTCGTTTTTTCAATAGTATTTTTTCTCTCTTAACAAGTTCTCTTTCCTTGTCACCTCCAGAAACGTCTTAACGAGGTTATACTGTATACCCACAACTTATTAAAGTATGATAGTTAATATTACTTTAACTATATCCTATTTATTCTTAATCAGTTGGAAAATTTTTATTCGTTTTTTCAATAGTATTTTTTCTCTCTTAACAAGTTCTCTTTCCTTGTCACCTCCAGAAACGTATTAACGAGGTTTTACTGTATACCCACAACTTATTAAAGTATGATAGTTAATATGACATCAACTATATCCCATTCATTCTTAATCACCTGGAAAAGCTTTTTTCGTTGGTTGAATGGTATGTTTCTCGCTTAACAGGTTCTCTTTCCTTGTCCCTTCCAGAAACGTCTTAACAAGGTTGTACTGTATACCCACAAGTTATTAAAGTATGATAGTTAATATTACTTTAACTATATCCTATTTATTCTTAATCAGTTGGAAAATTTTTATTCGTTGGTTGAATTGTTTTTTTCTCGCTTAACACGTTCTCTTTCCTTGTCCCCTCCAGAAACGTCTTAATGAGTTTTTCCTGTATACCCACAACTTATTAAAGTATAATAGTTAATATTACTTTAACTATATCCCATTTATTCTTAATCAGTTGGAAAATTTTTATTCGTTGGTTGAGTAGTATTTTTTCTCGCTTAACACGTTATCTTTCCTTGTCCCCTCCAGAAACGTTTTAATGAGGTTTTTCTGTATACCCACAACTTATTAAAGTATGATAGTTAACATTACTTTGACTATATCCCATTCATCCTTAATCAGTTGGAAATGTTTTCTTCGTTGGTTGAATGGTATTTTTCTGTCTTAACACGTTCTATTTCATTGTCCCCTCCAGAAACGTCTTAACGAGGTTATACTGTATACCCACAAGTTATTAAAGTATGATAGTTAATATTACTTTAACTATATCCTATTTATTCTTAATCAGTTGGAAAATTTTTATTCGTTGGTTGAATAGTATTTCTTCTCTCTTAACACGTTCTCTTTCCATGTCACCTCCAGAAACGTATTAACGAGGTCTTAATGTATACCCACAACTTATTAAAGTATGATAGTTAATATGACTTTGACTATATCCCATTCATTCTTAATCAGCTGGAAATGTTTTATTCGTTATTTGAATGGTATTTTTCTCGCTTAACACGTTCTCTTTCCTTGTCCCCTCCAGAAACGTCTTAACAAGGTTTTACAGTATACCCACAATTTATTAAAGTATGATAGTTAATATTACTTTAACTATATCCTATTTATTCTTAATCAGTTGGAAAATTTTTATTTGTTGGTTGAATAGTATTTTTTTCTCGCTTAACACGTTCTCTTTCCTTGTCCCCTCCAGAAACGTCTTAACGAGGTTATACTGTAAACCCACAACTTATTAAAGTATGATAGTTAATATTACTTTAACTATATTGTATTTATTCTTAATCAGTTGGAAATTTTTATTCTTTGGTTGAATAGTATTTTTTCTCGCTTAACACGTTCTCTTTCCTTGTCCCCTCCAGGAACGTCTTAATGAGGTTTTCCTGTATACCCACAACTTATTAAAGTATGATATTTAATATTACTTTGACTATATCCCATTTATTCTTAATCAGTTGGAAAATTTTTATTCGTTGGTTGAATAGTAATTTTTTCTCGCTTAACACGTTCTCTTTCCTTGTCCAATCCAGAAACGTCTTAACGAGATTTTCCTGTATACCCACAACTTATTAAAAATGATAGTTAATATTACTTTGACAATATCCCACTTATGCTTAATGAGTTGGAAAAGTTTTATTCGTTGGTTGAATAGTATTTTTTCTCGCTTAACACGTTTTCTTTCATTGTCCCCTCCAGAAACGTCTTAACGAGGTTATACTGTATACCCACAACTTATTAAAGTATGATAGTTAATATTACTTTGACTATGTCCCATTTAATCTTAATCAGTTGGAAAATTTTTATTCGTTGGTTGAATAGTATTTTTTCCCTCTTAACACGTTCTCTTTCCTTGTCACCTCCAGAAACGTATTAACGAGGTTTTAATGTATACCCACAACTTATTAAAGTATGATAGTTAATAAGACTTTGACTATATCCCATTCATTCTTAAGCAGCCTGAGAAGTTTTATTCGTGGTTTGAATGGTATTTTTCTCACGTAACACGTTCTCTTTCCTTGTCCCCTCCAGAAACGTCTTAACAAGGTTGTACTGTATCCCCACAATTTATTAAAGAATGATAGTTTATATTACTTTAACTATATCCTATTTATTCTTAATCAGTTGGAAAATTTTTATTCGTTGGTTGAATAGAATGTTTTCTCGCTTAACACGTTTTCTTTCCTTGTCCCCTCCAGAAACGTATTAACGAGGTTTTACTGTATACCCACAACTTATTAAAGTATGATAGTTAATATTACTTTGACTATATCCCATTTATTCTTAATCAGTTGGAAAATTTTTATTCGTTGGTTGAATTGTATTTTTTCTCGCTTAACACGTTCTCTTTCCTTGTCCCCTCCAGAAACGTCTTAACGAGGTTATACTGTATACCCACAACTTATTAAAGTATGATAATTAATATTACTTTAAATATATCCTACTTATTCTTAATCAGTTGGAAAATTTTTATTCGTTGGTTGAATATTATTTTTTCTCGTTTAACACGTTCTCTTTCCTTGTCCGCTCCAGAAACGTCTTAATGAGGTTTTCCTGTATACCCACTACTTATTAAAGTATGATAGTTAATATTATTTGACTATCCCATTTATGCTTAATCAGTTGGAAAAGTTTTATTTGTTGAATAGTATTTTTTCTCGCTTAACACGTTCTCTTTCCTTGTCCCCTCCAGAAACGTCTTAACGAGGTTATACTGTATACCCACAACTTATTAAAGTATGATAGTTAATATTACTTTGACTATGTCCCATTTATTCTTAAACAGTTGGAAAATTTTTATTCGTTGGATGAATAGTATTTTTTCTCTCTTAACACGTTCTCTTTCCTTGTCACCTCCAGAAACGTATTAACGAGGTATTACTGTATACCCACAACTTATTAAAGTATGATAGTTAATATTACTTTGACTATATCCCCTTTATGCTTAATCAGTCGGAAAATTTTTATTCGTCGGTTGAACAGTATTTTTTCTCGCTTAACACGTTCTCTTTCCTTGTCCCCTCCAGATACGTCTTAACGAGGTTATACTGTATACCCACAACTTATTAAAGTATGATAGTTAATATTACTTTAACTATATCCTACTTATTCTTAATCAGTTGGAAAATTTTTATTTGTTGGTTGAATAGTATCTTTTCTCGCTTAACACGTTCTCTTTCCTTGTCCCCTCCAGGAACGTCTTAATGAGGTTTTCCTGTATACGCACAACTTATTAAAGTATGATACTTAATATTACTTTAACTATATCCCATTTATACTTAATCAGTTGGAAAATTTTTATTCTTTGGTTGAATAGTATTTTTTCTCGCTTAACACGTTCTCCTTCCTTGTCCCTTCCAGAAACGTCTTAACAAGGTTTTGCTGTATACCCACAACTTATTAAAGTATGATAGTTAATATTACTTTGACTATGTCCCATTTATTCTTAATCAGGATAGTATTTTTTCTCTCTTAACACGTTCTCTTTCCTCGTCACCTCCAGAAACGTATTAACGAGGTATTACTGTATACCCACAGATTATTAAATTATGATAGTTAATATTACTTTGACTATATCGTACTTATTCTTAATCAGTTGGAAAAATTTTATTCGTTGGTTGAATATTATTTTTTCTCGCTTAACACGTTCTCTTTCCTAGTCCCCTCCGGAAACGTCTTAAGGAGGTTTTCCTGTATACCACAACTTATTAAATAATGATAGTTAATATTACTTTGACTTTATCCCATTTATTCTTAATCCGTTGGAAAAGGTTTATTCGTTGGTTGAATAGTATTTTTTCTCGCTTAACACGTTCTCTTTCCTTGTCCCCTCCAGAAACGTCTTAATGTGGTTTTCCTGTATACCCACAACTTATTAAAGTATGATAGTTAATATTACTTTAACTATATCCTACTTATTCTTAATCAGTTGGAAAATTTTTATTTGTTGGTTGAATAGTATCGTTTCTCGCTTAACACGTGCTCTTTCCTTGTCCCCTCCAGGAACGTCTTAATGAGGTTTACCTGTATACCAACAACTTATTAAAGTATGATACTTAATATTACTTTAACTATATCCCATTTATTCTTAATCAGTTGGAAAATTTTTATTCTTTGGTTGAATAGTATTTTTTCTCGCTTAACACGTTCTCCTTCCTTGTCCCTTCCAGAAACGTCTTAACAAGGTTTTGCTGTATACCCACAACTTATTAAAGTATGATAGTTAATATTACTTTGACTATGTCCCATTTATTCTTAATCAGTTGGAAAATTTTTATTCGTTGGTTGGATAGTATTTTTGCTCTCTTAACACGTTCTCTTTCCTCGTCACCTCCAGAAACGTATTAACGAGGTATTACTGTATACCCACAGATTATTAAATTATGATAGTTAATATTACTTTGACTATATCGTACTTATTCTTAATCAGTTGGAAAAATTTTATTCGTTGGTTGAATATTATTTTTTCTCGCTTAACACGTTCTCTTTCTTAGTCCCCTCCGGAAACGTCTTAAGGAGGTTTTCCTGTATACCACAACTTATTAAATTATGATAGTTAATATTACTTTGACTTTATCCCATTTATTCTTAATCCGTTGGAAAAGGTTTATTCGTTGGTTGAATAGTATTTTTTCTCGCTTAAAACGTTCTCTTTCCTTGTCCCCTCCAGAAACGTCTTAATGTGGTTTTCCTGTATACCCACAACTTATTAAAGTATGATAGTTAATATTATTTTGACTATATCCCATTCATTCTTAATCAGTTGGAAAAGTTTTATTCGTTGGTTGAATGGTATTTTTCTCTCTTAACACGTTCTCTTTCCTTGTCCCCTCCAGAAACGTCTTAACGAGGTTATACTGTATACCCACAACTTATTAAAGTATGATAGTTAATATTACTTTAACTATATGCTACTTATTCTTAATCAGTTGGAAAATTTTTATTCGTTGAATATTATTTTTTCTCGCTTAACACGTTCTCTTTCCTTGTCGACTCCAGAAACGTCTTCATGAGGTTTTCCTGTATATCCACAACTTATTAAGTATGATAGTTAATGTACCGGGCGGTACACCTCTACACCGTTTATTTAAAAGTTGCGCCAGTTGAAACTCCTCTTCTGGAGGAAGGTTGAACTTTATCTATTCTATTAATTCTCTACTTTCTCAGAAGATGTCACCACGTGGAAAATTTTGAGTTTTTGAACTGTGCCACTTTTGATGTGTTTTTGTTTAGCTTGAAGTAAGAAGTGTGAACTTTCTCTTCTAGAGGACACTACTGAAGATCAACAATAGTGCAACCTAGTGCGGAGTCAAAGAACTATTTTGTTGAAGAAATTTTTATTTCAAATGTTTGTTCTTTGCTAAATTTCTTTCTGTTATTGTTTAAGTTGGCTGTATACCCCTCTCTTTCCCCTTGTTTTGCATGTAGCCTATCCCGAATTTCTTAAATTAATTTCTATCCAATCAGATGTATCTTCCCCCAACTTGAATCGATTGCGGGGTCCTATCCAATAAAAACATTGTGGGCGGGTGTTTTCATTCCCCTAACGCCTAGAAACTTCCGCGAGAGTATATAAACTGCTGATTTTAGGGTCTCCGGGCCACTTCTGTTCCATCTTTCAGTGTATTAAGTACATAGCAGGAGGCGGGAAGCGCCTCTTTCTTCTTCAGCCGTTCAACACCAGATAATGGCCTATTAATAACTTCTTTTCTTGCTAGGTCGGCAGTTTAACACTCGCGGCGGGTTCGAAGCGTTTCCATCATGTAACCTTTTCCTAAAATGTAATTACTCTTTTCATCTTTTTCTTGTAAAGCTACATATTGGGATAGAGAGTGCTAACCCTCTCGAGCTCCCACTCACATTTGTTTTGAGGTGAACTTATTTTCTCAAACTATTCTTCGTTTATGTAATGTAAAGTGTTCTTCTCTAAGTCACCTCTGTAGTATGGGATTAGCCCTTGCGTTAGCGGCCCAGAGCCAGATTAGGTTTTAAAAACAAAGTGTATTAGGAGTGCAAGATCGCCTCCTCTCAAATTGTTATTTTAGAGGTCATGTAATCAAACTTCTTTTCATGTAATAGACCTCAGTAGGTTGGGTATTTTACCCCTGTGAATACGTCCTTAGAGGACAGCTTGAAGGTAGAGTTTGGTGTGGCCTTGTGATAGGCTTACAATTTTGAGAGCGGATCGCTCTTTGAAATTTGTTTCTGTATGCCTCGTGCAGGCTTTATGTGTAATGTTTGGAGCCAGTGCTCCTGGGCATGAATGGGGTTTTCTGCCCCTTGGCTAAAATTTTTTTTTGGAGTAAGGCGGGGCTGATTGCCCAAGAGTTATGAAGTAAGGGCACTGAGCCCGAATCCAGTAATATTGTACCTACTTTTTTGCTACTCTGTACCTGTTATGATTGTTATCTCTTGTTTTTGAAAAGAAAATATAACCTAGTTAAATTTTAAATTAATTTTACATTGCACGTTAATTTCGTAGCTTGAAACCCATTCACACCCGCACCTTCTTTCACCTCTACCTACCACGGATATCTCCGTAACAAGTGGTAGCAGAGCGTGGTTGAATGGGTCTCAATTTAGCCCCTTTTGACGGCTAAACATTGCTTTAATTCGAACTCTAACCATTTTCTCAGTTGCTGGAATTTTTTGAGTTTTTTTTTAAATTGTTCTGTCATCATGTCCGGCCCTCGCGATGTTCTCCTCCTTAACTACTTGCGCAAAGAGGAGTTGATATACGAGTTAACTATCAGAAATGTGCAATCTGGAGGCACGGTTGCAATCGACACCAACAAGCTTAGAGAGTCCCTTGATTTGCCCATTTCCATCCCCAATTTGGGAGAGAAAGAAATTGATGACTCTCTTTCCACGATCGTCGAGAATATTACTGGGCTAGCATCTGTAGTCAGCTTTTTTGATGAAAACGATCCGTCTCCTAATCAAATTAAGCGTGTGCAAGGCAGGCTGTATCACTTTGCACATAGAGTTAATGATCTGTTGTCTCTAAAGGTGAATGACGTTCAGAGGAAGGACGCTAATACGCTCCTTGAAACTATTTCTGAATTGTCTAATAAGGTCACTCAATTGCTAACCGGCGAAGTTCCTCCCAAAACTGATCAACCCGCCACGGTGAATGTAGGTAACGAGGAAGAGCCTCCTCAGGGAGAAGTCAATAGGATAACCGTTGCTGCTCAAACTATCTCTGCCCCATCGAACAACGAATCTGAACGCCGTGCGTCATTGGGTAACATCCGCTCTGAATTAACTTCTTTGCCATTGAAACCTTTAACGACTATGTCACCTGGGTTCAGTAGCTTGCCTCATCCATTGGCAATGTTGCTCAGAGGTATATCCAAGTTTTCCGTTAATACCACCAGTGACGTAATTTCATTTTTAAGATTTCTAGTGGAATTTCAGGATCATGCCCTTGTGTTTTCTCTTTCCCCATGTCAAATTTTGCAAATTATCTATCCTTATGCTATTGGGGTTCTCTCAGATAAAATAGTAAGAGCCACAGCTGAACAGTCATCTATCGAAGATTTCCATGCACATCTGCTTGCAAATTTTATTCCTGCCCGCGCGAGGTCATCTCTTATTCAGAAATACTATTATCGGGTACAGCGCTTGGATGAAAACCTGGCAGACTTCATTCAAGATATCAAATTCTACACTAGGGTGTTTGCTCTGCACTTTCCTGAAGATCATATTGTGCAGGCTATTGTAGAAGGTATTTCGCCATCCTACAGGTCATATTTGTGTTTCGCGGCGTGTCCGCAAACCTTCTCTGAACTTGAAGCATTGGCCGTCTCAGCGGAAGGAGTTAGATACGCCGATTCTTTGCGTGTCGCGAAAGAACCCCCGCCTTCCTTTAGTAACACTCGGCCTCCACCTCGCCGACCAGTCAATCCCCGTAAATGTTATGCGTGCGGGTCGCCTGACCATCTGCGGAATAAGTGTCCTCTGATCAAGTCTAGTAGGGCAAATAATGGAGCTGGTTCATCACAAGGCTGTTTTAAGTGTGGGGCCTTCTCACATATCGCCAAAAATTGCCCAAACTCAAATAGCACCCCCTCCTGCTCAACTTCTGGTGCCAATTCCACCTATGCCAATAATAAAAAGTGACTAGTGGCATCGGTTGAGTCGACTAATCCATCTTCCCGAGACTCAGCCCCTAGTAAACAGGTTGTAAATGCAGAGAACAATCAGCCTTCAAATTCATCTTTTGAATGCCCTAAAGAGTGTCTTAGGATTGCGGCGGATACCCCCGCACCTGTTCCTTTTCTTAAGATTGAGTTAAATAACGAGCCTATAACAGCTCTCTTAGATTCAGGCAGTGTTTGTTCCATTATTTCGGCTGATTGGTATTCTAAATTGAAATCTGTTTGTAAACTCCCTGACTATGACTCATCTCCTGTTAAATATGTTTCGGCTAATTCATCTCCATTAGAAATTCTAGGTTCCTTACATGTCAAAATTCGGGTTTTTAAATTTACATGGAAGATCAAATTGTTTGTGGCCAAGCGTTTGTCTTGCCCCATCATATTGGGAGCGGACTTCATTTCTCACACTGGTCTGGTGCTCGATCTCCAGAGTAGGTCGTGCACATTCAAATTTGCGTCCAATTGTAGAATTCCCTTGTTAAAGTGTAATTCTGTATCATGTTCATCTATTTCGCCTACCCAGGATGAGATGTTGTTAGACCTTAGACATCTACCTGAGGAGCAGGCTGATAGTATTCGGAAACTGTGTCAGTCGTTTCCCGAGGTGTTCTCTGATACTCTTGGTGTTACTGACCTTATTGAATACAAAATTGAGGTCACGGATTCGATTCCTGTCCGTTTTCCACCGTATAGGCTATCTCCACCTAAAATGAAGGCTCTGAAAGAAATCATCGATCAGATGTTGAAGGATGGTATTATTAGGCCCTCTAAGTCAGCGTATTCTTCGCCTATTTTTCTAGTCCCGAAACCCCAAGGAGGCTTCAGGCCTGTCATTGATTACAGGGCTCTCAATCGGAAGGTGGTGTTGCAATCTGTGCCCCTTCCCGACCTTCATTCTTGTTTTTCATGGTTTCGTAAGGCCAAGTTCTTCACCATCTTGGACTTGAATCAGGCCTATAATCAAATTCCCCTTGCCGAAGAGTCTAAACATCTTACAGCGTTTGCCACGGACTGGAACTTATACGAATACAACCGCGTGCCTTTCGGGCTCCCCACGGGGGCAGCTGTGCTCACTAGGCTACTAGATAGGGTCTTTTCCGACATCAAATTTGAGTACTTATATCACTACTTGGATGATGTCGTCGTATTTTCCGAGACTTTTGAAGAACATCTAGATCATCTGCGAGAAGTTCTGAATCGCCTTCGTAAGGCTGGGTTAACTGTCAAGTTGTCCAAGGTTGCCTTTGCTAAGCCCTCTATGTCATTCCTAGGGCATATTGTGTCACCCGATGGGGTAGCTGTCGATCATTCTAGAACACAGGCCATCCGTGATTTTAAACCTCCTAAGGACATCAAAGGTATCGCTAGATTCATTGGTATGGTGAATTTCTTCAGGAAGTTCATTCCTAATTTTGCTAATAGAGCGGCGCCCTTAAACCTTCTCCGTAGGAAAGGCATCAAATTCGAGTGGGGACCGTCTCAACAAGCCGCTTTCGAAGATCTTAAATTAGCTCTCTGTAATGCCCCTGTACTTGCTATGCCTGATTTCTCGAAGAAATTCATCGTCCAAACGGATGCGTCGTCGTCAGCTGTAGCTGCAGTCCTTCTTCAAGAGACTGAACTAGGGAGGCGACCCATCGCCTATGCGTCTAGGACATTGTCGGCTCAAGAAGCCAAGTATTCCATCTATGAGCTCGAAGGTTTGGCAGTCTTATTTGCCTTAGAAAAGTTCCGTCTCTATCTGGAACACGTTAAATTCGACCTGGAGACAGATAATCAAGCCTTAAGCTGGGTCTTAGGTAGGCCGCGTCGTACTGGTCGTATAGCCCGCTGGGCTATTCGTATGTCCGCCTTCCAGTTTGATGTTAGACATATCAGGGGTACCGAAAATGTTGTTGCTGATGGACTCAGCCGTATGTTTCATAACGACGTAGAGACCCACGAACCGTTCGACAGTTCATCACCTTCTGAGTCCATACTATCTGGTGTTAATGCCATCTTAACAGATGCTCCCATGCTTTTTAGGGATATTGAGAAATACCAACGTGAAGATCCTACGCTGGCTCCGATAATGGAAACCCTTTCTTCTGGGGAACATGTCGTCCCTTATGTTCTGAGGAATGGTGTTTTATGTTGCCCTTCGAGGCATGATAAGTTGATGAAAGTTGTTGTTCCAGCGGTTCTTGTACCTATGATCTTCAAATACTATCATGAGACCCCATTGGGGGGGCATCTTGGAATCTTTAAAACTCGTGAAAAGATTCGTGAAATGTTCATATGGAAAGGTATGGACGGTGAAATTCGGGAACTTGTAAAAGCTTGTAAATCTTGTTTGATCAGTAAACCCACCATGTCCACTAAAGTAGGCCTTTTGTCTTCTCATCAAGCGTCGCGCCCCATGGAACGCCTGTATATTGATTATGTGGGACCCTTCCCCCAGTCAAAGGGTAATGCCAACAAGTTCATCTTTGTGTGTGTAGATGGTTTTACAAGATTTTCCTGGTTATTTCCGACTAAGCTGGCTACCGCTCAGTCAACCATTACTTGCTTAAATTCTATTTTCGCTTCTTTTGGTCCGTGCCAATACATTGTATCTGATAATGCTAAGGCTTTTACATCTAATTTATTTCGTAAATTCTGTTTTGACTTGTCCATCTCTCATGTAACTACTTCCGCTTATTACCCTCAACCATCTCTGGCTGAACGGGTTAGCCGTAATCTCAGGTCCGCACTTATTGCCTATCATCAAGAAGATCATTCTAGGTGGGACACGTCCCTGCATTGGTTAGCTTTTGCTTTGAATTCGGCGGTCCATGAATCACACAAATTTACTCCAGCTTCTTTGATGTTCAAGTTTGTTCCCAACTCGCCGCTCTCTAACCTCTGGTCTTTGAATGACATTCTACCCGAGACAATAGATCCGGATAACATTAAAGATCTTTGGAAGAAGGCTAAAGCCAATCTTAAAGTGTCTCATGAAAAGGTTAGGGAAAGGTATGATCGTGGACGGAGACCCACCAATTTGAAGGTAGGTGACCAGGTTATGGTCAAAAATTTTGTTCCCGCGGGCAAGCTTGCCCCCAGATTTCATGGGCCTTGTATCATTCTCGATTTTCTTACGCCGGTTACCTTATTGCTAAGTAATCCAGCCACCGAGAGGATATTTAGAGTTCACCTGTCCCAGGTGAAACCGGTGTAATTTCTGTGTTAACTTGCTTCATATTATTTTGAAAGGATATGAAGGTTATATTTTTTTGAGTTTCACTTTTAAGGCATTCTGCCCCTTCTGTAATATTTTGGTTTTAGATGTAAGCCTTGTGTAAAACCTGCCCCGCCCCGTTAAACTGCCATCCTGTTCTTGCCACGGCCATTACCACGCTCCCGTCTCCTGCTCCACCTTACACTGTGGCTTCATAATAGTAAATGCCATGGATATCTACACGCCGCTGGCCCCTCAACCTCTCCACAAGCCTGTACCCTCAAAGAAGATGATAGTCCAACACAATTCTGCCGCCTAGCTTTAATGTTTCAGCGCCCCCGCAGCCGCGCAGCGCCGTGCAGCGACTGGGGAGGGGGATGGGCCCCCTCCTCTCCAGCGAGGACGACATGTGAACGGCGAGCCGGAGCTCTCCTCCCGGCCAAGGCTGATGTGCGGCGCACGACCTGCTACATGCCCGCAGCCTGTATCTGTTCACCGCGGGCGCGGCGTACTTCAACACCTCTGCTCCCCTCATAGTGCGGGCGAGCGGTATCTCAGGGTACTTGAGGGGTCCGAGCGGCCTCCGTTGGACGCAAGCTGCAACGGCCGGTCTGGCCATCCGACTCAATCTACATCAACTACATGGACAGTCACCATAAGCAATAACTACACTTGGGAATTCAACAACAATATTTGGTGGACATTGCAAAATTTTTCTTCACCTTTAAGTATTAAAAGTTTATCTTCAGAAATTCAAATTCTACAAACATAAAGACTTTCATTCACCTGCAACAACAACATTTTGAAACTGAATTAAGAAATCTTGTAAATGCTTCTGCTATCTATCTTCGTATCAACATCATTACTTGGACTTTGTTTCAAACTGATTTCATGTGTCACCCCTGGAGGAACTTTTGGGGGGGGGGAGGTCTGTACCGGGCGGTACACCTCTACACCGTTTATTTAAAAGTTGCGCCAGTTGAAACTCCTCTTCTGGAGGAAGGTTGAACTTTATCTATTCTATTAATTCTCTACTTTCTCAGAAGATGTCACCACGTGGAAAATTTTGAGTTTTTGAACTGTGCCACTTTTGATGTGTTTTTGTTTAGCTTGAAGTAAGAAGTGTGAACTTTCTCTTCTAGAGGACACTACTGAAGATCAACAATAGTGCAACCTAGTGCGGAGTCAAAGAACTATTTTGTTGAAGAAATTTTTATTTCAAATATTTGTTCTTTGCTAAATTTCTTTCTGTTATTGTTTAAGTTGGCTGTATACCCCTCTCTTTCCCCTTGTTTTGCATGTAGCCTATCCCGAATTTCTTAAATTAATTTCTATCCAATCAGATGTATCTTCCCCCAACTTGAATCGATTGCGGGGTCCTATCCAATAAAAACATTGTGGGCGGGTGTTTTCATTCCCCTAACGCCTAGAAACTTCCGCGAGAGTATATAAACTGCTGATTTTAGGGTCTCCGGGCCACTTCTGTTCCATCTTTCAGTGTATTAAGTACATAGCAGGAGGCGGGAAGCGCCTCTTTCTTCTTCAGCCGTTCAACACCAGGTAATGGCCTATTAATAACTTCTTTTCTTGCTAGGTCGGCAGTTTAACACTCGCGGCGGGTTCGAAGCGTTTCCATCATGTAACCTTTTCCTAAAATGTAATTACTCTTTTCATCTTTTTCTTGTAAAGCTACATATTGGGATAGAGAGTGCTAACCCTCTCGAGCTCCCACTCACATTTGTTTTGAGGTGAACTTATTTTCTCAAACTATTCTTCGTTTATGTAATGTAAAGTGTTCTTCTCTAAGTCACCTCTGTAGTATGGGATTAGCCCTTGCGTTAGCGGCCCAGAGCCAGATTAGGTTTTAAAAACAAAGTGTATTAGGAGTGCAAGATCGCCTCCTCTCAAATTGTTATTTTAGAGGTCATGTAATCAAACTTCTTTTCATGTAATAGACCTCAGTAGGTTGGGTATTTTACCCCTGTGAACACGTCCTTAGAGGACAGCTTGAAGGTAGAGTTTGGTGTGGCCTTGTGATAGGCTTACAATTTTGAGAGCGGATCGCTCTTTGAAATTTGTTTCTGTATGCCTCGTGCAGGCTTTATGTGTAATGTTTGGAGCCAGTGCTCCTGGGCATGAATGGGGTTTTCTGCCCCTTGGCTAAATTTTTTTTTTTTGGAGTAAGGCGGGGCTGATTGCCCAAGAGTTATGAAGTAAGGGCACTGAGCCCGAATCCAGTAATATTGTACCTACATTTTTGCTACTCTGTACCTGTTATGATTGTTATCTCTTGTTTTTGAAAAGAAAATATAACCTAGTTAAATTTTAAATTAATTTTACATTGCACGTTAATTTCGTAGCTTGAAACCCATTCACACCCGCACCTTCTTTCACCTCTACCTACCACGGATATCTCCGTAACAGTTAATATTACTTTGACTATATCCCATTTATGCTTAATCAGTTGGAAAAGTTTTATTCGTTGGTTGAATAGTATTTTTTCCGCTTAACACGTTCTCTTTCCTTGTCTCCTCCAGAAACGTCTTAACGAGGTTATACTGTAAACCCACAGCTTATTAAAGTATGATAGTTAATATTACTTTGACTATATCCCACTTATGCTTAATCAGTTGGAAAAGTTTTATTCGTTGGTTGAATAGTATTTTTTCTCGCTTAACACGTTCTCTTTCCTTGTCCCCTCCAGAAACGTCTTAAATAGGTTTTCCTGTATACCCACAACTTATTAAAGTATGATACTTAATATTACTTTAAATATATCCCATTTATTCTTAATCAGTTGAAAAATTTTTATTCGTTGGTTGAATAGTATTTTTTCTCGCTTAACACGTTCTCTTTCCTTGTCCCCTCCAGAAACGTCTTAATGAGGTTTTCCTGTATACCCACAAGTTATTAAAGCATGATAGTTAATATTACTTTCACTATATCCTATTTATTCTTAATCAGTTGGAAAATTTTTATTCGTTGGTTGAATAGTATTTTTTCTCTCTTAACACGTTCTCTTTCCTTGTCCCCTCCAGAAACGTCTTAACGAGGTTAACTGTATACCCACAACTTATTAAAGTATGATAGTTAATATTACTTTAACTATATCCTACTTATTCTTAATCAGTTGGAAAATTTTTATTCGTTGAATATTATTTTTTCTCGCTTAACACGTTCTCTTTCCTTGTCGACTCCAGAAACGTCTTCATGAGGTTTTCCTGTATATCCAAAACTTATTAAGTATGATAGTTAATATTACTTTGACTATATCCCATTGATGCTTAATCAGTTGGAAAAGTTTTATTCGTTGGTTGAATAGTATTTCTTCCCGCTTAACACGTTCTCTTTCCTTGTCCCCTCCAGAAACGTCTTAACGAGGTTATACTGTATACCCACAACTTATTTAAGTATGATAGTTAATATTACTTTGACTATATCCCACTTATGCTTAATCAGTTGGAAAAGTTTTATTCGTTGGTTGAATAGTATTTTTTCTCGCTTAACACGTTCTCTTTCCTTGTCCCCTCCAGAAACGTCTTAAATAGGTTTTCCTGTATACCCACAACTTATTAAAGTATGATACTTAATATTACTTTAAATATATCCTATTTATTCTTAATCAGTTGAAAAATTTTCATTTGTTGGTTGAATAGTATTTTTTCTCGCTTAACACGTTCTCTTTCCATGTCCCCTCCAGAAACGTCTTAATAAGGTTTTCCTGTATACCCACAAGTTATTAAAGTATGATAGTTAATATTACTTTAACTATATCCTATTTATTCTTAATCAGTTGGAAAATTTTTATTCGTTGGTTGAATAGTATTTTTTCTCTCTTAACACGTTCTCTTTCCTTGTCACCTCCAGAAACGTATTAACAAGATTTTACTGTATACCCACAACTTATTAAAGTATTATAGTTAATATTACTTTAACTATATTGTATTTATTCTTAATCAGTTGGAAAATTTTTATTCGATGGTAGAATAGTATTTTTTCTCGCTTAACACGTTCTCCTTCCTTGTCCCCTCCAGAAACGTCTTAATGAGGTTTCCCTCTATACCCACAACTTATTAAAGTATGATAGTTAATATTACTTTAACTATATCCCATTTATTCCTAATCAGTTGGAAAATTTTTATTCCTTGGTTGAATAGTATTTTTTCTCGCCTAACACGTTCTCTTTCCTTGTCCCTTCCAGAAACGTCTTAACGAGGTTATACTGTATACCCACAACTTATTAAAGTATGATAGTTAATATTACTTTAACTATATCCTATTTATTCTTAATCAGTTGGAAAATTTTTATTCGTTTTTTCAATAGTATTTTTTCTCCCTTAACAAGTTCTCTTTCCTTGTCACCTCCAGAAACGTATTAACGAGGTTTTACTGTATACTCACAACTTATTAAAGTATGATAGTTAATATGACATCAACTATATCCCATTCATTCTTAATCAGCTGGAAAAGCTTTTTTCGTTGGTTGAATGGTATGTTTCTCGCTTAACAGGTTCTCTTTCCTTGTCCCTTCCGGAAACGTCTTAACAAGGTTGTACTGTATACCCACAAGTTATTAAAGTATGATAGTTAATATTACTTTAACTATATCCTATTTATTCTTAATCAGTTGGAAAATTTTTATTCGTTGGTTGAATAGTTTTTTTCTCGCTTAACACGTTCTCTTTCCTTGTACCCTCCAGATACGTCTTAATGAGGTTTTCCTGTATACCCACAACTTATTAAAGTATAATAGTTAATATTACTTTAACTATATCCCATTTATTCTTAATCAGTTGGAAAATTTTTATTCGTTGGTTGAATAGTATTTTTTCTCGCTTAACACGTTATCTTTCCTTGTCCCCTCCAGAAACGTCTTAATGAGGTTTTTCTGTATACCCACAACTTATTAAAGTATGATAGTTAACATTACTTTGACTATATCCTATTCATTCTTAATCAGTTGGAAAACTTTTATTCGTTGGTTGAATGGTATTTTTCTGTCTTAACACGTTCTATTTCATTGCCCCCTCCAGAAACGTCTTAACGAGGTTATACCGTATACCCACAAGTTATTAAAGTATGATAGTTAATATTACTTTAACTATATCCTATTTATTCTTAATCAGTTGGAAAATTTTTATTCGTTGGTTGAACAGTATTTCTTCTCTCTTAACACGTTCTCTTTCCATGTCACCTCCAGAAACGTATTAACGAGGTCTTAATGTATACCCACAACTTATTAAAGTATGATAGTTAATATGACTTTGACTATATCCCATTCAATCTTAATCAGCTGGAAAAGTTTTATTCGTTGGTTGAATGGTATTTTTCTCGCTTAACACGTTCTCTTTCCTTGTCCCCTCCAGAAACGTCTTAACAAGGTTTAACTGTATACCCACAAGTTATTAAAGTATGATAGTTAATATTACTTTAACTATATCCTATTTATTCTTAATCAGTTGGAAAATTTTTATTTGTTGGTTGAATAGTATTTTTTCTCGCTTAACACGTTCTCTTTCCTTGTCCCCTCCAGAAACGTCTTAACGAGGTTATACTGTATACCCACAACTTAATAAAGTATGATAGTTAATATTACTTTAACTATATTGTATTTATTATTAATCAGTTGGAAAATTTTTATTCTTTGGTTGAGTAGTATTTTTTCTCGCTTAACACGTTCTCTCTCCTTGTCCCCTCCAGGAACGTCTTAATGAGGTTTTCCTGTATACCCACAACTTATTAAAGTATGATAGTTGATATTACTTTGACTATATCCCATTTATTCTTAATCAGTTGGAAAATTTTTATTCGTTGGTTGAATAGTAATTTTTTCTCGCTTAACACGTTCTATTTCCTTGTCCAATCCAGAAACGTCTTAACGAGGTTATACTGTATACCCACAACTTATTAAAGTATGATAGTTAATATTACTTTAACTATATCCCATTTATCCTTAATCAGTTGGAAAATTTTTATTCGTTTGTTGAATAGTATTTTTTCTCGCTTAACACGTTCTCTTTCCTTGTCCCCTCCAGAAACGTCTTAATGAGGTTTTCCTGTATACCCACAACTTATTAAAGTATGATAGTTAATATTACTTTGACTATATCCCATTTATGCTTAATCAGTTGGAAAATTTTTATTCGTTGGTTGAATAGTATTTTTTCTCGCTTAACACGTTCTCTTTCCTTTTCCCCTCCAGATACGTCTTAACGAGGTTATACTGTATACCCACAACTTATTAAAGTATGATAGTTAATATTACTTTAACTATATCCTACTTATACTTAATCAGTTGGAAAATTTTTATTTGTTGGTTGAATAGTATCTTTTATCGCTTAACACGCTCTCTTTCCTTGTCCCCTCCAGAAACGTCTTAATGAGGTTTTCCTGTATACCCACAACTTATTAAAGTATGATAGTTTATAGTACATTAACTATATCCAATTTATTCTTAATCAGTTGGAAAATTTTTATTCCTTGGTTGAATAGTATTTTTTCTCGCTCTACACGTTCTCTTTCCTTGTCCCTTCCAGAAACGTCTTAACGAGGTTTTGTTGTATACCCACAACTTATTAAAGTATGATAGTTAATATTACTTTGACTATGTCCCATTTATTCTTAATCAGTTGGAAAATTTTTATTCGTTGGTTGAATAGTATTTTTTCTCTCTTAACACGTTCTCTTTCCTTGTCACCTCCAGAAACGTATTAACGAGGTTTTACTGTATACCCACAACTTATTAAAGTATGATAGTTAATATTACTTTGACTATATCCCATTCATTCTTAATCAGTTGGATAAGTTTTATTCGTTGGTTGAATGGTATATTTCTCTCTTAACACGTTCTCCTTCCTTGTCCCCTCCAGAAACGTCTTAACGAGGTTATACTGTATACCCACAACTTATTAAATTATGATACTTAATATTACTTTAAATATATTCTACTTATTCTTAATCAGTTGGAAAAATTTATTCGTTGGTTGAATAGTATTTTTTCTCGCTTAACACGTTCTCTTTCCTTGTCCCCTCCAGAAACGTCTTAATGATGTTTTCCTGTATACCCACAATTTATTAAAGTATCATAGTTAATATTACTTTGAATATATCCCACTTATGCTTAATGAGTTGGAAAAGTTTTATTCGTTGGTTGAATAGTATTTTTTCTCGCTTAACACGTTCTCTTTCATTGTCCCCTCCAGAAACGTCTTAACGAGGTTATACTGTATACCCACAACTTATTAAAGTATGATAGTTAATATTACTTTGACTATGTCCCATTTAATCTTAATCAGTTGGAAAATTATTATTCGTTGGTTGTATAGTATGTTTTCTCTCTTTACACGTTCTCTTTCCTTGTCACCTCCAGAAACGTATTAACGAGGTTTTACTGTATACCCACAACTTATTAAAGTATGATAGTTAATATGACATTGACTAAATCCCATTCATTCTTAATCAGCTGGAAAAGTTTAATTCGTTGGTTGAATGGTATTTTGCTCGCGTAACACGTTCTCTTTCCTTGTCCCCTCCAGAAACGTCTTAACGAGATTTTCCTGTATACCCACAACTTATTAAAATGATAGTTAATATTTCTTTGACTATATCCCACTTATGCTTAATAAGTTGGAAACGTTTTATTCGTTGGTTGAATAGTATTTTTTCTCGCTTAACACGTTCTCTGTCCTTGTCCCCTCCAGAAACGTCTTAGCGAGGTTATACTGTATACCCACAACTTATTAAAGTATGATAGTTAATATTACTTTGACTATGTGCCATTTATCCTTAATCAGTTGGAAAATTTTTATTCGTTGGTTGAGTAGTATATTTTCTCTCCTAACACGTTCTCTTTCCTTGTCACCTCCAGAAACGTATTAAAGAGGTTTTACTGTATACCCACAATTTATTAAAGTATGATAGTTAATAAGACTTTGACTAAATCCCATTCATTCTTATCAGCTGGAAAAGTTTAATTCGTTGGTTGAATAGTATTTTTATCGCTTAACACGTTCTCTTTCCTTGTCCCCTCCAGAAACGTCTTAACGAGGTTGTACTGTATACCCACAAGTTATTAAAGTATGATAGTTAATATTACTTTAACTATATCCTATTTATTCTTAATCAGTTGGAAAATTTTTATTCGTTGGTTGAATAGTATTTTTTCTCTCTTAACACGTTCTCTTTCCATGTCACCTCCAGAAACGTATTAACGAGGTTTTAATGTATACCCACAACTTATTAAAGTATGATAGTTAATATGACTTTGACTATATCCCATTCATTCTTAAGCAGCTTGAAAAATTTTATTCGTTGGTTGAATGGTATTTTTCTCACTCAACACGTTCTCTTTCCTTGTCCCCTCCACAAACGTCTTAACAAGGTTGTACTGTATACCCACAATTTATTAAAGTATGATAGTTTATATTACTTTAACTATATCCTATTTATTCTTAATCAGTTGGAAAATTTTTATTCGTTGGTTGAATAGAATGTTTTCTCGCTTAACACGTTTTCTTTCCTTGTCCCCTCCAGAAACGTATTAACGAGGTTATACTGTATACCCACAACTTATTAAAGTATGATAGTTAATATTACTTTGACTATATCCCATTTATTCTTAATCAGTTGGAAAATTTTTATTCGTTGGTTGAATAGTATTTTTTATCGCTTAAAACGTTCTCTTTCCTTGTCCCCTCCAGATACGTCTTAACGAGGTTTTCCTGTATACCCACAACTTATTAAATTATGATAGTTAATATTACTTTGAATATATCCCATTTATTCTTAATCAGATGGAAAAATTTTATTCGTTGGTTGAATAGTATTTTTTCTCGCTTAACACGTTCTCTTTCCTTGTCCCCTCCAGAAACGTCTAAATGAGGTTTTCCTGTATACCCACAACTTATTAATGTATGATAGTTAATATTACTTTGACTATATCCCATTTATGCTTAATCAGTTGGAAAATTTTTATTCTTTGGTTGAATTGTATTTTTTCTCGCTTAACACGTCCTCTTTCCTTGTCCCCTCCAGAAACGTCTTAACGAGGTTATACTGTATACCCACAACTTATTAAAGTATGATATTTAATATTACTTTAAATATATCCTACTTATTCTTAATCAGTTGGAAAATTTTTATTCTTTGGTTGAATAGTATTTTTTCTCGTTTAACACGTTCTCTTTCCTTGTCCGCTCCAGAAACGTCTTAATGAGGTTTTCCTGTATACCCACTACTTATTAAAGTATGATAGTTAATATTATTTGACTATCCCATTTATGCTTAATCAGTTGGAAAAGTTTTATTCGTTGGTTGAATAGTATTTTTTCTCGCTTAACACGTTCTCTTTCCTTGTCCCCTCCAGAAACGTCTTAACGAGGTTATACTGTATACCCACAACTTATTAAAGTATGATAGTTAATATTACTTTGACTATGTCCCATTTATTCTTAATCAGTTGGAAAATTTTTATTCGTTGGTTGAATAGTATTTTTTCTCTCTTAACACGTTCTCTTTCCTTGTCACCTCCAGAAACGTATTAACGAGGTATTACTGTATACCCACAACTTATTAAAGTATGATAGTTAATATTACTTTGACTATATCCCATTTATGCTTAATCAGTTGGAAAATTTTTATTCGTCGGTTGAACAGTATTTTTTCTCGCTTAACACGTTCTCTTTCCTTGTCCCCTCCAGATACGTCTTAACGAGGTTATACTGTATACCCACAACTTATTAAAGTATGATAGTTAATATTACTTTAACTATATGCTACTTATTCTTAATCAGTTGGAAAATTTTTATTCGTTGAATAGTATTTTTTCTCGCTTAACACGTTCTCTTTCCTTGTCACCTCCAGAAACGTATTAACGAGATTTTACTGTATACCCACAACTTATTAAAGTATGATAGTTAATATGACATCGACTATATCGAATTCATTCTTAATCAGCTGGAAAAGTTTTATTCGTTGGTTGAATGGTATTTTTCTCGCTTAACAGGTTCTCTTTCCTTGTCACTCCAGAAACGTCTTAACAAGGTTGTACTCTATACCCACAAGTTATTAAAGTATGATCGTTTATATTACTTTAACTATATCCTATTTATTCTTAATCAGTTGGAAAATTTTTATTCGATGGTAGAATGGTATTTTTTCTCGCTTAACACGTTCTCTTTCCTTGTTCCCTCCAGAAACGTCTTAATGAGGTTTTCCTGTATACCCACAACTTATTAAAGTATGATAGTTAATATTACTTTAACTATATCCCATTTATTCCTAATCAGTTGGAAAATTTTTATTCGTTGGTTGAATAGTATTTTTTCTCGCTTAACACGCTCTCTTTCCTTGTCCCTTCCAGAAACGTCTTAACGAGGTTATACTTTATACCCACAACTTATTAAAGTATGATAGTTAATATTACTTTAACTATATCCCATTTATTCTTAATCAGTTGGAAAATTTTTATTCCTTGTTTGAATAGTATTTTTTCTCGCTTAACTCGTTCTCTTTCCATGTCCCCTCCAGAAACGTCTTAACGAGGTTATACTGTATACCCACAACTTATTAAAGTATGATAGATAATATTAATTTAACTATATCCTACTTATTCTTAATCAGTTGGATAACTTTTATTCGTTGGTTGAATAGTATCTTTTCTCGCTTAACACGTTCTCTTTCCTTGTCTCCTCCAGAAACGTCTTAATGAGGTTACACTGTATACCCACAACTTATTAAAGTATGATAATTAATATTACCTTGACTATATCCTATTTATCCTTAATCAGTTGGAAAATTTTTATTCGTTGGTTGAATAGTATTTTTTCTCGCTTAACACGTTCTCTTTCCTTGTCCCCCCCAGAAACGTCTTAATGAGGTTTTCCTGTATACCCACAACGTATTAAAGTATGATAGTTAATATTACTTTAACTATATCCCATTTATTCTTAATCAGTTGGAAAATTTTTATTCGTTGGTTGAATAGTATTTTTTCTCGCTTAACACGTTCTATTTCCTTGTCCCATCCAGAAACGTCTTAACGAGGTTTTGCTGTATACCCACAACTTATTAAAGTATGATAGTTAATATTACTTTGACTATGTCCCATTCATTCTTAATCAGTTGGAAAAATTTTATTCGTTGGTTTAATAGTATTTTTTCTCTCTTAACACGTTCTATTTCCTTGTCATCTCCAGAAACTTATTAACAAGATTTTACTGTATACCCACAACTTATTAAAGTATGATAGTCAATATTACTTTGACTACACCCCATTCATTCTTAATCAGTTGGAAAAGTTTTATTCGTTGGTTGAATGGTATTTTTCTCTCTTAACACGTTCTCTTTCCTTGTCCCCTCCAGAAACGTCTTAACGATGTTATACTGTATACCCACAACTTATTAAAATACGATAGTTAATATTACTTTAACTATATCCTACTTATCCTACATCAGTTGGAAAATTTTTATTCGATGGTTGAATAGTATTTTTTCTCTCTTAACACGTTCTCTTTCCTTGTCACCTCCAGAAACGTATTAACGAAGTTTTACTGTATACCCACAACTTATTAAAGTATGATAGTTAATATTACTTTGACTATATCCCACTTATTCTTAATCAGTTGGATAAGTTTTATTCGTTGGTTGAATAGTATTTTTCTCGCTTAGCACGTTCTCTTTCCTTGTCCCCTCCAGAAACGTCTTAACGACGCTATACTGTATACCCACAACTTATTAAAGTATGATAGTTAATATTACTTTGACTATGTCCCCTTTATTCTTAATCAGTTGGAAAATTTTTATTCGTTGGTTGAATAGTATTTTTTCTCTCTTAACACGTTCTCTTTCCTTGTCACCTCCAGAAACGTATTAACGAGGTTTTAATGTATACCCACAACTTATTAAAGTATGATAGTTAATATGACTTTGACTATATCCCATTCATTGTTATACAGCTGGAAAAGTTTTATTCGTTGGTTGAATGGTATTTTTCTCGCTTAACACGTTCTCTTTCCTTGTCCCCTCCAGAAACGTCTTAACAAGGCTGTACTGTATACCCACAAGTTATTAAAGTATGATAGTTAATATTACTTTGACTATATTTCATTTATACTTAATCAGTTGGAAAATTTTTATTCGTTGGTTGAATAGTATTTTTTCTCGCTTAACACGTTCTCTTTCCTTGTCCCCTCCAGATACGTCTTAACGAGGTTTTCCTGTATACCCACAACTTATTAGAGTATGATGGTTAATATTACTTTAACTATATCCCATTTATTCTTAATCAGTTGGAAAATTTTTATTCGTTGGTTGAATAGTATTTTTTCTCGCTTATTACGTTCTCTCTCCTTGTCCCCTCCAGAAACGTCTTAACGAGGTTATACTCTATACCCACAACTTATTAAAGTATGATAATAAATATTACTTTAAATATATCCTACTTATCCTTAATCAGTTGGAAAATTTTTTTCGTTGGTTGAATAGTATTTTTTCTCGCTTAACACGTTCTCTTTCCTTGTCCCCTCCAGAAACGTCTTCACGAGGTTATACTGTATACCCACAACTTATTAAAGTATGATAATTAATATTACTTTAAATATATCCTACTTATTCTTAATCAGTTGGGAAATTTTTATTCGTTGGTTGAATAGTATTTTTTCTCGTTTAACACGTTCTCTTTCCTTGTCCCCTCCAGATACGTCTTAACGAGGTTTTCCTGTATACCCACAACTTATTAAATTATGATAGTTAATATTACTTTGAATATATCCCATTTATTCTTAATCAGTTGGAAAAAATTTATTCGTTGGTTGAATAGTATTTTTTCTCGCTTAACACGTTCTCTTTCCTTGTCCCCTCCAGAAACGTCTTAATGAGGTTTTCCTGTATACCCACAACTTATTAATGTATGATAGTTAATATTACTTTGACTATATCCCATTTATGCTTAATCAGTTGGAAAATTTTTATTCTTTGGTTGAATTGTATTTTTTCTCGCTTAACACGTTCTCTTTCCTTGTCCCCTCCAGAAACGTCTTAACGAGGTTATACTGTATACCCACAACTTATTAAAGTATGATAATTAATATTACTTTAAATATATCCTACTTATTCTTAATCAGTTGGAAAATTTTTATTCGTTGGTTGAATAGTATTTTTTCTCGTTTAACACGTTCTCTTTCCTTGTCCGCTCCAGAAACGTCTTAATGAGGTTTTCCTGTATACCCACTACTTATTAAAGTATGATAGTTAATATTATTTGACTATCCCATTTATGCTTAATCAGTTGGAAAAGTTTTATTCGTTGGTTGAATAGTATTTTTTCTCGCTTAACACGTTCTCTTTCCTTGTCCCCTCCAGAAACGTCTTAACGAGGTTATACTGTATACCCACAACTTATTAAAGTATGATAGTTAATATTACTTTGACTATGTCCCATTTATTCTTAATCAGTTGGAAAATTTTTATTCGTTGGTTGAATAGTATTTTTTCTCTCTTAACACGTTCTCTTTCCTTGTCACCTCCAGAAACGTATTAACGAGGTATTACTGTATACCCACAACTTATTAAAGTATGATAGTTAATATTACTTTGACTATATCCCATTTATGCTTAATCAGTTGGAAAATTTTTATTCGTCGGTTGAACAGTATTTTTTCTCGCTTAACGCGTTCTCTTTCCTTGTCCCCTCCAAATACGTCTTAACGAGGTTATACTGTATACCCACAACTTATTAAAGTATGATAGTTAATATTACTTTAACTATATGCTACTTATTCTTAATCAGTTGGAAAATTTTTATTCGTTGAATATTATTTTTTCTCGCTTAACACGTTCTCTTTCCTTGTCGACTCCAGAAACGTCTTCATGAGGTTTTCCCGTATATCCACAACTTATTAAGTATGATAGTTAATATTACTTTGACTATAACCCGTTTATGCTTAATCAGTTGGAAAAGTTTTATTCGTTGGTTGAATAGTATTTCTTCCCGCTTAACACGTTCTCTTTCCTTGTCCCCTCCAGAAACGTCTTAACGAGGTTATACTGTATACCCACATATTATTAAAGTATGATAGTTAATATTACTTTGACTATATCCCACTTATGCTTAATCAGTTGGAAAAGTTTTATTCGTTGGTTGAATAGTATTTTTTCTCGCTTAACACGTTCTCTTTCCTTGTCCCCTCCAGAAACGTCTTAAATAGGTTTTCCTGTATACCCACAACTTATTAAAGTATGATACTTAATATTACTTTAAATATATCCCATTTATTCTTAATCAGTTGAAAAATTTTTATTCGTTGGTTGAATAGTATTTTTTCCCGCTTAACACGTTCTCTTTCCTTGTCCCCTCCAGAAACGTCTTAACGAGGTTATACTGTATACCCACAACTTATTAAAGTATGATAATTAATATTACTTTGACTATATCCTATTTATTCTTAATCAGTTGGAAAATTTTTATTCGTTGGTTGAATAGTATCTTTTCTCGCTTAACACGTTCTCTTTCCTTGTCCCCCCCAGAAACGTCTTAATGAGGTTTTCCTGTATACCCACAACGTATTAAAGTATGATAGTTAATATTACTTTAACTATATCCCATTTATTCTTAATCAGTTGGAAAATTTTTATTCGTTGGTTGAATAGTATTTTTTCTCGCTTAACACGTTCTATTTCCTTGTCCCATCCAGAAACGTCTTAACGAGGTTTTGCTGTATACCCACAACTTATTAAAGTATGATAGTTAATATTACTTTGACTATGTCCCATTCATTCTTAATCAGTTGGAAAAATTTTATTCGTTGGTTTAATAGTATTTTTTCTCTCTTAACACGTTCTATTTCCTTGTCATGTCCAGAAACTTATTAACAAGATTTTACTGTATACCCACAACTTATTAAAGTATGATAGTCAATATTACTTTGACTACACCCCATTCATTCTTAATAAGTTGGAAAAGTTTTATTCGTTGGTTGAATGGTATTTTTCTCTCTTAACACGTTCTCTTTCCTTGTCCCCTCCAGAAACGTCTTAACGATGTTATACTGTATACCCACAACTTATTAAAGTACGATAGTTAATATTACTTTAACTATATCCTACTTATTCTACATCAGTTGGAAAATTTTTATTCGTTGGTTGAATATTATTTTTTCTCGCTTAACACGTTCTCTTTCCTTGTCCCCTCCAGAAAAGTCTTAATGATGTTTTCCTGTATACCCACAACTTATTAAATTATGATAGTTAATATTACTTTGACTATATCCCATTTATGCTTAATCAGTTGGAAAAGTTTTATTCGTTGGTTGTATAGTATTTTTTCTCGCTTAACACGTCCTCCTTCCTTGCCCCCTCCAGAAACGTCTTAACGAGGTTATACTGTATACCCACAACTTATTAAAGTATGATAGTTAATATTACTTTAACTATATCCTACCTATTCTTAATCATTTGGAAAATGTTTATTCGTTTGTTGAATAGTATTTTTTCTCGCTTAACACGTTCTCTTTTCTTGTCCCCTCCAGAAACGTCTTAATGAGGTTTTCCTGTATACCCACAACTTAATAAGATATGATAGTTAATATTACTTTAACTATATCCCATTTATGTTTAATCAGTTGGAAAAGTATTATTCGTTGGTTGAATAGTATTTCTTCTCGCTTAACACGTTCTCTTTCCTTGTCACCTCCAGAAACGTATTAACGAGGTTGTACTGTATACCCACAAGTTATTAAAGTCTGATAGTTAATATTACTTTAACTATATCCTATATATTCTTAATCATTTGGAAAATTTTTATTCGTTGGTTGAATAGTATTTTTTCTCTCTTAACAAGTTCTCTTTCCTTGTCACCTCCAGAAACGTATTAACGAGGTTTTACTGTATACCCACAACTTATTAAAGTATGATAGTTAATATGACTTTGACTAAATCCCATTCATTCTTAATCAGCTGAAAAGTTTTATTCGTTGGTTGAATAGTATTTTTCTCGCTTAACACGTTCTCTTTCCTTGTACCCTCCAGAAACGTCTTAACGAGGTTGTACTGTATACCCACAAGTTATTAAAGTATGATAGCTAATATTACTTTAACTATATCCTATTTATTCTTAATCAGTTGGAAAATGTTTATTCGTTTTTTGAACAGTATTTTTTCTCTCTTAACAAGTTCTCTTTCCTTGTCACCTCCAGAAACGTATTAACGAGGTTTTACTGTATACCCACAACTTATTAAAGTATGATAGTTAATATGACATCAACTATATCCCATTCATTCTTAATCAGCTGGAAAAGCTTTTTTCGTTGGTTGAATGGTATGTTTCTCGCTTAACAGGTTCTCTTTCCTTGTCCCTTCGAGAAACGTCTTAACAAGGTTGTACTGTATACCCACAAGTTATTAAAGTATGATAGTTAATATTACTTTAAATATATCCTGTTTATTCTTAATCAGTTGGAAAATTTTTATTCGTTGGTTGAATAGTTTTTTCTCGCTTAACACGTTCTCTTTCCTTGTCCCCTCCAGAAACGTCTTAATGAGGTTTTCCTGTATACCCACAACTTATTAAAGTATAATAGTTAATATTACTTTAACTATATCCCATTTATCCTTAATCAGTTGGAAAATTTTTATTCGTTCGTTGAATAGTATTTTTTCTCGCTTAACACGTTATCTTTTCCTTGTCCCCTCCAGGAACGTCTTAATGAGGTTTTTCTGTATACCCACAACTTATTAAAGTGTGGGTATTACTTTGACTATACCCCATTCATTCTTAATCAGTTGGAAAAGTTTTATTCGTTGGTTGAATGGTATTTTTCTGTCTTAACACGTTCTATTTCATTGTCCCCTCCACAAACGTCTTAACGAGGTTATACTGTATACCCATAAGTTATTAAAGTATGATAGTTAATATTACTTTAACTATATCCTTTTTATCCTTAATCAGTTGGAAAATTTTTATTCGTTGGTTGAATAGTATTTCTTCTCTCTTAACACGTTCTCTTTCCATGTCACCTCCAGAAACGTATTAACGACGTCTTAATGTATACCCGCAACTCATTAAAGTATGATAGTTAATATGACTTTGACTATATCCCATTCATTCTTAATCAGCTGGAAATGTTTTATTCGTTGGTTGAATGGTATTTTTCTCGCTTAACACGTCCTCTTTCCTTGACCCCTCCAGAAACGTCTTAACAAGGTTGTACTGTATACACACAAGTTATTAAAGTATGATAGTTAATATTACTTTGACTATGTCCCATTTATTCTTAATCAGTTGGAAAAATTTTATTCGTTGGTTGAATAGTATTTTTTCTCTCTTAACACGTTCTCTTTCCTTGTCACCTCCAGAAACGTATTAAAGAGGTTTTACTGTATACCCCCAACGTATTAAAGTATGATAGTTAATATTACTTTGACTATATCCCATTCATTCTTAATCAGTTGGAAAAGTTTTATTCGTTGGTTGAATGGTATATTTCTCTCTTAACACGTTCTCTTTCCTTGTCCCCTCCAGAAACGTCTTAACGAGGTTATACTGTATACCCACAACTTATTAAATTATGATACTTAATATTACTTTAACTATATTCTACTTATCCTTAATCAGTTGGAAAATTTTTATTCGTTGGTTGAATAGTATTTTTTCTCGCTTAACACGTTCTCTTTCCTTGTCCCCTCCAGAAACGTCTTAATGATGTTTTCCTGTATACCCACAATTTATTAAAGTATCATAGTTAATATTACTTTGACTATATCCCACTTATGCTTAATGAGTTGGAAAAGTTTTATTCGTTGGTTGAATAGTATTTTTTCTCTCTTTACACGTTCTCTTTCCTTGTCACCTCCAGAAACGTATTAACGAGGTTTTACTGTATACCCACAACTTATTAAAGTATGATAGTTAATATGACTTTGACTAAATCCCATTCATTCTTAATCAGCTGGAAAAGTTTAATTCGTTGGTTGAATTGTATTTTTCTCGCTTAACAGTTCTCTTTCCTTGTCCCCTCCAGAAACGTCTTAACGAGGTTTACCTTATACGCACAACTAATGAAAAATGATAGTTAATATTACTTTGACTATATCCCACTTATGCTTAATAAGTTGGAAACGTTTTATTCGTTGGTTGAATAGTATTTTTTCTCGCTTAACACGTTCTCTTTCCTTGTCCCCTCCACAAACGTATTAAAGAGGTTTTACTGTATACCCACAACTTATTAAAGTATGATAGTTAATAAGACTTTGATTAAATCCCATTCATTCTTATCAGCTGGAAAAGTTTATTTCGTTGCTTGAATAGTATTTTTATCGCTTAACAAG
This sequence comes from Anabrus simplex, assembly GCF_040414725.1. Lineage (NCBI taxonomy): Eukaryota > Metazoa > Arthropoda > Insecta > Orthoptera > Tettigoniidae > Anabrus > Anabrus simplex. The sequence goes on along the minus strand of NC_090268.1, from coordinate 403,480,751 downwards.
TTCTCTTTCCTTGTCCCCTCCAGAAACATCTCAACAAGGTTATACTGTATACCCACAACTTATTAAAGTATGATAGTTAATATTACTTTGACTATGTCCCATTTATTCTTAATCAGTTGGAAAATTTTTATTCGTTGGTTGAGTAGTATATTTTCTCTCTTAACACGTTCTCTTTAGTTGTCACCTCCAGAAACGTATTAAAGAGGTTTTACTGTATACCCACAACTTATTAAAGTATGATAGTTAATAAGACTTTGACTAAATCCAATTCATTCTTATCAGCTGGAAAAGTTTAATTCGTTGGTTGAATAGTATTTTTATCGCTTAACAAGTTCTCTTTCCTTGTCCCCTCCAGAAACGTCTTAACAAGGTTTTACTGTATACCCACAACTTATTAAAGTATGATAGTTAATATTACTTTGACAATATCCCATTTATTCTTAATCAGTTGGAAAATTTTTAATCGTTGTTTGAATTGTATTTTTTCTCGCTTAACACGTTCTCTTTCCTTGTCCCCTCCAGAAACGTCTTAATGAGGTTTTCCTGTATACCCACAACTTATTAAATTATGATAGTTAATATTACTTTGACTATATCCCATTTATTCTTAATCAGTTGGAAAAGTTTTATTCGTTGGTTGAATAGTATTTTTTCTCGCTTAACACGTTCTCTTTCCTTGTCCCCTCCAGAGACGACTTAATGAGGTTTTCCTGTATACCCACAAGTTATTAAAGTATGATAGTTAATATTACTTTAACTATATTCTACTTATTCTTAATCAGTTGGAAAATTTTTATTCGTTGGTTGAATAGTATTTTTTCTCGCTTAACACGTTCTCTTTCCTTGTCCCCTCCAGAAACGTCTTAACGAGGTTATACTGTATACCCACAACGTATTAAAGTATGATAATTAATATTACTTTAAATATATCCTATTTATTCTTAATCAGTTGGGAAATTTTTATTCGTTGGTTGAATAGTATTTTTTCTCGTTTAACACGTTCTCTTTCCTTGTCCGCTATAGAAACGTCTTAATGAGGTTTTCCTGTATACCCACTACTTATTAAAGTATGATAGTTAATATTATTTGACTATATCCCATTTATGCTTAATCAGTTGGAAAAGTTTTATTCGTTGGTTGAATAGTATTTTTTCTCGCTTAACACGTTCTCTTTCCTTGTCCCCTCCAGAAACGTCTTAACGAGGTTATACTGTATACCCACAACTTATTAAAGTATGATAGTTAATATTACTTTGACTATGTCCCATTTATTCTTAATCAGTTGGAAAATTTTTATTCGTTGGTTGAATAGTATTTTTTCCCTCTTAACACGTTCTTTATCCTTGTCACCTCCAGAAACGTATTAACGAGGTTTTACTGTATACCCACAACTTATTAAAGTATGATAGTTAATATTACTTTGACTATATCCCATTTATGCTTAATCAGTTGGAAAATTTTTATTCGTTGGTTGAATAGTATTTTTTCTCGCTTAACACGTTCTCTTTCCTTGTCCCCTCCAGATACGTCTTAACGAGGTTATACTGTATACCCACAACTTATTAAAGTATGATAGTTAATATTACTTTATCTATATCCCACTTATCCTTAACCAGTTGGAAAATTTTTATTTGTTGGTTGAATAGTATCTTTTCTCGCTTAACACGTTCTCTTTCCTTGTCCCCTCCAGAAACGTCTTAATGAGGTTTTCCTGTATACCCACAACTTATTAAAGTATGATACTTAATATTACTTTAACTATATCCCATTTATTCTTAATCAGTTGGAAAATTTTTATTCGTTGGTTGAATAGTATTTTTTCTCGCTTAACACGTTCTCCTTCCTTGTCCCTTCCAGAAACGACTTAACGAGGCTTTGCTGTATACCCACAACTTATTAAAGTATGGATGTTAATATTACTTTGACTATGTCCCATTTATTATTAATCAGTTGGAAAATTTTTATTCGTTGGTTGGATAGTATTTTTTCTCTCTTAACACGTTCTCTTTCCTTGTCACCTCCAGAAACGTATTGACGAGGTTTTACTGTATACCCACAGATTATTAAATTATGATAGTTAATATTACTTTGACTATATCCTACTTATTCTTAATCAGTTGGAAAATTTTTATTCGGTGGTTGAATATTATTTTTTCTCGCTTAACACGTTCTCTTTCCTTGTCCCCTCCGGATACGTCTTAAGGAGGTTTTCCTGTATACCCACAACTTATTAAATTATGATAGTTAATATTACTTTGACTATATCCCATTTATTCTTAATCAGTTGGAAAAGTTTTATTCGTTGGTTGAATAGTATTTTTTCTCGCTTAACACGTTCTCTTTCCTTGTCCCCTCCAGAAACGTCTTAATGTGGTTTTCCTGTATACCCACAACTTATATAAGTATGATAGTTAATATTACTTTGACTATATCCCATTTATGCTTAATCAGTTGGAAAATTTTTTTTCGTTGGTTGAATAGTATTTTTTCTCGCTTAACACGTTCTCTTTCCTTGTCCCCTTCAGAAACGTCTTAACGAGGTTATACTGTATACCCACAACTTATTAAAGTATGATAGTTAATATTACTTTGACTATATCCCACTTATGCTTAATCAGTTGGAAAAGTTTTATTGGTTGGTTGAATAGTATTTTTTCTCGCTTAACACGTTCTCTTTCCATGTCCCCTCCAGAAACGTCTTAATGAGGTTTTCCTGTATACCCACAACTTATTAAAGTATGATAGTTAATATTACTTCGACTATATCCCATTTATGCTTAATCAGTTGGAAAATTTTATTCGTTGTTTGAATAGTATTTTTTCTCTCTTAAGACGTTCTCTTTCCTTGTCACCTCCAGAAACGTATTAACGAGGTTATACTGTATACCCACAACTTATTAAAGTATGATAGTTTATATGACTTTGACTATATCCCATTCATTCTTAATCAGCTGGAAAAGTTTTATTCGTATGATAGTTAATATTAGTTTGACTATATGCTATTTATCCTTAATCAGTTGGAAAATTTTTATTCGTTGGTTGAAGAGTATTTTTTCTTCTTAACACGTTCTCTTTCCTTGTCACCTCCAGAAACGTCTTAATGAGGTTTTCCTGTATACCCACAACTTATTAAAGTATGATAGTTAATATTACTTCGACTATATCCCATTTATGCTTAATCAGTTGGAAAATTTTATTCGTTGGTTGAATAGTATTTTTTCTCGCTTAACACGTTCTCTTTCCTTGTCCCCTCCAGAAACGTCTTAACGAGGTTATACTGTATACCCACAACTTATTAAAGTTTGATAGTTAATATTACTTTGACTATGTCCCATTTATTCTTAATCAGTTGGAAAATTTTATTCGTTGTTTGAATAGTATTTTTTCTCTCTTAAGACGTTCTCTTTCCTTGTCACCTCCAGAAACGTATTAACGAGGTTATACTGTATACCCACAACTTATTAAAGTATGATAGTTTATATGACTTTGACTATATCCCATTCATTCTTAATCAGCTGGAAAAGTTTTATTCGTATGATAGTTAATATTAGTTTGACTATATCCTATTTATCCTTAATCAGTTGGAAAATTTTTATTCGTTGGTTGAAGAGTATTTTTTCTTCTTAACACGTTCTCTTTCCTTGTCACCTCCAGAAACGTCTTAATGAGGTTTTCCTGTATACCCACAACTTATTAAAGTATGATAGTTAATATTTCTTTGACTATATCCCATTTATGCTTAATCAGTTGGAAAATTTTTATTCTATGGTTGAATAGTATTTTTTCTCGCTTAACACGTTCTCTTTCCTTGTCCCCTCCAGAAACGTCTTAACGAGATTTTGCTGTATACCCACAACTTATTAAAGTATGATAGGTAATATTACTTTGACTATGTCCCATTTATTCTTAATCAGTTGGAAAATTTTTATTCGTGATTGAATAGTATTTTTTCTCTCTTAACACGTTCCATATCGTTGTCACCTCCAGAAACGTATTAACGATGTTTTACTGTATACCCACAACTTATTAAATGATGATAGTTAATATTACTTTGACTATACCCTACTTATTCTTAATCAGTTTGAAAATTTTTATTCGTTGGTTGAATATTATTTTTTCTCGCTTAACACGTTCTCTTTCCTTGTCCCCTCCGGAAACGTCTTAAGGAGGTTTTCCTGTATACCCACAACTTATTAATGTATGATAGTTAATATTATTTTGACTATATCCCACTTATGCTTAATCAGTTGGAAAAGTTTTATTCGTTGGTTGAATAGTATTTCTTCTCGCTTAACACGTTCTCTTTCCTTGTCCCCTCCAGAAACGTCTTAATGAGGTTTTCCTGTATACCCACAACTTATTAAAGTATGATAGTTAATATTACTTTGACTATATCCCATTTATGCTTAATCAGTTGGAAAATTTTTATTCGTTGGTTGAATAGTATTTTTTCTCGCTTAACACGTTCTCTTTCCTTGTCCCCTCCAGAAACGTCTTAATGAGCTTATACTGTATACCCACAACGTATTAAAGTCTGTTAGTTAATATTACTTTGACTATGTCCCATTTATTCTTAATCAGTTGGAAAATTTTTATTCGATGGTTGAATAGTATTTTTTCTCTCTTAACACGTTCTCTTTCCTTGTCACCTCCAGAAACGTATTAACGAAGTTTTACTGTATACCCACAACTTATTAAAGTATGATAGTTAATATTACTTTGACTATATCCCACTTATGCTTAATCAGTTGGATAAGTTTTATTCGTTGGTTGAATAGTATTTTTCTCGCTTAGCACGTTCTCCTTCCTTGTCCCCTCCAGAAACGTCTTAACGAGCCTATACTGTATACCCACAACTTATTAAAGTATGATAGTTAATATTACTTTGACTATGTCCCCTTTATTCTTAATCAGTTGGAAAATTTTTATTCGTTGGTTGAATAGTATTTTTTCTCTCTTAACACGTTCTCTTTCCTTGTCACCTCCAGAAACGTATTAACGAGGTTTTAATGTATACCCACAACTTATTAAGGTATGTTAGTTAATATGACTTTGACTATATCCCATTCATTCTTAATCAGCTGGAAAAGTTTTATTCGTATGATAGTTAATATTAGTTTGACTATATCCTATTTATCCTTAATCAGTTGGAAAATTTTTATTCGTTGGTTGAAGAGTATTTTTTCTTCTTAACACGTTCTCTTTCCTTGTCACCTCCAGAAACGTCTTAATGAGGTTTTCCTGTATACCCACAACTTATTAAAGTATGATAGTTAATATTTCTTTGACTATATCCCATTTATGCTTAATCAGTTGGAAAATTTTTATTCTATGGTTGAATAGTATTTTTTCTCGCTTAACACGTTCTCTTTCCTTGTCCCCTCCAGATACGTCTTAACGAGGTTATACTGTATACCCACAACTTATTAAAGTATGATAGTTAATATTACTTTAACTATATCCTATTTATTCTTAATCAGTTGGAAAATTTTTATTCTTTGGTTGAATAGTATTTATTCTCGCTTAACACGTTCTCTTTCCTTGTCCCCTCCAGAAACGTATAATGAGGTTCTCCTGTATACCCACAACTTATTAAAGTATGATAGTTAACATTACTTTCACTATATCCCATTTATGCTTAATCTGTTGGAAAATTTTTATTCGTTGGTTGCATAGTATTTTTTCTCGCTTAACACGTTCTCTATCCTTGTCCCCTCCAGATACGTCTTAACGAGGTTATACTGTATACCCATAACTTATTAAAGTATGATAGTTAATATTACTTTAACTATATCCTAATTATTCTTAATCAGTTGGAAAATTTTTATTTCTTGGTTTAATAGTATCTTTTCTCGCTTAACACGTTCTCTTTCCTTGTCCCCTCCAGAAACGTCTTAATGAGGTTTGCCTGTATACCCACAACTTATAAAAGTATAATAGTTAGTATTACTTTAACTATATCCCATTTATTCTTAATCAGTTGGAAAATTTTTATTCGTTGGTTGAATAGTATTTTTTCTCGCTTAACACGTTCTCTTTCCTTGTCCCTTCCACAAACGTCTTAACGAGGTTTTGCTGTATACCCACAACTTATTAAAGTATGATAGTTAATATTACTTTGACTATGTCCCATTTATTCTTAATCAGTTGGAAAATTTTTATTCGTTGGTTTAATAGTATTTTTTCTCTGTTAACACGTTCTCTTTCCTTGTCACCTCCAGAAGCGTATTAACGAGGTTTTACTGTATACCCACAACTTATTAAATAATGATAGTTAATATTACTTTGACTATATCCCATTTATGCTTAATCAGTTGGAAAAGTTTTTTTCATTGGTTGAATAGTATTTTTTCTCGCTTAACACGTTCTCTTTCCTTGTCCCCTCCAGAAACGTCTTAACGTGGTTTTCCTGTATACCCACAACATATTAAAGTATGATAGTTAATATTACTTTGACTATATCCCATTTATGCTTAATCAGTTGGAAAATTTTTATTCGTTGGTTGAATAGTATTTTTTCTCGCTTTACACGTTCTCTTTCCTTGTCCCCTCCAGTAACGTCTTAACGAGGTTATACTGTATACCCACAACTTATGAATGTATGATAGTTAATATTACTTTGACTATATCCCACTTATGCTTAATCAGTTGGAAAGTTTTATTCGTTGGTTGAATAGTATTTTTTCTCGCTTAACACGTTCTCTTTCCTTGTCCCCTCCAGAAACGTCTTAATGAGGTTTTCCTGTATACCCACAACTTATTAAAGTATGATAGTTAATATTACCTTGACGATATCCAATTTATGCTTAATCAGTTGGAAAATTTTTATTTGTTGGTTGAATAGTATTTTTTCTCGCTTAACACGTTCTCTTTCCTTGTCCCCTCCAGAAACGTCCTAATGAGGTTTTCCTGTATACCCACAACTTATTAATGTATGATAGTTAATATTAATTTGACTAAATCCCATTCATTCTTAATCAGCTGGAAAAGTTTAATTCGTTGGTTGAATGGCATTTTACTCGCTTAACACGTTCACTTTCCTTGTCCCCTCCAGAAACGTCTTAACGAGGTTGTACTGTATACCCACAAGTTATTAAAGTATGATAGTTAATATTACTTTAACTGTATCCTATTTATTCTTAATCAGTTGGAAAATTTTTATTCGTTGGTTGATTAGTATTTTTTTCTCTTAACACGTTCTCTTTCCTTGTCACCTCCAGAAACGTATTAACGCGGTTTTAATGTATACCCACAACTTATTAAAGCATGATAGTTAATATGACTTTGACTATATCCCAATCATTCTTAATCAGCTGGAAATCTTTTATTCGTTGGTTGAATAGTATTTCTTCTCGCTTAACACGTTCTCTTTCCTTGTCCCTTCCAGAAACGTCTTAACAAGGTTGTACTGTATACCCACGAGTTATTAAAGTATGATAGTTAATATTACTTTAACTATATCCTATTTATTCTTAATCAGTGGGAAAATTTTTATTCTTTGGTTGAATAGTATTTTTTCTCGATTAACACGTTCTCTTTCCTTGTCCCCTCCAGAAACGACTTAATGAGGTTTTCCTTGTTACCCACAACTTATTAAAGTATGATAGTTAATATTACTTTGACTATATCCCATATATGCTTAATCAGTTGGAAAATTTTTATTCGTTGGTTGAATAGTATTTTTTCTCGCTTAACACGTTCTCTTTCCTTGTCCCCTCCAGAAACGTCTTAATGAGCTTATACTGTATACCCTCAACGTATTAAAGTCTGATAGTTAATATTACTTTGACTATGTCCCATTTATTCTTAATCAGTTGGAAAATTTTTATTCGTTGGTTGAATAGTATTTTTTCTCTCTTAACACGTTCTCTTTCCTTGTCACCTCCAGAAACGTATTAACGACGTCTTAATGTATACCCACAACTCATTAAAGTATGATAGTTAATATGACTTTGACTATATCCCATTCATTCTTAATCAGCTGGAAAAGTTTTATTCGTTGGTTGAATGGTATTTGTACGCTTAACACGTCCTCTTTCCTTGTCCCCTCCAGAAACGTCTTAACGAGGTTTTCCTTATACCCACAACTAATTAAAAATGATAGTTAATATTACTTTGACTATATCCCACTTATGCTTAATAAGTTGGAAACGTTTTATTCGTTGGTTGAATAGTATTTTTTCTCGCTTAACACGTTCTCTTTCCTTGTCCCCTCCAGAAACGTATTAAAGAGGTTTTACTGTATACCCACAACTTATTAAAGTATGATAGTTAATAAGACTTTGACTAAATCCCATTCATTCTTATCAGCTGGAAAAGTTTATTTCGTTGCTTGAATAGTATTTTTATCGCTTAACAAGTTCTCTTTCCTTGTCCCCTCCAGAAACATCTTAACAAGGTTATACTGTGTACCCACAACTTATTAAAGTATGATAGTTAATATTACTTTGACTATGTCCCATTTATTCTTAATCAGTTGGAAAATTTTTATTCGTTGGTTGAGTAGTATATTTTCTCTCTTAACACGTTCTCTTTCCTTGTCACCTCCAGAAACGTATTAAAGAGGTTTTACTGTATACCCACAACTTATTAAAGTATGATAGTTAATAAGACTCTGACTAAATCCCATTCATTCTTATCAGCTGGAAAAGTTTAATTCCTTGGTTGAATAGTATTTTTATCGCTTAACAAGTTCTCTTTCCTTGTCCCCTCCAGAAACGTCTTAACAAGGTTGTACTGTATACCCACAACTTATTAAAGTATGATAGTTAATATTACTTTGACTATATCCCATTTATTCTTAATCAGTTGGAAAATTTTTAATCGTTGGTTGAATTGTATTTTTTCTCGCTTAACACGTTCTCTTTCCTTGTCCCCTCCAGATACGTCTTAACGAGGTTATACTGTATACCCACAACTTATTAAAGTATGATAGTTAATATTATTTTAACTATATCCTACTTATTCTTAATCAGTTGGAAATTTTTATTCGTTGGTTGAATAGTATCTTTTCTCGCTTAACACGTTCTCTTTCCTTGTCCCCTCCAGAAACGTCTTAATGAGGTTTTCCTGTATACCCACAACTTATTAAATTATGATAGTTAATATTACTTTGACTATATCCCATTTATACTTAATCAGTTGGAAAAGTTTTATTCGTTGGTTGAATAGTATTTTTTCTCGCTTAACACGTTCTCTATCCTTGTCCCCTCCAGAGACGACTTAATGAGGTTTTCCTGTATACCCACAAGTTATTAAAGTATGATAGTTAATATTACTTTAACTATATTCTACTTATTTTTAATCAGTTGGAAAATTTTTATTCGTTGGTTGAATAGTATTTTTTCTCGCTTAACACGTTCTCTTCCTTGTCCCCTCCAGAAACGTCTTAACGAGGTTATACTGTATACCCACAACTTATTAAAGTATGATAATTAATATTACTTTAAATATATCCTATTTATTCTTAATCAGTTGGGAAATTTTGATTCGTTGGTTGAATAGTATTTTTTCTCGTTTAACACGTTCTCTTTCCTTGTCCGCTCCAGAAACGTCTTAATGAGGTTTTCCTGTATACCCACTACTTACTAAAGTATGATAGTTAATATTATTTGACTATATCCCATTTATGCTTAATCAGTTGGAAAAGTTTTATTCGTTGGTTGAATAGTATTTTTTCTCGCTTAACACGTTCTCTTTCCTTGTCCCCTCCAGAAACGTCTTAACGAGGTTATACTGTATACCCACAACTTATTAAAGTATGATAGTTAATATTACTTTGACTATGTCCCATTTATTCTTAATCAGTTGGAAAATTTTTATTCGTTGGTTGAATAGTATTTTTTCCCTCTTAACACGTTCTTTATCCTTGTCACCTCCAGAAACGTATTAACGAGGTTTTACTGTATACCCACAACTTATTAAAGTATGATAGTTAATATTACTTTGACTATATCCCATTTATGCTTAATCATGTGGAAAATTTTTATTCGTTGGTTGAATAGTATTTTTTCTCGCTTAACACGTTCTCTTTCCTTGTACCCTCCAGATACGTCTTAACGAGGTTATACTGTGTACCCACAACTTATTAAAGTATGATAGTTAATATTACTTTATCTATATCCTACTTATTCTTAATCAGTTGGAAAATTTTTATTTGTTGGTTGAATAGTATCTTTTCTCGCTTAACACGTTCTCTTTCCTTGTCCCCTCCAGAAACGTCTTAATGAGGTTTTCCTGTATACCCACAACTTATTAAAGTATGATACTTAATATTACTTTAACTATATCCCATTTATTATTAATCAGTTGGAAAATTTTTATTCGTTGGTTGAATAGTATTTTTTCTCGCTTAACACGTTCTCTTTCCTTGTCCCTTCCACAAACGTCTTAACGAGGTTTTGCTGTATACCCACAACTTATTAAATGATGATAGTTAATATTACTTTGACTATATCCTACTTATTCTTAATCAGTTTGAAAATTTTTATTCGTTGGTTGAATATGATTTTTTCTCGCTTAACACGTTCTCTTTCCCTGTCCCCTCCGGAAACGTCTTAAGGAGGTTTTCCTGTATACCAACAACTTATTAAATTATGATAGTTAATATTACTTTGACTATATCCCATTTATGCTTAATCAGTTGGAAAAGTTTTTTTCGTTGGTTGAATAGTATTTTTTCTCGCTTAACACGTTCTCTTTCCTTGTCCCCTCCAGAAACGTCTTAACGTGGTTTTCCTGTATACCCACAACTTATTAAAGTATGATAGTTAATATTACTTTGACTATATCCCATTTATGCTTAATCAGTTGGAAAATTTTTATTCGTTGGTTGAATAGTATTTTTTCTCGCTTTACACGTTCTCTTTCCTTGTCCCCTCCAGTAACGTCTTAACGAGGTTATACTGTATACCCACAACTTATGAATGTATGATAGTTAATATTACTTTGACTATATCCCACTTATGCTTAATCAGTTGGAAAGTTTTATTCGTTGGTTGAATAGTATTTTTTCTCGCTTAACACGTTCTCTTTCCTTGTCCCCTCCAGAAACGTCTTAATGAGGTTTTCCTGTATACCCACAACTTATTAAAGTATGATAGTTAATATTACCTTGACTATATCCAATTTATGCTTAAGCAGTTGGAAAATTTTTATTCGTTGTTTGAATAGTATTTTTTCTCGCTTAACACGTTCTCTTTCCTTGTCCCCTCCAGAAACGTCTTAATGAGGTTTTCCTGTATACCCACAACTTATTAATGTATGATAGTTAATATTAATTTGACTAAATCCCATTCATTCTTAATCAGCTGGAAAAGTTTAATTCGTTGGTTGAATGGCATTTTTCTCGCTTAACACGTTCACTTTCCTTGTCCCCTCCAGAAACGTCTTAACGAGGTTATACTCTATACCCACAACTTATTAAAGTATGATAATTAATATTACTTTAAATATATCCTACTTATCCTTAATCAGTTGGGAAATTTTTATTCGTTGGTTGAATATTATTTCTTCTCGCTTAACACGTTCCCTTTCCTTGTCCCCTCCGGAAACGTCTTAAGGAGGTTTTCCTGTATACCCACAATTTATGAAAGTATGATAGTTAATATTACTTTGACTATATCCCAATTATGCTTAATCAGTTGGAAAATTTTTTTCGTTGGTTGAATAGTATTTTTTCTCGCTTAACACGTTCTCTTTCCTTGTCCCCTCCAGAAACGTCTTCACGAGGTTATACTGTATACCCACAACTTATTAAAGTATGATAATTAATATTACTTTAACTATATCCTACTTATTCTTAATCAGTTGGGAAATTTTTATTCGTTGGTTGAATAGTATTTTTTCTCGTTTAACACGTTCTCTTTCCTTGTCCGCTCCAGAAACGTCTTAATGAGGTTTTCCTGTATACCCACTACTTATTAAAGTATGATAGTTAATATTGCTTTGACTATATCCCATTTATGCTAAATCAGTTGGAAACGTTTTATTCGTTGGTTGAATAGTATTTTTTCTCGCTTAACACGTTCTCTTTCCTTGTCCCCTCCAGAAACGTCTTAACGAGGTTATACTGTATACCCACAACTTATTAAAATTTGATAGTTAATATTACTTTGACTATGTCCCATTTATTCTTAATCAGTTGGAAAATTTTATTCGTTGTTTGAATAGTATTTTTTCTCTCTTAAGACGTTCTCTTTCCTTGTCACCTCCAGAAACGTATTAACGAGGTTATACTGTATACCCACAACTTATTAAAGTATGATAGTTTATATGACTTTGACTATATCCCATTCATTCTTAATCAGCTGGAAAAGTTTTATTCGTATGATAGTTAATATTAGTTTGACTATATCCTATTTATCCTTAATCAGTTGGAAAATTTTTATTCGTTGGTTGAAGAGTATTTTTTCTTCTTAACACGTTCTCTTTCCTTGTCACCTCCAGAAACGTCTTAATGAGGTTTTCCTGTATACCCACAACTTATTAAAGTATGATAGTTAATATTTCTTTGACTATATCCCATTTATGCTTAATCAGTTGGAAAATTTTTATTCTATGGTTGAATAGTATTTTTTCTCGCTTAACACGTTCTCTTTCCTTGTCCCCTCCAGATACGTCTTAACGAGGTTATACTGTATACCCACAACTTATTAAAGTATGATAGTTAATATTACTTTAACTATATCCTATTTATTCTTAATCAGTTGGAAAATTTTTATTCTTTGGTTGAATAGTATTTATTCTCGCTTAACACGTTCTCTTTCCTTGTCCCCTCCAGAAACGTATAATGAGGTTCTCCTGTATACCCACAACTTATTAAAGTATGATAGTTAACATTACTTTCACTATATCCCATTTATGCTTAATCTGTTGGAAAATTTTTATTCGTTGGTTGCATAGTATTTTTTCTCGCTTAACACGTTCTCTTTCCTTGTCCCCTCCAGATACGTCTTAACGAGGTTATACTGTATACCCATAACTTATTAAAGTATGATAGTTAATATTACTTTAACTATATCCTAATTATTCTTAATCAGTTGGAAAATTTTTATTTCTTGGTTTAATAGTATCTTTTCTCGCTTAACACGTTCTCTTTCCTTGTCCCCTCCAGAAACGTCTTAATGAGGTTTGCCTGTATACCCACAACTTATAAAAGTATAATAGTTAGTATTACTTTAACTATATCCCATTTATTCTTAATCAGTTGGAAAATTTTTATTCGTTGGTTGAATAGTATTTTTTCTCGCTTAACACGTTCTCTTTCCTTGTCCCTTCCACAAACGTCTTAACGAGGTTTTGCTGTATACCCACAACTTATTAAAGTATGATAGTTAATATTACTTTGACTATGTCCCATTTATTCTTAATCAGTTGGAAAATTTTTATTCGTTGGTTTAATAGTATTTTTTCTCTGTTAACACGTTCTCTTTCCTTGTCACCTCCAGAAGCGTATTAACGAGGTTTTACTGTATACCCACAACTTATTAAATAATGATAGTTAATATTACTTTGACTATATCCCATTTATGCTTAATCAGTTGGAAAAGTTTTTTTCATTGGTTGAATAGTATTTTTTCTCGCTTAACACGTTCTCTTTCCTTGTCCCCTCCAGAAACGTCTTAACGTGGTTTTCCTGTATACCCACAACATATTAAAGTATGATAGTTAATATTACTTTGACTATATCCCATTTATGCTTAATCAGTTGGAAAATTTTTATTCGTTGGTTGAATAGTATTTTTTCTCGCTTTACACGTTCTCTTTCCTTGTCCCCTCCAGTAACGTCTTAACGAGGTTATACTGTATACCCACAACTTATGAATGTATGATAGTTAATATTACTTTGACTATATCCCACTTATGCTTAATCAGTTGGAAAGTTTTATTCGTTGGTTGAATAGTATTTTTTCTCGCTTAACACGTTCTCTTTCCTTGTCCCCTCCAGAAACGTCTTAATGAGGTTTTCCTGTATACCCACAACTTATTAAAGTATGATAGTTAATATTACCTTGACGATATCCAATTTATGCTTAATCAGTTGGAAAATTTTTATTTGTTGGTTGAATAGTATTTTTTCTCGCTTAACACGTTCTCTTTCCTTGTCCCCTCCAGAAACGTCCTAATGAGGTTTTCCTGTATACCCACAACTTATTAATGTATGATAGTTAATATTAATTTGACTAAATCCCATTCATTCTTAATCAGCTGGAAAAGTTTAATTCGTTGGTTGAATGGCATTTTACTCGCTTAACACGTTCACTTTCCTTGTCCCCTCCAGAATCGTCTTAACGAGGTTGTACTGTATACCCACAAGTTATTAAAGTATGATAGTTAATATTACTTTAACTGTATCCTATTTATTCTTAATCAGTTGGAAAATTTTTATTCGTTGGTTGATTAGTATTTTTTTCTCTTAACACGTTCTCTTTCCTTGTCACCTCCAGAAACGTATTAACGCGGTTTTAATGTATACCCACAACTTATTAAAGCATGATAGTTAATATGACTTTGACTATATCCCATTCATTCTTAATCAGCTGGAAATCTTTTATTCGTTGGTTGAATAGTATTTCTTCTCGCTTAACACGTTCTCTTTCCTTGTCCCTTCCAGAAACGTCTTAACAAGGTTGTACTGTATACCCACGAGTTATTAAAGTATGATAGTTAATATTACTTTAACTATATCCTATTTATTCTTAATCAGTGGGAAAATTTTTATTCTTTGGTTGAATAGTATTTTTTCTCGATTAACACGTTCTCTTTCCTTGTCCCCTCCAGAAACGACTTAATGAGGTTTTCCTTGTTACCCACAACTTATTAAAGTATGATAGTTAATATTACTTTGACTATATCCCATATATGCTTAATCAGTTGGAAAATTTTTATTCGTTGGTTGAATAGTATTTTTTCTCGCTTAACACGTTCTCTTTCCTTGTCCCCTCCAGAAACGTCTTAATGAGCTTATACTGTATACCCTCAACGTATTAAAGTCTGATAGTTAATATTACTTTGACTATGTCCCATTTATTCTTAATCAGTTGGAAAATTTTTATTCGTTGGTTGAATAGTATTTTTTCTCTCTTAACACGTTCTCTTTCCTTGTCACCTCCAGAAACGTATTAACGACGTCTTAATGTATACCCACAACTCATTAAAGTATGATAGTTAATATGACTTTGACTATATCCCATTCATTCTTAATCAGCTGGAAAAGTTTTATTCGTTGGTTGAATGGTATTTGTACGCTTAACACGTCCTCTTTCCTTGTCCCCTCCAGAAACGTCTTAACGAGGTTTTCCTTATACCCACAACTAATTAAAAATGATAGTTAATATTACTTTGACTATATCCCACTTATGCTTAATAAGTTGGAAACGTTTTATTCGTTGGTTGAATAGTATTTTTTCTCGCTTAACACGTTCTCTTTCCTTGTCCCCTCCAGAAACGTATTAAAGAGGTTTTACTGTATACCCACAACTTATTAAAGTATGATAGTTAATAAGACTTTGACTAAATCCCATTCATTCTTATCAGCTGGAAAAGTTTATTTCGTTGCTTGAATAGTATTTTTATCGCTTAACAAGTTCTCTTTCCTTGTCCCCTCCAGAAACATCTTAACAAGGTTATACTGTGTACCCACAACTTATTAAAGTATGATAGTTAATATTACTTTGACTATGTCCCATTTATTCTTAATCAGTTGGAAAATTTTTATTCGTTGGTTGAGTAGTATATTTTCTCTCTTAACACGTTCTCTTTCCTTGTCACCTCCAGAAACGTATTAAAGAGGTTTTACTGTATACCCACAACTTATTAAAGTATGATAGTTAATAAGACTCTGACTAAATCCCATTCATTCTTATCAGCTGGAAAAGTTTAATTCCTTGGTTGAATAGTATTTTTATCGCTTAACAAGTTCTCTTTCCTTGTCCCCTCCAGAAACGTCTTAACAAGGTTGTACTGTATACCCACAACTTATTAAAGTATGATAGTTAATATTACTTTGACTATATCCCATTTATTCTTAATCAGTTGGAAAATTTTTAATCGTTGGTTGAATTGTATTTTTTCTCGCTTAACACGTTCTCTTTCCTTGTCCCCTCCAGATACGTCTTAACGAGGTTATACTGTATACCCACAACTTATTAAAGTATGATAGTTAATATTATTTTAACTATATCCTACTTATCCTTAATCAGTTGGAAATTTTTATTCGTTGGTTGAATAGTATCTTTTCTCGCTTAACACGTTCTCTTTCCTTGTCCCCTCCAGAAACGTCTTAATGAGGTTTTCCTGTATACCCACAACTTATTAAATTATGATAGTTAATATTACTTTGACTATATCCCATTTATACTTAATCAGTTGGAAAAGTTTTATTCGTTGGTTGAATAGTATTTTTTCTCGCTTAACACGTTCTCTATCCTTGTCCCCTCCAGAGACGACTTAATGAGGTTTTCCTGTATACCCACAAGTTATTAAAGTATGATAGTTAATATTACTTTAACTATATTCTACTTATTTTTAATCAGTTGGAAAATTTTTATTCGTTGGTTGAATAGTATTTTTTCTCGCTTAACACGTTCTCTTCCTTGTCCCCTCCAGAAACGTCTTAACGAGGTTATACTGTATACCCACAACTTATTAAAGTATGATAATTAATATTACTTTAAATATATCCTATTTATTCTTAATCAGTTGGGAAATTTTGATTCGTTGGTTGAATAGTATTTTTTCTCGTTTAACACGTTCTCTTTCCTTGTCCGCTCCAGAAACGTCTTAATGAGGTTTTCCTGTATACCCACTACTTACTAAAGTATGATAGTTAATATTATTTGACTATATCCCATTTATGCTTAATCAGTTGGAAAAGTTTTATTCGTTGGTTGAATAGTATTTTTTCTCGCTTAACACGTTCTCTTTCCTTGTCCCCTCCAGAAACGTCTTAACGAGGTTATACTGTATACCCACAACTTATTAAAGTATGATAGTTAATATTACTTTGACTATGTCCCATTTATTCTTAATCAGTTGGAAAATTTTTATTCGTTGGTTGAATAGTATTTTTTCCCTCTTAACACGTTCTTTATCCTTGTCACCTCCAGAAACGTATTAACGAGGTTTTACTGTATACCCACAACTTATTAAAGTATGATAGTTAATATTACTTTGACTATATCCCATTTATGCTTAATCATGTGGAAAATTTTTATTCGTTGGTTGAATAGTATTTTTTTCGCTTAACACGTTCTCTTTCCTTGTACCCTCCAGATACGTCTTAACGAGGTTATACTGTATACCCACAACTTATTAAAGTATGATAGTTAATATTACTTTGACTATATCCCATTTATGCTTAATCAGTTGGAAAATTTTTATTCGTTGGTTGAATAGTATTTTTTCTCGCTTTACACGTTCTCTTTCCTTGTCCCCTCCAGTAACGTCTTAACGAGGTTATACTGTATACCCACAACTTATGAATGTATGATAGTTAATATTACTTTGACTATATCCCACTTATGCTTAATCAGTTGGAAAGTTTTATTCGTTGGTTGAATAGTATTTTTTCTCGCTTAACACGTTCTCTTTCCTTGTCCCCTCCAGAAACGTCTTAATGAGGTTTTCCTGTATACCCACAACTTATTAAAGTATGATAGTTAATATTACCTTGACTATATCCAATTTATGCTTAAGCAGTTGGAAAATTTTTATTCGTTGTTTGAATAGTATTTTTTCTCGCTTAACACGTTCTCTTTCCTTGTCCCCTCCAGAAACGTCTTAATGAGGTTTTCCTGTATACCCACAACTTATTAATGTATGATAGTTAATATTAATTTGACTAAATCCCATTCATTCTTAATCAGCTGGAAAAGTTTAATTCGTTGGTTGAATGGCATTTTTCTCGCTTAACACGTTCACTTTCCTTGTCCCCTCCAGAAACGTCTTAACGAGGTTGTACTGTATACCCACAAGTTATTAAAGTATGATAGTTAATATTACTTTAACTGTATCCTTTTTATTCTTAATCAGTTGGAAAATTTTTATTCGTTGGTTGATTAGTATTTTTTTTCTCTTAACACGTTCTCTTTCCTTGTCACCTCCAGAAACGTATTAACGCGGTTTTAATGTATACCCACAACTTATTAAAGCATGATAGTTAATATGACTTTGACTATATCCCATTCATTCTTAATCAGCTGGAAATCTTTTATTCGTTGGTTGAATAGTATTTCTTCTCGCTTAACACGTTCTCTTTCCTTGTCCCTCCCAGAAACGTCTTAACAAGGTTGTACTGTATACCCACGAGTTATTAAAGTATGATAGTTAATATTACTTTGACTATATCCCAATTATGCTTAATCAGTTGGAAAATTTTTATTCGTTGGTTGAATAGTATTTTAGCTCGCTTGACACGTTCTCTTTCCTTGTCCCCTCCAGAAACGTCTTCACGAGGTTATACTGTATACCCACAACTTATTAAAGTATGATAGTTAATATTACTTTGACTATATCCTATTTATGCTTAATCAGTTGGAAAATTATTATTCGTTGGTTGAATAGTATTTTTTCTCGCTTAACACGTTCTCTTTCCTTGTCCCCTCCAGAAACGTCTTAACGAGGTTATACTGTATACCCACAACTTATTAAAGTATGATAGTTAATATTACTTTGACTATGTCCCATTTATTCTTAATCAGTTGGAAAATTTTTATTCGTTGGTTGAATAGTATTTTTTCCCTCTTAACACGTTCTTTATCCTTGTCACCTCCAGAAACGTATTAACGAGGTTTTACTGTATACCCACAACTTATTAAAGTATGATAGTTAATATTACTTTGACTATATCCCATTTATGCTTAATCAGTTGGAAAATTTTTATTCGTTGGTTGAATAGTATTTTTTCTCGCTTAACACGTTCTCTTTCCTTGTCCCCTCCAGATACGTCTTAACGAGGTTATACTGTATACCCACAACTTATTAAAGTATGATAGTTAATATTACTTTATCTATATCCTACTTATCCTTAACCAGTTGGAAAATTTTTATTTGTTGGTTGAATAGTATCTTTTCTCGCTTAACACGTTCTCTTTCCTTGTCCCCTCCAGAAACGTCTTAATGAGGTTTTCCTGTATACCCACAACTTATTAAAGTATGATACTTAATATTACTTTAACTATATCCCATTTATTCTTAATCAGTTGGAAAATTTTTATTCGTTGGTTGAATAGTATTTTTTCTCGCTTAACACGTTCTCCTTCCTTGTCCCTTCCAGAAACGACTTAACGAGGCTTTGCTGTATACCCACAACTTATTAAAGTATGGATGTTAATATTACTTTGACTATGTCCCATTTATTATTAATCAGTTGGAAAATTTTTATTCGTTGGTTGGATAGTATTTTTTCTCTCTTAACACGTTCTCTTTCCTTGTCACCTCCAGAAACGTATTGACGAGGTTTTACTGTATACCCACAGATTATTAAATTATGATAGTTAATATTACTTTGACTATATCCTACTTATTCTTAATCAGTTGGAAAATTTTTATTCGGTGGTTGAATATTATTTTTTCTCGCTTAACACGTTCTCTTTCCTTGTCCCCTCCGGATACGTCTTAAGGAGGTTTTCCTGTATACCCACAACTTATTAAATTATGATAGTTAATATTACTTTGACTATATCCCATTTATTCTTAATCAGTTGGAAAAGTTTTATTCGTTGGTTGAATAGTATTTTTTCTCGCTTAACACGTTCTCTTTCCTTGTCCCCTCCAGAAACGTCTTAATGTGGTTTTCCTGTATACCCACAACTTATATAAGTATGATAGTTAATATTACTTTGACTATATCCCATTTATGCTTAATCAGTTGGAAAATTTTTTTTCGTTGGTTGAATAGTATTTTTTCTCGCTTAACACGTTCTCTTTCCTTGTCCCCTTCAGAAACGTCTTAACGAGGTTATACTGTATACCCACAACTTATTAAAGTATGATAGTTAATATTACTTTGACTATATCCCACTTATGCTTAATCAGTTGGAAAAGTTTTATTGGTTGGTTGAATAGTATTTTTTCTCGCTTAACACGTTCTCTTTCCATGTCCCCTCCAGAAACGTCTTAATGAGGTTTTCCTGTATACCCACAACTTATTAAAGTATGATAGTTAATATTACTTCGACTATATCCCATTTATGCTTAATCAGTTGGAAAATTTTTAGTCGTTGGTTGAATAGTATTTTTTCTCGCTTAACACGTTCTCTTTCCTTGTCCCCTCCAGAAACGTCTTAATGAGGTTTTCCTGTATACCCACAACTTATTAAAGTATGATAGTTAATATTACTTTGACTAAATCCCATTCATCCTTAATCAGCTGGAAAAGTTTAAGTCGTTGGTTGAATGGTATATTTCTCGCTTAACACGTTCACTTTCCTTGTCCCCTCCAGAAACGTCTTAACGAGGTTGTACTGTATACCCACAAGTTATTAAAGTATGATAGTTAATATTACTTTAACTCTATCCTATTTATTCTTAATCAGTTGAAAAATTTTTATTCGTTGGTTGAATAGTATTTTTTCCCTCTTAACACGTTCTCTTTCCTTGTCACCTCCAGAAACGTATTAACGCGGTTTTAATGTATACCCACAACTTATTAAAGTATGATAGTTAATATGACTTTGACTATATCCCATTCATTCTTAATCAGTTGGAAAAGTTTTATTCGTTGGTTGAATGGTATTTTTCTCTCTTATCACGTTCTCTTTGCTTGTCCCCTCCAGAAACGTCTTAACGAGGTTATACTGTATAGACACAACTTATTAAATTATGATACTTAATATTACTTTAACTATATTCTACTTATTCTTAATCAGTTGGAAAATATTTATTTGTTGGTTGAATAGTATTTTTTCTCGCTTAACACGTTCTCTTTCCTTGTCCCCTCCAGAAACGTCTTAATGATGTTTTCCTGTATACCCACAATTTATTAAAGTATCATAATATTACTTTGACTATATCCCACTTATTATTAATGAGTTGGAAAAATTTTATTCGTTGGTTGAATAGTATTTTTTCTCGCTTAACACGTTCTCTTTCCTTGTCCCCTCCAGAAACGTCTTAACGAGGTTATACTGTATACCCACAACTTATTAAAGTATGATAGTTAATATTACTTTGACTATGTCCCATTTATTCTTAATCAGTTGGAAAATTTTTATTCGTTGGTTGAATAGTATATTTTCTCTCTTTACACGTTCTATTTCCTTGTCACCTCCAGAAACGTATTAACGAGGTTTTAATGTATACCAACAACTTACTAAAGTATGATAGTTAATATGACTTTGACTAAATCCCATTCATTCTTATCAGCTGGAAAAGTTTAATTCGTTGGTTCAATGGTATTTTTCTCGCTTAACACGTTCTCTTTCCTTGTCCCCTCCAGAAACGCCTTAACGAGGTTGTACTGTATACCCACAAGTTATTAAAGTATGATAGTTAATATTACTTTAACTATATCCTATTTATTCTTAATCAGTTGGAAAATTTTTATTCGTTGGTTGAATAGTATTTTTTCTCTCTTAACACGTTCTCTTTCCTTGTCACCTCCAGAAACGTATTAACGAGGTTTTAATGTATACCCACAACTTATTAAACTATGATAGTTAATATTACTTTGACTATATCCCGTTCATTCTTAATCAGCTAGAAAGTTTTATTCGTTGGTTGAATGGTATTTTTCTCGCTTAACACGTTCTCTTTCCTTGTCCCCTCCAGAAACGTCTTAACAAGGTTGTACTGTATACCCACAACTTATTAAAGTATGATAGTTAATATTACTTTGACTATATCCCATTTATGCTTAATCAGTTGGAAAATTTTTATTCGTTGGTTGAATAGTATTTTTTCTCGCTTAACACGTTCTCTTTCCTTGTCCCCTCCAGATACGTCTTAACGAGGTTATACTGTATACCCATAACTTATTAAAGAATGATAGTTAATATTACTTTAACTATATCCTACTTATTCTTAATCAGTTGGAAAATTTTATTTGTTGGTTGAATAGTATCTTTTCTCGCTTAACACGTTCTCTTTCCTTGTCCCCTCCAGAAACGTCTTAATGAGGTTTTCCTGTATACCCACAACTTATAAAAGTATGATAGTTAATATTACTTTAAATATATACCATTTATTCTTAATCAGTTGGAAAATTTTTATTCGTTGGTTGAATAGTATTTTTTCTCGCTTAACACGTTCTCTTTCCTTGTCCCCTCCAGAAACGTCTTAACAAGGTTGTACTGTATACCCACAACTTATTAAAGTATGATAGTTAATATTACTTTGACTATGTCCCATTTATTCTTAATCAGTTGGAAAATTTTTATTCGTGATTGAATAGTATTTTATCTCTCTTAACACGTTCTATATCGTTATCACCTCCAGAAACGTATTAACGAGGTTTTACTGTATACCCACAACTTATTAAATGATGATAGTTAATATTACTTTGACTATACCCTACTTATTCTTAATCAGTTTGAAAATTTTTATTCGTTGGTTGAATATTATTTTTTCTCGCTTAACACGTTCTCTTTCCTTGTCCCCTCCGGAAACGTCTTAAGGAGGTTTTCCTGTATACCCACAACTTATTAAATTATGATAGTTAATATTACTTTGACTATTTCCCATTTACGCTTAATCAGTTTTAAAAGTTTTATTCGTCGGTTGAATAGTATTTTTTCTCGCTTAACACGTTCTCTTTCCTTGTCCCCTCCAGAAACATCTTAACGTGGTTTTCCTGTACACCCACAACTTATTAAAGTATGATAGTTAATATTACTTTGACTATATCCCATTTATGCTTAATCAGTTGGAAAATTTTTATTCGTTGGTTGAATAGTATTTTTTCTCGCTTAACACGTTCTCTTTCCTTGTCCCCTCCAGAAACGTCTTAACGAGATTTTGCTGTATACCCACAACTTATTAAAGTATGATAGGTAATATTACTTTGACTATGTCCCATTTATTCTTAATCAGTTGGAAAATTTTTATTCGTGATTGAATAGTATTTTTTCTCTCTTAACACGTTCCATATCGTTGTCACCTCCAGAAACGTATTAACGATGTTTTACTGTATACCCACAACTTATTAAATGATGATAGTTAATATTACTTTGACTATACCCTACTTATTCTTAATCAGTTTGAAAATTCTTATTCGTTGGTTGAATATTATTTTTTCTCGCTTAACACGTTCTCTTTCCTTGTCCCCTCCGGAAACGTCTTAAGGAGGTTTTCCTGTATACCCACAACTTATTAATGTATGATAGTTAATATTATTTTGACTATATCCCACTTATGCTTAATCAGTTGGAAAAGTTTTATTCGTTGGTTGAATAGTATTTCTTCTCGCTTAACACGTTCTCTTTCCTTGTCCCCTCCAGAAACGTCTTAATGAGGTTTTCCTGTATACCCACAACTTATTAAAGTATGATAGTTAATATTACTTTGACTATATCCCATTTATGCTTAATCAGTTGGAAAATTTTTATTCGTTGGTTGAATAGTATTTTTTCTCGCTTAACACGTTCTCTTTCCTTGTCCCCTCCAGAAACGTCTTAATGAGCATATACTGTATACCCACAACGTATTAAAGTCTGTTAGTTAATATTACTTTGACTATGTCCCATTTATTCTTAATCAGTTGGAAAATTTTTATTCGATGGTTGAATAGTATTTTTTCTCTCTTAACACGTTCTCTTTCCTTGTCACCTCCAGAAACGTATTAACGAAGTTTTACTGTATACCCACAACTTATTAAAGTATGATAGTTAATATTACTTTGACTATATCCCACTTATGCTTAATCAGTTGGATAAGTTTTATTCGTTGGTTGAATAGTATTTTTCTCGCTTAGCACGTTCTCTTTCCTTGTCCCCTCCAGAAACGTCTTAACGAGCCTATACTGTATACCCACAACTTATTAAAGTATGATAGTTAATATTACTTTGACTATGTCCCCTTTATTCTTAATCAGTTGGAAAATTTTTATTCGTTGGTTGAATAGTATTTTTTCTCTCTTAACACGTTCTCTTTCCTTGTCACCTCCAGAAACGTATTAACGAGGTTTTAATGTATACCCACAACTTATTAAAGTATGTTAGTTAATATGACTTTGACTATATCCCATTCATTCTTATACAGCTGGAAAAGTTTTATTCGTTGGTTGAATGGTATTTTTCTCGCTTAACACGTTCTCTTTCCTTGTCCCCTCCAGAAACGTCTTAACAAGGCTGTACTGTATACCCACAAGTTATTAAAGTATGATAGTTAATATTACTTTGACTATATCCCATTTATACTTAATCAGTTGGAAAATTTTTATTCGTTGGTTGAATAGTATTTTTTCTCGCTTAACACGTTCTCTTTCCTTGTCCCCTCCAGATACGTCTTAACGAGGTTATACTGTATACCGACAACTTATTAAAGTATGATAGTTAATATTACTTTAACTATATCCTACTTATTCTTAATCAGTTGGAAAATTTTTATTTGTTGGTTGAATAGTATCTTTTCTGGCTTAACACGTTCTCTTTCCTTGTCCCCTCCAGAAACGTCTTAATGAGGTTTTCCTGTATACCCACAACTTATTAGAGTATGATAGTTAATATTACTTTAAATATATCCCATTTATTCTTAATCAGTTGGAAAATTTTTATTCGTTGGTTGAATAGTATTTTTTCTCGCTTATTACGTTCTCTCTCCTTGTCCCCTCCAGAAACGTCTTAACGAGGTTATACTCTATACCCACAACTTATTAAAGTATGATAATTAATATTACTTTAAATATATCCTACTTATCCTTAATCAGTTGGGAAATTTTTATTCGTTGGTTGAATATTATTTCTTCTCGCTTAACACGTTCCCTTTCCTTGTCCCCTCCGGAAACGTCTTAAGGAGGTTTTCCTGTATACCCACAATTTATGAAAGTATGATAGTTAATATTACTTTGACTATATCCCAATTATGCTTAATCAGTTGGAAAATTTTTTTCGTTGGTTGAATAGTATTTTTTCTCGCTTAACACGTTCTCTTTCCTTGTCCCCTCCAGAAACGTCTTCACGAGGTTATACTGTATACCCACAACTTATTAAAGTATGATAATTAATATTACTTTAACTATATCCTACTTATTCTTAATCAGTTGGGAAATTTTTATTCGTTGGTTGAATAGTATTTTTTCTCGTTTAACACGTTCTCTTTCCTTGTCCGCTCAAGAAACGTCTTAATGAGGTTTTCCTGTATACCCACTACTTATTAAAGTATGATAGTTAATATTGCTTTGACTATATCCCATTTATGCTTAATCAGTTGGAAACGTTTTATTCGTTGGTTGAATAGTATTTTTTCTCGCTTAACACGTTCTCTTTCCTTGTCCCCTCCAGAAACGTCTTAACGAGGTTATACTGTATACCCACAACTTATTAAAGTTTGATAGTTAATATTACTTTGACTATGTCCCATTTATTCTTAATCAGTTGGAAAATTTTATTCGTTGTTTGAATAGTATTTTTTCTCTCTTAAGACGTTCTCTTTCCTTGTCACCTCCAGAAACGTATTAACGAGGTTATACTGTATACCCACAACTTATTAAAGTATGATAGTTTATATGACTTTGACTATATCCCATTCATTCTTAATCAGCTGGAAAAGTTTTATTCGTATGATAGTTAATATTAGTTTGACTATATCCTATTTATCCTTAATCAGTTGGAAAATTTTTATTCGTTGGTTGAAGAGTATTTTTTCTTCTTAACACGTTCTCTTTCCTTGTCACCTCCAGAAACGTCTTAATGAGGTTTTCCTGTATACCCACAACTTATTAAAGTATGATAGTTAATATTTCTTTGACTATATCCCATTTATGCTTAATCAGTTGGAAAATTTTTATTCTATGGTTGAATAGTATTTTTTCTCGCTTAACACGTTCTCTTTCCTTGTCCCCTCCAGAAACGTCTTAACGAGATTTTGCTGTATACCCACAACTTATTAAAGTATGATAGGTAATATTACTTTGACTATGTCCCATTTATTCTTAATCAGTTGGAAAATTTTTATTCGTGATTGAATAGTATTTTTTCTCTCTTAACACGTTCCATATCGTTGTCACCTCCAGAAACGTATTAACGATGTTTTACTGTATACCCACAACTTATTAAATGATGATAGTTAATATTACTTTGACTATACCCTACTTATTCTTAATCAGTTTGAAAATTTTTATTCGTTGGTTGAATATTATTTTTTCTCGCTTAACACGTTCTCTTTCCTTGTCCCCTCCGGAAACGTCTTAACGAGGTTGTACTGTATACCCACAAGTTATTAAAGTATGATAGTTAATATTACTTTAACTGTATCCTATTTATTCTTAATCAGTTGGAAAATTTTTATTCGTTGGTTGATTAGTATTTTTTTTCTCTTAACACGTTCTCTTTCCTTGTCACCTCCAGAAACGTATTAACGCGGTTTTAATGTATACCCACAACTTATTAAAGCATGATAGTTAATATGACTTTGACTATATCCCATTCATTCTTAATCAGCTGGAAATCTTTTATTCGTTGGTTGAATAGTATTTTTTCTCGCTTAACACGTTCTCTTTCCTTGTCCCCTCCAGAAACGTCTTAATGAGCTTATACTGTATACCCACAACGTATTAAAGTCTGTTAGTTAATATTACTTTGACTATGTCCCATTTATTCTTAATCAGTTGGAAAATTTTTATTCGATGGTTGAATAGTATTTTTTCTCTCTTAACACGTTCTCTTTCCTTGTCACCTCCAGAAACGTATTAACGAAGTTTTACTGTATACCCACAACTTATTAAAGTATGATAGTTAATATTACTTTGACTATATCCCACTTATGCTTAATCAGTTGGATAAGTTTTATTCGTTGGTTGAATAGTATTTTTCTCGCTTAGCACGTTCTCTTTCCTTGTCCCCTCCAGAAACGTCTTAACGAGCCTATACTGTATACCCACAACTTATTAAAGTATGATAGTTAATATTACTTTGACTATGTCCCCTTTATTCTTAATCAGTTGGAAAATTTTTATTCGTTGGTTGAATAGTATTTTTTCTCTCTTAACACGTTCTCTTTCCTTGTCACCTCCAGAAACGTATTAACGAGGTTTTAATGTATACCCACAACTTATTAAAGTATGTTAGTTAATATGACTTTGACTATATCCCATTCATTCTTATACAGCTGGAAAAGTTTTATTCGTTGGTTGAATGGTATTTTTCTCGCTTAACACGTTCTCTTTCCTTGTCCCCTCCAGAAACGTCTTAACAAGGCTGTACTGTATACCCACAAGTTATTAAAGTATGATAGTTAATATTACTTTGACTATATCCCATTTATACTTAATCAGTTGGAAAATTTTTATTCGTTGGTTGAATAGTATTTTTTCTCGCTTAACACGTTCTCTTTCCTTGTCCCCTCCAGATACGTCTTAACGAGGTTATACTGTATACCCACAACTTATTAAAGTATGATAGTTAATATTACTTTAACTATATCCTACTTATTCTTAATCAGTTGGAAAATTTTTATTTGTTGGTTGAATAGTATCTTTTCTGGCTTAACACGTTCTCTTTCCTTGTCCCCTCCAGAAACGTCTTAATGAGGTTTTCCTGTATACCCACAACTTATTAGAGTATGATAGTTAATATTACTTTAAATATATCCCATTTATTCTTAATCAGTTGGAAAATTTTTATTCGTTGGTTGAATAGTATTTTTTCTCGCTTATTACGTTCTCTCTCCTTGTCCCCTCCAGAAACGTCTTAACGAGGTTATACTCTATACCCACAACTTATTAAAGTATGATAATTAATATTACTTTAAATATATCCTACTTATCCTTAATCAGTTGGGAAATTTTTATTCGTTGGTTGAATATTATTTCTTCTCGCTTAACACGTTCCCTTTCCTTGTCCCCTCCGGAAACGTCTTAAGGAGGTTTTCCTGTATACCCACAATTTATGAAAGTATGATAGTTAATATTACTTTGACTATATCCCAATTATGCTTAATCAGTTGGAAAATTTTTTTCGTTGGTTGAATAGTATTTTTTCTCGCTTAACACGTTCTCTTTCCTTGTCCCCTCCAGAAACGTCTTCACGAGGTTATACTGTATACCCACAACTTATTAAAGTATGATAATTAATATTACTTTAACTATATCCTACTTATTCTTAATCAGTTGGGAAATTTTTATTCGTTGGTTGAATAGTATTTTTTCTCGTTTAACACGTTCTCTTTCCTTGTCCGCTCGAGAAACGTCTTAATGAGGTTTTCCTGTATACCCACTACTTATTAAAGTATGATAGTTAATATTGCTTTGACTATATCCCATTTATGCTTAATCAGTTGGAAACGTTTTATTCGTTGGTTGAATAGTATTTTTTCTCGCTTAACACGTTCTCTTTCCTTGTCCCCTCCAGAAACGTCTTAACGAGGTTATACTGTATACCCACAACTTATTAAAGTTTGATAGTTAATATTACTTTGACTATGTCCCATTTATTCTTAATCAGTTGGAAAATTTTATTCGTTGTTTGAATAGTATTTTTTCTCTCTTAAGACGTTCTCTTTCCTTGTCACCTCCAGAAACGTATTAACGAGGTTATACTGTATACCCACAACTTATTAAAGTATGATAGTTTATATGACTTTGACTATATCCCATTCATTCTTAATCAGCTGGAAAAGTTTTATTCGTATGATAGTTAATATTAGTTTGACTATATCCTATTTATCCTTAATCAGTTGGAAAATTTTTATTCTTTGGTTGAATAGTATTTATTCTCGCTTAACACGTTCTCTTTCCTTGTCCCCTCCAGAAACGTATAATGAGGTTCTCCTGTATACCCACAACTTATTAAAGTATGATAGTTAACATTACTTTCACTATATCCCATTTATGCTTAATCTGTTGGAAAATTTTTATTCGTTGGTTGCATAGTATTTTTTCTCGCTTAACACGTTCTCTTTCCTTGTCCCCTCCAGATACGTCTTAACGAGGTTATACTGTATACCCATAACTTATTAAAGTATGATAGTTAATATTACTTTAACTATATCCTAATTATTCTTAATCAGTTGGAAAATTTTTATTTCTTGGTTTAATAGTATCTTTTCTCGCTTAACACGTTCTCTTTCCTTGTCCCCTCCAGAAACGTCTTAATGAGGTTTGCCTGTATACCCACAACTTATAAAAGTATAATAGTTAGTATTACTTTAACTATATCCCATTTATTCTTAATCAGTTGGAAAATTTTTATTCGTTGGTTGAATAGTATTTTTTCTCGCTTAACACGTTCTCTTTCCTTGTCCCTTCCACAAACGTCTTAACGAGGTTTTGCTGTATACCCACAACTTATTAAAGTATGATAGTTAATATTACTTTGACTATGTCCCATTTATTCTTAATCAGTTGGAAAATTTTTATTCGTTGGTTTAATAGTATTTCTTCTCTGTTAACACGTTCTCTTTCCTTGTCACCTCCAGAAGCGTATTAACGAGGTTTTACTGTATACCCACAACTTATTAAATGATGATAGTTAATATTACTTTGACTATATCCCATTTATGCTTAATCAGTTGGAAAAGTTTTTTTCATTGGTTGAATAGTATTTTTTCTCGCTTAACACGTTCTCTTTCCTTGTCCCCTCCAGAAACGTCTTAACGTGGTTTTCCTGTATACCCACAACATATTAAAGTATGATAGTTAATATTACTTTGACTATATCCCATTTATGCTTAATCAGTTGGAAAATTTTTATTCGTTGGTTGAATAGTATTTTTTCTCGCTTTACACGTTCTCTTTCCTTGTCCCCTCCAGTAACGTCTTAACGAGGTTATACTGTATACCCACAACTTATGAATGTATGATAGTTAATATTACTTTGACTATATCCCACTTATGCTTAATCAGTTGGAAAGTTTTATTCGTTGGTTGAATAGTATTTTTTCTCGCTTAACACGTTCTCTTTCCTTGTCCCCTCCAGAAACGTCTTAATGAGGTTTTCCTGTATACCCACAACTTATTAAAGTATGATAGTTAATATTACCTTGACGATATCCAATTTATGCTTAATCAGTTGGAAAATTTTTATTTGTTGGTTGAATAGTATTTTTTCTCGCTTAACACGTTCTCTTTCCTTGTCCCCTCCAGAAACGTCCTAATGAGGTTTTCCTGTATACCCACAACTTATTAATGTATGATAGTTAATATTAATTTGACTAAATCCCATTCATTCTTAATCAGATGGAAAAGTTTAATTCGTTGGTTGAATGGCATTTTTCTCGCTTAACACGTTCACTTTCCTTGTCCCCTCCAGAAACGTCTTAACGAGGTTGTACTGTATACCCACAAGTTATTAAAGTATGATAGTTAATATTACTTTAACTGTATCCTATTTATTCTTAATCAGTTGGAAAATTTTTATTCGTTGGTTGATTAGTATTTTTTTTCTCTTAACACGTTCTCTTTCCTTGTCACCTCCAGAAACGTATTAACGCGGTTTTAATGTATACCCACAACTTATTAAAGCATGATAGTTAATATGACTTTGACTATATCCCATTCATTCTTAATCAGCTGGAAATCTTTTATTCGTTGGTTGAATAGTATTTCTTCTCGCTTAACACGTTCTCTTTCCTTGTCCCTTCCAGAAACGTCTTAACAAGGTTGTACTGTATACCCACGAGTTATTAAAGTATGATAGTTAATATTACTTTAACTATATCCTATTTATTCTTAATCAGTGGGAAAATTTTTATTCTTTGGTTGAATAGTATTTTTTCTCGATTAACACGTTCTCTTTCCTTGTCCCCTCCAGAAACGACTTAATGAGGTTTTCCTTGTTACCCACAACTTATTAAAGTATGATAGTTAATATTACTTTGACTATATCCCATATATGCTTAATCAGTTGGAAAATTTTTATTCGTTGGTTGAATAGTATTTTTTCTCGCTTAACACGTTCTCTTTCCTTGTCCCCTCCAGAAACGTCTTAATGAGCTTATACTGTATACCCTCAACGTATTAAAGTCTGATAGTTAATATTACTTTGACTATGTCCCATTTATTCTTAATCAGTTGGAAAATTTTTATTCGTTGGTTGAATAGTATTTTTTCTCTCTTAACACGTTCTCTTTCCTTGTCACCTCCAGAAACGTATTAACGACGTCTTAATGTATACCCACAACTCATTAAAGTATGATAGTTAATATGACTTTGACTATATCCCATTCATTCTTAATCAGCTGGAAAAGTTTTATTCGTTGGTTGAATGGTATTTGTACGCTTAACACGTCCTCTTTCCTTGTCCCCTCCAGAAACGTCTTAACGAGGTTTTCCTTATACCCACAACTAATTAAAAATGATAGTTAATATTACTTTGACTATATCCCACTTATGCTTAATAAGTTGGAAACGTTTTATTCGTTGGTTGAATAGTATTTTTTCTCGCTTAACACGTTCTCTTTCCTTGTCCCCTCCAGAAACGTATTAAAGAGGTTTTACTGTATACCCACAACTTATTAAAGTATGATAGTTAATAAGACTTTGACTAAATCCCATTCATTCTTATCAGCTGGAAAAGTTTATTTCGTTGCTTGAATAGTATTTTTATCGCTTAACAAGTTCTCTTTCCTTGTCCCCTCCAGAAACATCTTAACGAGGTTATACTGTGTACCCACAACTTATTAAAGTATGATAGTTAATATTACTTTGACTATGTCCCATTTATTCTTAATCAGTTGGAAAATTTTTATTCGTTGGTTGAGTAGTATATTTTCTCTCTTAACACGTTCTCTTTCCTTGTCACCTCCAGAAACGTATTAAAGAGGTTTTACTGTATACCCACAACTTATTAAAGTATGATAGTTAATAAGACTCTGACTAAATCCCATTCATTCTTATCAGCTGGAAAAGTTTAATTCCTTGGTTGAAAAGTATTTTTATCGCTTAACAAGTTCTCTTTCCTTGTCCCCTCCAGAAACGTCTTAACAAGGTTGTACTGTATACCCACAACTTATTAAAGTATGATAGTTAATATTACTTTGACTATATCCCATTTATTCTTAATCAGTTGGAAAATTTTTAATCGTTGGTTGAATTGTATTTTTTCTCGCTTAACACGTTCTCTTTCCTTGTCCCCTCCAGATACGTCTTAACGAGGTTATACTGTATACCCACAACTTATTAAAGTATGATAGTTAATATTATTTTAACTATATCCTACTTATTCTTTATCAGTTGGAAATTTTTATTCGTTGGTTGAATAGTATCTTTTCTCGCTTAACACGTTCTCTTTCCTTGTCCCCTCCAGAAACGTCTTAATGAGGTTTTCCTGTATACCCACAACTTATTAAATTATGATAGTTAATATTACTTTGACTATATCCCATTTATACTTAATCAGTTGGAAAAGTTTTATTCGTTGGTTGAATAGTATTTTTTCTCGCTTAACACGTTCTCTATCCTTGTCCCCTCCAGAGACGACTTAATGAGGTTTTCCTGTATACCCACAAGTTATTAAAGTATGATAGTTAATATTACTTTAACTATATTCTACTTATTTTTAATCAGTTGGAAAATTTTTATTCGTTGGTTGAATAGTATTTTTTCTCACTTAACACGTTCTCTTCCTTGTCCCCTCCAGAAACGTCTTAACGAGGTTATACTGTATACCCACAACTTATTAAAGTATGATAATTAATATTACTTTAAATATATCCTATTTATTCTTAATCAGTTGGGAAATTTTGATTCGTTGGTTGAATAGTATTTTTTCTCGTTTAACACGTTCTCTTTCCTTGTCCGCTCCAGAAACGTCTTAATGAGGTTTTCCTGTATACCCACTACTTACTAAAGTATGATAGTTAATATTATTTGACTATATCCCATTTATGCTTAATCAGTTGGAAAAGTTTTATTCGTTGGTTGAATAGTATTTTTTCTCGCTTAACACGTTCTCTTTCCTTGTCCCCTCCAGAAACGTCTTAACGAGGTTATACTGTATACCCACAACTTATTAAAGTATGATAGTTAATATTACTTTGACTATGTCCCATTTATTCTTAATCAGTTGGAAAATTTTTATTCGTTGGTTGAATAGTATTTTTTCCCTCTTAACACGTTCTTTATCCTTGTCACCTCCAGAAACGTATTAACGCGGGTTTAATGTATACCCACAACTTATTAAAGTATGATAGTTAATATGACTTTGACTATATCCCATTCATTCTTAATCAGCTGGAAAAGTTTTATTCGTTGGTTGAATAGTATTTTTCTCGCTTAGCACGTTCTCTTTCCTTGTACCCTCCAGAAACGTCTTAACGAGCCTATACTGTATACCCACAACTTATTAAAGTATGATAGTTAATATTACTTTGACTATGTCCCCTTTATTCTTAATCAGTTGGAAAATTTTGATTCGTTGGTTGAAAGTATTTTTTCTCTCTTAACACGTTCTCTTTCCTTGTCACCTCCAGAAACGTATTAACGAGGTTTTAATGTATACCCACAACTTATTAAAGTATGATAGTTAATATGACTTTGACTATATCCCATTCATTCTTAATCAGCTGGAAAATTTTATTCGTTGGTTGAATGGTATTTTTCTCGCTTAACACGTTCTCTTTCCTTGTCCCGTCCAGAAACGTCTTAACAAGGCTGTACTGTATACCCACAAGTTATTAAAGTATGATAGTTAATATTACTTTGACTATATCCCATTCATTCTTAATCAGCTGGAAAAGTTTTATTCGTATGATAGTTAATATTAGTTTGACTATATCCTATTTATCCTTAAGCAGTTGGAAAATTTTTATTCCTTGGTTGAAGAGTATTTTTTCTCGCTTAACACGTTCTATTTCCTTGTCCCTTCCAGAAACGTCTTAACGAGGTTTTGCTGTATACCCACAACTTATTAAAGTATGATAGTTAATATTACTTTGACTATGTCCCATTTATTCTTAATCAGTTGGAAAATTTTTATTTGTTGGTTGAATAGTATTTTTTCTCTCTTAACACGTTCTCTTTCCTTCTCACCTCCAGAAACGTATAAACGAGGTTTTACTGTATACCCACAACTTATTAAGGTATGATAGTTAATATTACTTTGACTATATCCCATTCATTCTTAATCAGTTGGAAAAGTTTTATTCGTTGTTTGAATGGTATATTTCTCTCTTAACACGTTCTCTTTCCTTGTCCCCTCCAGAAACGTCTTAACGAGGTTATACTGTATACCCACAACTTATTAAATTATGATACTTAATATTACTTTAACTATATTCTACTTATACTTAATCAGTTGGAAAATTTTTATTCGTTGGTTGAATAGTATTTTTTCTCGCTTAACACGTTCTCTTTCCTTGTCCCCTCCAGAAACGTCTTAATGATGTTTTCCTGTATACCCACAATTTATTAAAGTATCATAGTTAATATTACTTTGACTATATCCCACTTATGCTTAATGAGTTGGAAAAGTTTTATTCGTTGGTTGAATAGTATTTTTTCTCGCATAACACGTTCTCTTTCATTGTCCCCTCCAGGAACATCTTAACGAGGTTATACTGTATACCCACAACTTATTAAAGTATGATAGTTAATATTACTTTGACTATGTCCCATTTATTCTTAACCAGTTGGAAAATTTTTATTCGTTGGTTTAATAGTATATTTTCTCTCTTTACACGTTCTCTTTCCTTGTCACCTCCAGAAACGTATTAACGAGGTTTTACTGTATACCCACAACTTATTAAGGTATGATAGTTAATATGACTTTGACTAAATCCCATTCATTCTTAATCAGCTGGAAAAGTTTAATTCGTTGGTTGAATTGTATTTTTCTCACTTAACAGTTCTCTTTCCTTGTCCCCTCCAGAAACGTCTTAACGAGGTTTTCCTTATACCCACAACTAATTAAAAATGATAGTTAATATTACTTTGACTATATCCCACTTATGCTTAATAAGTTGGAAACGTTTTATTCGTTGGTTGAATAGTATTTTTTCTCGCTTAACACGT
Organism: Anabrus simplex; assembly: GCF_040414725.1. NCBI lineage: Eukaryota > Metazoa > Arthropoda > Insecta > Orthoptera > Tettigoniidae > Anabrus > Anabrus simplex. The sequence goes on along the minus strand of NC_090268.1, from coordinate 403,445,647 downwards.
TCTCTTTCCTTGTCCCCTCCAGAAACGTATTAAAGAGGTTTTACTGTATACCCACAACTTATTAAAGTATGATAGTTAATAAGACTTTGACTAAATCCCATTCATTCTTATCAGCTGGAAAAGTTTAATTCGTTGCTTGAATAGTATTTTTATCGCTTAACAAGTTCTCTTTCCTTGTCCCCTTCAGAAACATCTTAACAAGGTTATACTGCATACCCACAACTTATTAAAGTATGATAGTTAATATTACTTTGACTATGTCCCATTTATTCTTAATCAGTTGGAAAATTTTTATTCGTTGGTTGAGTAGTATATTTTCTCTCTTAACACGTTCTCTTTCCTTGTCACCTCCAGAAACGTATTAAAGAGGTTTTACTGTATACCCACAACTTATTAAAGTATGATAGTTAATAAGACTTTGACTAAATCCCATTCATTCTTATCAGCTGGAAAAGTTTAATTCGTTGGTTGAATAGTATTTTTATCGCTTAACAAGTTCTCTTTCCTTGTCCCCTCCAGAAACGTCTTAACAAGGTTGTACTGTATACCCACAACTTATTAAAGTATGATAGTTAATATTACTTTGACTATATCCCATTTATTCTTAATCAGTTGGAAAATTTTTAATCTTTGGTTGAATTGTATTTTTTCTCGCTTAACACGTTCTCTTTCCTTGTCCCCTCCAGATACGTCTTAACGAGGTTATACTGTATACCCACAACTTATTAAAGTATGATAGTTAATATTACTTTGACTATATCCCATTTATTCTTAATCAGTTGGAAAAGTTTTATTCGTTGGTTGAATAGTATTTTTTCTCGCTTAACACGTTCTCTTTCCTTGTCCCCTCCAGAGACGACTTAATGAGGTTTTCCTGTATACCCACAAGTTATTAAAGTATGATAGTTAATATTACTTTAACTATATTCTACTTATTCTTAATCAGTTGGAAAATTTTTATTCGTTGGTTGAATAGTATTTTTTCTCGCTTAACACGTTCTCTTTCCTTGTCCCCTCCAGAAACGTCTTAACGAGGTTATACTGTATACCCACAACTTATTAAAGTATGATAATTAATATTACTTTAAATATATCCTACTTATTCTTAATCAGTTGGGAAATTTTTATTCGTTGGTTGAATAGTATTTTTTCTCGTTTAACACGTTCTCTTTCCTTGTCCACTCCAGAAACGTCTTAATGAGGTTTTCCTGTATACCCACTACTTATTAAAGTATGATAGTTAATATTATTTGACTATATCCCATTTATGCTTAATCAGTTGGAAAAGTTTTATTCGTTGGTTGAATAGTATTTTTTCTCGCTTAACACGTTCTCTTTCCTTGTCCCCTCCAGAAACGTCTTAACGAGGTTATACTGTATACCCACAACTTATTAAAGTATGATAGTTAATATTACTTTGACTATGTCCCATTTATTCTTAATCAGTTGGAAAATTTTTATTCGTTGGTTGAATAGTATTTTTTCCCTCTTAACACGTTCTTTATCCTTGTCACCTCCAGAAACGTATTAACGAGGTTTTACTGTATACCCACAACTTATTAAAGTATGATAGTTATTATTACTTTGACTATATCCCATTTATGCTTAATCAGTTGGAAAATTTTTATTCGTTGGTTGAATAGTATTTTTTCTCGCTTAACACGTTCTCTTTCCTTGTCCCCTCCAGATACGTCTTAACGAGGTTATACTGTATACCCATAACTTATTAAAGTATGATAGTTAATATTACTTTAACTATATCCTACTTATTCTTAATCAGTTGGAAAATTTTTATTTGTTGGTTGAATAGTATCTTTTCTCGCTTAACACGTTCTCTTTCCTTGTCCCCTCCAGAAACGTCTTAATGAGGTTTTCCTGTATACCCACAACTTATAAAAGTATGATAGTTAATATTACTTTAAATATATACCATTTATTCTTAATCAGTTCGAAAATTTTTATTCGTTGGTTGAATAGTATTTTTTCTCGCTTAACACGTTCTCTTTCCTTGTCCCCTCCAGAAACGTCTTCACGAGGTTATACTGTATACCCACAACTTATTAAAGTATGATAATTAATATTACTTTAACTATATCCTACTTATTCTTAATCAGTTGGGAAATTTTTATTCGTTGGTTGAATAGTATTTTTTCTCGTTTAACACGTTCTCTTTCCTTGTCCGCTCAAGAAACGTCTTAATGAGGTTTTCCTGTATACCCACTACTTATTAAAGTATGATAGTTAATATTGCTTTGACTATATCCCATTTATGCTTAATCAGTTGGAAACGTTTTATTCGTTGGTTGAATAGTATTTTTTCTCGCTTAACACGTTCTCTTTCCTTGTCCCCTCCAGAAACGTCTTAACGAGGTTATACTGTATACCCACAACTTATTAAAGTTTGATAGTTAATATTACTTTGACTATGTCCCATTTATTCTTAATCAGTTGGAAAATTTTATTCGTTGTTTGAATAGTATTTTTTCTCTCTTAAGACGTTCTCTTTCCTTGTCACCTCCAGAAACGTATTAACGAGGTTATACTGTATACCCACAACTTATTAAAGTATGATAGTTTATATGACTTTGACTATATCCCATTCATTCTTAATCAGCTGGAAAAGTTTTATTCGTATGATAGTTAATATTAGTTTGACTATATCCTATTTATCCTTAATCAGTTGGAAAATTTTTATTCGTTGGTTGAAGAGTATTTTTTCTTCTTAACACGTTCTCTTTCCTTGTCACCTCCAGAAACGTCTTAATGAGGTTTTCCTGTATACCCACAACTTATTAAAGTATGATAGTTAATATTTCTTTGACTATATCCCATTTATGCTTAATCAGTTGGAAAATTTTTATTCTATGGTTGAATAGTATTTTTTCTCGCTTAACACGTTCTCTTTCCTTGTCCCCTCCAGAAACGTCTTAACGAGATTTTGCTGTATACCCACAACTTATTAAAGTATGATAGGTAATATTACTTTGACTATGTCCCATTTATTCTTAATCAGTTGGAAAATTTTTATTCGTGATTGAATAGTATTTTTTCTCTCTTAACACGTTCCATATCGTTGTCACCTCCAGAAACGTATTAACGATGTTTTACTGTATACCCACAACTTATTAAATGATGATAGTTAATATTACTTTGACTATACCCTACTTATTCTTAATCAGTTTGAAAATTTTTATTCGTTGGTTTAATATTATTTTTTCTCGCTTAACACGTTCTCTTTCCTTGTCCCCTCCGGAAACGTCTTAAGGAGGTTTTCCTGTATACCCACAACTTATTAATGTATGATAGTTAATATTATTTTGACTATATCCCACTTATGCTTAATCAGTTGGAAAAGTTTTATTCGTTGGTTGAATAGTATTTCTTCTCGCTTAACACGTTCTCTTTCCTTGTCCCCTCCAGAAACGTCTTAATGAGGTTTTCCTGTATACCCACAACTTATTAAAGTATGATAGTTAATATTACTTTGACTATATCCCATTTATGCTTAATCAGTTGGAAAATTTTTATTCGTTGGTTGAATAGTATTTTTTCTCGCTTAACACGTTCTCTTTCCTTGTCCCCTCCAGAAACGTCTTAATGAGCTTATACTGTATACCCACAACGTATTAAAGTCTGTTAGTTAATATTACTTTGACTATGTCCCATTTATTCTTAATCAGTTGGAAAATTTTTATTCGATGGTTGAATAGTATTTTTTCTCTCTTAACACGTTCTCTTTCCTTGTCACCTCCAGAAACGTATTAACGAAGTTTTACTGTATACCCACAACTTATTAAAGTATGATAGTTAATATTACTTTGACTATATCCCACTTATGCTTAATCAGTTGGATAAGTTTTATTCGTTGGTTGAATAGTATTTTTCTCGCTTAGCACGTTCTCTTTCCTTGTCCCCTCCAGAAACGTCTTAACGAGCCTATACTGTATACCCACAACTTATTAAAGTATGATAGTTAATATTACTTTGACTATGTCCCCTTTATTCTTAATCAGTTGGAAAATTTTTATTCGTTGGTTGAATAGTATTTTTTCTCTCTTAACACGTTCTCTTTCCTTGTCACCTCCAGAAACGTATTAACGAGGTTTTAATGTATACCCACAACTTATTAAAGTATGTTAGTTAATATGACTTTGACTATATCCCATTCATTCTTATACAGCTGGAAAAGTTTTATTCGTTGGTTGAATGGTATTTTTCTCGCTTAACACGTTCTCTTTCCTTGTCCCCTCCAGAAACGTCTTAACAAGGCTGTACTGTATACCCACAAGTTATTAAAGTATGATAGTTAATATAACTTTGACTATATCCCATTTATACTTAATCAGTTGGAAAATTTTTATTCGTTGGTTGAATAGTATTTTTTCTCGCTTAACACGTTCTCTTTCCTTGTCCCCTCCAGATACGTCTTAACGAGGTTATACTGTATACCCACAACTTATTAAAGTATGATAGTTAATATTACTTTAACTATATCCTACTTATTCTTAATCAGTTGGAAAATTTTTATTTGTTGGTTGAATAGTATCTTTTCTGGCTTAACACGTTCTCTTTCCTTGTCCCCTCCAGAAACGTCTTAATGAGGTTTTCCTGTATACCCACAACTTATTAGAGTATGATAGTTAATATTACTTTAAATATATCCCATTTATTCTTAATCAGTTGGAAAATTTTTATTCGTTGGTTGAATAGTATTTTTTCTCGCTTATTACGTTCTCTCTCCTTGTCCCCTCCAGAAACGTCTTAACGAGGTTATACTCTATACCCACAACTTATTAAAGTATGATAATTAATATTACTTTAAATATATCCTACTTATCCTTAATCAGTTGGGAAATTTTTATTCGTTGGTTGAATATTATTTCTTCTCGCTTAACACGTTCCCTTTCCTTGTCCCCTCCGGAAACGTCTTAAGGAGGTTTTCCTGTATACCCACAATTTATGAAAGTATGATAGTTAATATTACTTTGACTATATCCCAATTATGCTTAATCAGTTGGAAAATTTTTTTCGTTGGTTGAATAGTATTTTTTCTCGCTTAACACGTTCTCTTTCCTTGTCCCCTCCAGAAACGTCTTCACGAGGTTATACTGTATACCCACAACTTATTAAAGTATGATAATTAATATTACTTTAACTATATCCTACTTATTCTTAATCAGTTGGGAAATTTTTATTCGTTGGTTGAATAGTATTTTTTCTCGTTTAACACGTTCTCTTTCCTTGTCCGCTCCAGAAACGTCTTAATGAGGTTTTCCTGTATACCCACTACTTATTAAAGTATGATAGTTAATATTGCTTTGACTATATCCCATTTATGCTTAATCAGTTGGAAACGTTTTATTCGTTGGTTGAATAGTATTTTTTCTCGCTTAACACGTTCTCTTTCCTTGTCCCCTCCAGAAACGTCTTAACGAGGTTATACTGTATACCCACAACTTATTAAAGTTTGATAGTTAATATTACTTTGACTATGTCCCATTTATTCTTAATCAGTTGGAAAATTTTATTCGTTGTTTGAATAGTATTTTTTCTCTCTTAAGACGTTCTCTTTCCTTGTCACCTCCAGAAACGTATTAACGAGGTTATACTGTATACCCACAACTTATTAAAGTATGATAGTTTATATGACTTTGACTATATCCCATTCATTCTTAATCAGCTGGAAAAGTTTTATTCGTATGATAGTTAATATTAGTTTGACTATATCCTATTTATCCTTAATCAGTTGGAAAATTTTTATTCGTTGGTTGAAGAGTATTTTTTCTTCTTAACACGTTCTCTTTCCTTGTCACCTCCAGAAACGTCTTAATGAGGTTTTCCTGTATACCCACAACTTATTAAAGTATGATAGTTAACATTTCTTTGACTATATCCCATTTATGCTTAATCAGTTGGAAAATTTTTATTCTATGGTTGAATAGTATTTTTTCTCGCTTAACACGTTCTCTTTCCTTGTCCCCTCCAGATACGTCTTAACGAGGTTATACTGTATACCCACAACTTATTAAAGTATGATAGTTAATATTACTTTAACTATATCCTATTTATTCTTAATCAGTTGGAAAATTTTTATTCTTTGGTTGAATAGTATTTATTCTCGCTTAACACGTTCTCTTTCCTTGTCCCCTCCAGAAACGTATAATGAGGTTCTCCTGTATACCCACAACTTATTAAAGTATGATAGTTAACATTACTTTCACTATATCCCATTTATGCTTAATCTGTTGGAAAATTTTTATTCGTTGGTTGCATAGTATTTTTTCTCGCTTAACACGTTCTCTTTCCTTGTCCCCTCCAGATACGTCTTAACGAGGTTATACTGTATACCCATAACTTATTAAAGTATGATAGTTAATATTACTTTAACTATATCCTAATTATTCTTAATCAGTTGGAAAATTTTTATTTCTTGGTTTAATAGTATCTTTTCTCGCTTAACACGTTCTCTTTCCTTGTCCCCTCCAGAAACGTCTTAATGAGGTTTGCCTGTATACCCACAACTTATAAAAGTATAATAGTTAGTATTACTTTAACTATATCCCATTTATTCTTAATCAGTTGGAAAATTTTTATTCGTTGGTTGAATAGTATTTTTTCTCGCTTAACACGTTCTCTTTCTTTGTCCCTTCCACAAACGTCTTAACGAGGTTTTGCTGTATACCCACAACTTATTAAAGTATGATAGTTAATATTACTTTGACTATGTCCCATTTATTCTTAATCAGTTGGAAAATTTTTATTCGTTGGTTTAATAGGATTTCTTCTCTGTTAACACGTTCTCTTTCCTTGTCACCTCCAGAAGCGTATTAACGAGGTTTTACTGTATACCCACAACTTATTAAATGATGATAGTTAATATTACTTTGACTATATCCCATTTATGCTTAATCAGTTGGAAAAGTTTTTTTCATTGGTTGAATAGTATTTTTTCTCGCTTAACACGTTCTCTTTCCTTGTCCCCTCCAGAAACGTCTTAACGTGGTTTTCCTGTATACCCACAACATATTAAAGTATGATAGTTAATATTACTTTGACTATATCCCATTTATGCTTAATCAGTTGGAAAATTTTTATTCGTTGGTTGAATAGTATTTTTTCTCGCTTTACACGTTCTCTTTCCTTGTCCCCTCCAGTAACGTCTTAACGAGGTTATACTGTATACCCACAACTTATGAATGTATGATAGTTAATATTACTTTGACTATATCCCACTTATGCTTAATCAGTTGGAAAGTTTTATTCGTTGGTTGAATAGTATTTTTTCTCGCTTAACACGTTCTCTTTCCTTGTCCCCTCCAGAAACGTCTTAATGAGGTTTTCCTGTATACCCACAACTTATTAAAGTATGATAGTTAATATTACCTTGACGATATCCAATTTATGCTTAATCAGTTGGAAAATTTTTATTTGTTGGTTGAATAGTATTTTTTCTCGCTTAACACGTTCTCTTTCCTTGTCCCCTCCAGAAACGTCCTAATGAGGTTTTCCTGTATACCCACAACTTATTAATGTATGATAGTTAATATTAATTTGACTAAATCCCATTCATTCTTAATCAGCTGGAAAAGTTTAATTCGTTGGTTGAATGGCATTTTTCTCGCTTAACACGTTCACTTTCCTTGTCCCCTCCAGAAACGTCTTAACGAGGTTGTACTGTATACCCACAAGTTATTAAAGTATGATAGTTAATATTACTTTAAATGTATCCTATTTATTCTTAATCAGTTGGAAAATTTTTATTCGTTGGTTGATTAGTATTTTTTTTCTCTTAACACGTTCTCTTTCCTTGTCACCTCCAGAAACGTATTAACGCGGTTTTAATGTATACCCACAACTTATTAAAGCATGATAGTTAATATGACTTTGACTATATCCCATTCATTCTTAATCAGCTGGAAATCTTTTATTCGTTGGTTGAATAGTATTTCTTCTCGCTTAACACGTTCTCTTTCCTTGTCCCTTCCAGAAACGTCTTAACAAGGTTGTACTGTATACCCACGAGTTATTAAAGTATGATAGTTAATATTACTTTAACTATATCCTATTTATTCTTAATCAGTGGGAAAATTTTTATTCTTTGGTTGAATAGTATTTTTTCTCGATTAACACGTTCTCTTTCCTTGTCCCCTCCAGAAACGACTTAATGAGGTTTTCCTTGTTACCCACAACTTATTAAAGTATGATAGTTAATATTACTTTGACTATATCCCATATATGCTTAATCAGTTGGAAAATTTTTATTCGTTGGTTGAATAGTATTTTTTCTCGCTTAACACGTTCTCTTTCCTTGTCCCCTCCAGAAACGTCTTAATGAGCTTATACTGTATACCCTCAACGTATTAAAGTCTGATAGTTAATATTACTTTGACTATGTCCCATTTATTCTTAATCAGTTGGAAAATTTTTATTCGTTGGTTGAATAGTATTTTTTCTCTCTTAACACGTTCTCTTTCCTTGTCACCTCCAGAAACGTATTAACGACGTCTTAATGTATACCCACAACTCATTAAAGTATGATAGTTAATATGACTTTGACTATATCCCATTCATTCTTAATCAGCTGGAAAAGTTTTATTCGTTGGTTGAATGGTATTTGTACGCTTAACACGTCCTCTTTCCTTGTCCCCTCCAGAAACGTCTTAACGAGGTTTTCCTTATACCCACAACTAATTAAAAATGATAGTTAATATTACTTTGACTATATCCCACTTATGCTTAATAAGTTGGAAACGTTTTATTCGTTGGTTGAATAGTATTTTTTCTCGCTTAACACGTTCTCTTTCCTTGTCCCCTCCAGAAACGTATTAAAGAGGTTTTACTGTATACCCACAACTTATTAAAGTATGATAGTTAATAAGACTTTGACTAAATCCCATTCATTCTTATCAGCTGGAAAAGTTTATTTCGTTGCTTGAATAGTATTTTTATCGCTTAACAAGTTCTCTTTCCTTGTCCCCTCCAGAAACATCTTAACGAGGTTATACTGTGTACCCACAACTTATTAAAGTATGATAGTTAATATTACTTTGACTATGTCCCATTTATTCTTAATCAGTTGGAAAATTTTTATTCGTTGGTTGAGTAGTATATTTTCTCTCTTAACACGTTCTCTTTCCTTGTCACCTCCAGAAACGTATTAAAGAGGTTTTACTGTATACCCACAACTTATTAAAGTATGATAGTTAATAAGACTCTGACTAAATCCCATTCATTCTTATCAGCTGGAAAAGTTTAATTCCTTGGTTGAATAGTATTTTTATCGCTTAACAAGTTCTCTTTCCTTGTCCCCTCCAGAAACGTCTTAACAAGGTTGTACTGTATACCCACAACTTATTAAAGTATGATAGTTAATATTACTTTGACTATATCCCATTTATTCTTAATCAGTTGGAAAATTTTTAATCGTTGGTTGAATTGTATTTTTTCTCGCTTAACACGTTCTCTTTCCTTGTCCCCTCCAGATACGTCTTAACGAGGTTATACTGTATACCCACAACTTATTAAAGTATGATAGTTAATATTATTTTAACTATATCCTACTTATTCTTAATCAGTTGGAAATTTTTATTCGTTGGTTGAATAGTATCTTTTCTCGCTTAACACGTTCTCTTTCCTTGTCCCCTCCAGAAACGTCTTAATGAGGTTTTCCTGTATACCCACAACTTATTAAATTATGATAGTTAATATTACTTTGACTATATCCCATTTATACTTAATCAGTTGGAAAAGTTTTATTCGTTGGTTGAATAGTATTTTTTCTCGCTTAACACGTTCTCTATCCTTGTCCCCTCCAGAGACGACTTAATGAGGTTTTCCTGTATACCCACAAGTTATTAAAGTATGATAGTTAATATTACTTTAACTATATTCTACTTATTTTTAATCAGTTGGAAAATTTTTATTCGTTGGTTGAATAGTATTTTTTCTCACTTAACACGTTCTCTTCCTTGTCCCCTCCAGAAACGTCTTAACGAGGTTATACTGTATACCCACAACTTATTAAAGTATGATAATTAATATTACTTTAAATATATCCTATTTATTCTTAATCAGTTGGGAAATTTTGATTCGTTGGTTGAATAGTATTTTTTCTCGTTTAACACGTTCTCTTTCCTTGTCCGCTCCAGAAACGTCTTAATGAGGTTTTCCTGTATACCCACTACTTACTAAAGTATGATAGTTAATATTATTTGACTATATCCCATTTATGCTTAATCAGTTGGAAAAGTTTTATTCGTTGGTTGAATAGTATTTTTTCTCGCTTAACACGTTCTCTTTCCTTGTCCCCTCCAGAAACGTCTTAACGAGGTTATACTGTATACCCACAACTTATTAAAGTATGATAGTTAATATTACTTTGACTATGTCCCATTTATTCTTAATCAGTTGGAAAATTTTTATTCGTTGGTTGAATAGTATTTTTTCCCTCTTAACACGTTCTTTATCCTTGTCACCTCCAGAAACGTATTAACGCGGGTTTAATGTATACCCACAACTTATTAAAGTATGATAGTTAATATGACTTTGACTATATCCCATTCATTCTTAATCAGCTGGAAAAGTTTTATTCGTTGGTTGAATAGTATTTTTCTCGCTTAGCACGTTCTCTTTCCTTGTACCCTCCAGAAACGTCTTAACGAGCCTATACTGTATACCCACAACTTATTAAAGTATGATAGTTAATATTACTTTGACTATGTCCCCTTTATTCTTAATCAGTTGGAAAATTTTGATTCGTTGGTTGAATAGTATTTTTTCTCTCTTAACACGTTCTCTTTCCTTGTCACCTCCAGAAACGTATTAACGAGGTTTTAATGTATACCCACAACTTATTAAAGTATGATAGTTAATATGACTTTGACTATATCCCATTCATTCTTAATCAGCTGGAAAAGTTTTATTCGTTGGTTGAATGGTATTTTTCTCGCTTAACACGTTCTCTTTCCTTGTCCCGTCCAGAAACGTCTTAACAAGGCTGTACTGTATACCCACAAGTTATTAAAGTATGATAGTTAATATTACTTTGACTATATCCCATTCATTCTTAATCAGCTGGAAAAGTTTTATTCGTATGATAGTTAATATTAGTTTGACTATATCCTATTTATCCTTAAGCAGTTGGAAAATTTTTATTCCTTGGTTGAAGAGTATTTTTTCTCGCTTAACACGTTCTATTTCCTTGTCCCTTCCAGAAACGTCTTAACGAGGTTTTGCTGTATACCCACAACTTATTAAAGTATGATAGTTAATATTACTTTGACTATGTCCCATTTATTCTTAATCAGTTGGAAAATTTTTATTTGTTGGTTGAATAGTATTTTTTCTCTCTTAACACGTTCTCTTTCCTTCTCACCTCCAGAAACGTATAAACGAGGTTTTACTGTATACCCACAACTTATTAAGGTATGATAGTTAATATTACTTTGACTATATCCCATTCATTCTTAATCAGTTGGAAAAGTTTTATTCGTTGTTTGAATGGTATATTTCTCTCTTAACACGTTCTCTTTCCTTGTCCCCTCCAGAAACGTCTTAACGAGGTTATACTGTATACCCACAACTTATTAAATTATGATACTTAATATTACTTTAACTATATTCTACTTATACTTAATCAGTTGGAAAATTTTTATTCGTTGGTTGAATAGTATTTTTTCTCGCTTAACACGTTCTCTTTCCTTGTCCCCTCCAGAAACGTCTTAATGATGTTTTCCTGTATACCCACAATTTATTAAAGTATCATAGTTAATATTACTTTGACTATATCCCACTTATGCTTAATGAGTTGGAAAAGTTTTATTCGTTGGTTGAATAGTATTTTTTCTCGCATAACACGTTCTCTTTCATTGTCCCCTCCAGGAACATCTTAACGAGGTTATACTGTATACCCACAACTTATTAAAGTATGATAGTTAATATTACTTTGACTATGTCCCATTTATTCTTAACCAGTTGGAAAATTTTTATTCGTTGGTTTAATAGTATATTTTCTCTCTTTACACGTTCTCTTTCCTTGTCACCTCCAGAAACGTATTAACGAGGTTTTACTGTATACCCACAACTTATTAAGGTATGATAGTTAATATGACTTTGACTAAATCCCATTCATTCTTAATCAGCTGGAAAAGTTTAATTCGTTGGTTGAATTGTATTTTTCTCACTTAACAGTTCTCTTTCCTTGTCCCCTCCAGAAACGTCTTAACGAGGTTTTCCTTATACCCACAACTAATTAAAAATAATAGTTAATATTACTTTGACTATATCCCACTTATGCTTAATAAGTTGGAAACGTTTTATTCGTTGGTTGAATAGTATTTTTTCTCGCTTAACACGTTCTCTTTCCTTGTCCCCTCCAGAAACGTATTAAAGAGGTTTTACTGTATACCCACAACTTATTAAAGTATGATAGTTAATAAGACTTTGACTAAATCCCATTCATTCTTATCAGCTGGAAAAGTTTAATTCGTTGCTTGAATAGTATTTTTATCGCTTAACAAGTTCTCTTTCCTTGTCCCCTTCAGAAACATCTTAACAAGGTTATACTGCATACCCACAACTTATTAAAGTATGATAGTTAATATTACTTTGACTATGTCCCATTTATTCTTAATCAGTTGGAAAATTTTTATTCGTTGGTTGAGTAGTATATTTTCTCTCTTAACACGTTCTCTTTCCTTGTCACCTCCAGAAACGTATTAAAGAGGTTTTACTGTATACCCACAACTTATTAAAGTATGATAGTTAATAAGAATTTGACTAAATCCCATTCATTCTTATCAGCTGGAAAAGTTTAATTCGTTGGTTGAATAGTATTTTTATCGCTTAACAAGTTCTCTTTCCTTGTCCCCTCCAGAAACGTCTTAACAAGGTTGTACTGTATACCCACAACTTATTAAAGTATGATAGTTAATATTACTTTGACTATATCCCATTTATTCTTAATCAGTTGGAAAATTTTTAATCTTTGGTTGAATTGTATTTTTTCTCGCTTAACACGTTCTCTTTCCTTGTCCCCTCCAGATACGTCTTAACGAGGTTATACTGTATACCCACAACTTATTAAAGTATGATAGTTAATATTACTTTGACTATATCCCATTTATTCTTAATCAGTTGGAAAAGTTTTATTCGTTGGTTGAATAGTATTTTTTCTCGCTTAACACGTTCTCTTTCCTTGTCCCCTCCAGAGACGACTTAATGAGGTTTTCCTGTATACCCACAAGTTATTAAAGTATGATAGTTAATATTACTTTAACTATATTCTACTTATTCTTAATCAGTTGGAAAATTTTTATTCGTTGGTTGAATAGTATTTTTTCTCGCTTAACACGTTCTCTTTCCTTGTCCCCTCCAGAAACGTCTTAACGAGGTTATACTGTATACCCACAACTTATTAAAGTATGATAATTAATATTACTTTAAATATATCCTACTTATTCTTAATCAGTTGGGAAATTTTTATTCGTTGGTTGAATAGTATTTTTTCTCGTTTAACACGTTCTCTTTCCTTGTCCACTCCAGAAACGTCTTAATGAGGTTTTCCTGTATACCCACTACTTATTAAAGTATGATAGTTAATATTATTTGACTATATCCCATTTATGCTTAATCAGTTGGAAAAGTTTTATTCGTTGGTTGAATAGTATTTTTTCTCGCTTAACACGTTCTCTTTCCTTGTCCCCTCCAGAAACGTCTTAACGAGGTTATACTGTATACCCACAACTTATTAAAGTATGATAGTTAATATTACTTTGACTATGTCCCATTTATTCTTAATCAGTTGGAAAATTTTTATTCGTTGGTTGAATAGTATTTTTTCCCTCTTAACACGTTCTTTATCCTTGTCACCTCCAGAAACGTATTAACGAGGTTTTACTGTATACCCACAACTTATTAAAGTATGATAGTTATTATTACTTTGACTATATCCCATTTATGCTTAATCAGTTGGAAAATTTTTATTCGTTGGTTGAATAGTATTTTTTCTCGCTTAACACGTTCTCTTTCCTTGTCCCCTCCAGATACGTCTTAACGAGGTTATACTGTATACCCATAACTTATTAAAGTATGATAGTTAATATTACTTTAACTATATCCTACTTATTCTTAATCAGTTGGAAAATTTTTATTTGTTGGTTGAATAGTATCTTTTCTCGCTTAACACGTTCTCTTTCCTTGTCCCCTCCAGAAACGTCTTAATGAGGTTTTCCTGTATACCCACAACTTATAAAAGTATGATAGTTAATATTACTTTAAATATATACCATTTATTCTTAATCAGTTCGAAAATTTTTATTCGTTGGTTGAATAGTATTTTTTCTCGCTTAACACGTTCTCTTTCCTTGTCCCCTCCAGAAACGTCTTAACGAGGTATTGCTGTATACCCACAACTTATTAAAGTATGATAGTTAATATTACTTTGACTATGTCCCATTTATTCTTAATCAGTTGGAAAATTTTTATTCGTGATTGAATAGTATTTTTTCTCTCCTAACACGTTCTCTATCGTTGTCACTTCCAGAAACTTATTAACGAGGTTTTACTGTATACCCACAACTTATTAAATGATGATAGTTAATATTACCTTGACTATACCCTACTTATTCTTAATCAGTTTGAAAATTTTTATTCGTTGGTTGAATATTATTTTTTCTCGCTTAACACGTTCTCTTTCCTTGTCCCCTCCGGAAACGTCTTAAGGAGGTTTTCCTATATACCCGCAACTTATTAAATTATGATAGTTAATATTACTTTGACTATTTCCCATTTATGCTTAATCAGTTTTAAAAGTTTTATTCGTCGGTTGAATAGTATTTTTTCTCGCTTAACACGTTCTCTTTCCTTGTCCCCTCCGGAAACGTCTTAAGGAGGTTTTCCTGTATACCCACAACTTATTAAATTATGATAGTTAATATTACTTTGACTATTTCCCATTTATGCTTAATCAGTTTTAAAAGTTTTATTCGTTGGTTGAATAATATTTTTTCTCGCTTAACACGTTCTCTTTCCTTGTCCCCTCCAGAAACGTCTTAATGAGGTTTTCCTGTATACCCACAACTTATTAATGTATGATAGTTAATATTACTTTGACTAAATCCCATTCATTCTTAATCAGCTGGAAATCTTTTATTCGTTGGTTGAATAGTATTTCTTCTCGCTTAACACGTTCTCTTTCCTTGTCCCCTCCAGAAACGTCTTAATGAGGTTTTCCTGTATACCCACAACTTATTAAAGTATGATAGTTAATATTACTTTGACTATATCCCATTTATGCTTAATCAGTTGAAAATTTTTATTCGTTGGTTGAATAGTATTTTTTCTCGCTTAACACGTTCTCTTTCCTTGTCCCCTCCAGAAACGTCTTAATGAGCTTATACTGTATACCTACAACGTATTAAAGTCTGTTAGTTAATATTACTTTGACTATGTCCCATTTATTCTTAATCAGTTGGAAAATTTTTATTCGATGGTTGAATAGTATTTTTTCTCTCTTAACACGTTCTCTTTCCTTGTCACCTCCAGAAACGTATTAACGAGGTTTTACTGTATACCCACAACTTATTAAAGTATGATAGTTAATATTACTTTGACTATATCCCACTTATGCTTAATCAGTTGGATAAGTTTTATTCGTTGGTTGAATAGTATTTTTCTCGCTTAGCACGTTCTCTTTCCTTGTCCCCTCCAGAAACGTCTTAACGAGCCTATACTGTATACCCACAACTTATTAAAGTATGATAGTTAATATTACTTTGACTATGTCCCCTTTATTCTTAATGAGTTGGAAAATTTTTATTCGTTGGTTGAATAGTATTTTTTCTCTCTTAACACGTTCTCTTTCCTTGTCACCTCCAGAAAGGTATTAACGAGGTTTTACTGTATACCCACAACTTATTAAAGTATGATAGTTAATAAGACTCTGACTAAATCCCATTCATTCTTATCAGCTGGAAAAGTTTAATTCCTTGGTTGAATAGTATTTTTATCGCTTAACAAGTTCTCTTTCCTTGTCCCCTCCAGAAACGTCTTAACAAGGTTGTACTGTATACCCACAACTTATTAAAGTATGATAGTTAATATTACTTTGACTATATCCCATTTATTCTTAATCAGTTGGAAAAGTTTTTTTCGTTGGTTGAATAGTATTTTTTCTCGCTTAACACGTTCTCTTTCCTTGTCCCCTCCAGAAACGTCTTAACGTGGTTTTCCTGTATACCCACAACTTATTAAAGTATGATAGTTAATATTACTTTGACTATATCCCATTCATTCTTAATCAGCTGGAAAAGTTTTATTCGTATGATAGTTAATATTAGTTTGACTATATCCTATTTATCCTTAAGCAGTTGGAAAATTTTTATTCCTTGGTTGAAGAGTATTTTTTCTCGCTTAACACGTTATCTTTCCTTGTCCCCTCCAGATACGTCTTAACGAGGTTATGCTGTATACCCACAACTTATTAAAGTATGATAGTTAATATTACTTTTACTATATCCTACTTATTCTTAATCAGTTGGAAAATTTTTATTTGTTGGTTGAATAGTATCTTTTCTGGCTTAACACGATCTTTCCTTGTCCCCTCCAGAAACGTCTTAATGAGGTTTTCCTGTATACCCACAACTTATTAAAGTATGATAGTTAATATTACTTGAACTATATCCCATTTATTCTTAATCAGTTGGAAAATTTTTATTCGTTGGTTGAATAGTATTTTTTCTCGCTTATTACGTTCTCTCTCCTTGTCCCCTCCAGAAACGTCTTAACGAGGTTATACTCTATACCCACAACTTATTAAAGTATGATAATTAATATTACTTTAAATATATCCTACTTATCCTTAATCAGTTGGGAAATTTTTATTCGTTGGTTGAATATTATTTCTTCTCGCTTAACACGTTCCCTTTCCTTGTCCCCTCCGGAAGCGTCTTAAGGAGGTTTTCCTGTATACCCACAATTTATGAAAGTATGATAGTTAATATTACTTTGACTATATCCCAATTATGCTTAATCAGTTGGAAAATTTTTATTCGTTGGTTGAATAGTATTTTTTCTCGCTTAACACGTTCTCTTTCCTTGTTCCCTCCAGAACGTCTTCACGAGGTTATACTGTATACCCACAACTTATTAAAGTATGATAATTAATATTACTTCCAATATATCCTACTTATTGTTAATCAGTTGGGAAATTTTTATTCGTTGGTTGAATAGTATTTTTTCTCGTTTAACACGTTCTCTTTCCTTGTCCGCTCCAGAAACGTCTTAATGAGGTTTTCCTGTATACCCACTACTTATTAAAGTATGATAGTTAATATTGCTTTGACTATATCCCATTTATGCTTAATCAGTTGGAAACGTTTTATTCGTTGGTTGAATAGTATTTTTTCTCGCTTAACACGTTCTCTTTCCTTGTCCCCTCCAGAAACGTCTTAACGAGGTTATACTGTATACCCACAACTTATTAAAGTTTGATAGTTAATATTACTTTGACTATGTCCCATTTATTCTTAATCAGTTGGAAAATTTTTATTCGTAGTTTGAATAGTATTTTTTCTCTCTTAACACGTTCTCTTTCCTTGTCACCTCCAGAAACGTATTAACGAGGTTATACTGTATACCCACAACTTATTAAAGTATGATAGTTTATATGACTTTGACTATATCCCATTCATTCTTAATCAGCTGGAAAAGTTTTATTCGTATGATAGTTAATATTACTTTGACTATATCCTACTTATTCTTAATCAGTTTGAAAATTTTTATTCGTTGGTTGAATATTATTTTTTCTCGCTTAACACGTTCTCTTTCCCTGTCCCCTCCGGAAACGTCTTAAGGAGGTTTTCCTGTATACCCACAACTTATTAAATAATGATAGTTAATATTACTTTGACTATATCCCATTTATGCTTAATCAGTTGGAAAAGTTTTTTTCGTTGGTTGAATAGTATTTTTTCTCGCTGAACACGTTCTCTTTCCTTGTCCCCTCCAGAAACGTCTTAACGTGGTTTTCCTGTATACCCACAACTTATTAAAGTATGATAGTTAATATTACTTTGACTATATCCCATTTATGCTTAATCAGTTGGAAAATTTTTATTCGTTGGTTGAATAGTATTTTTTCTCGCTTTACACGTTCTCTTTCCTTGTCCCCTCCAGTAACGTCTTAACGAGGTTATACTGTATACCCACAACTTATGAATGTATGATAGTTAATATTACTTTGACTATATCCCACTTATGCTTAATCAGTTGGAAAGTTTTATTCGTTGGTTGAATAGTATTTTTTCTCGCTTAACACGTTCTCTTTCCTTGTCCCCTCCAGAAACGTCTTAATGAGGTTTTCCTGTATACCCACAACTTATTAAAGTATGATAGTTAATATTACTTTGACTATATCCAATTTATGCTTAATCGGGTGGAAAATTTTTATTCGTTGGTTTAATAGTATTTTTTCTCGCATAACACGTTCTCTTTCCTTGTCCCCTCCAGAAACGTCTTAATGAGGTTTTCCTGTATACCCACAACTTATTAATGTATGATAGTTAATATTAATTTGACTAAATCCCATTCATTCTTAATCAGCTGGAAAAGTTTAATTCGTTGGTTGAATGGCATTTTTCTCGCTTAACACGTTCACTTTCCTTGTCCCCACCAGAAACGTCTTAACGAGGTTGTACTGTATACCCACAAGTTATTAAAGTATGATAGTTAATATTACTTTAACTGTATCCTATTTATTCTTAATCAGTTGGAAAATTTTTATTCGTTGGTTGATTAGTATTTTTTTTCTCTTAACACGTTCTCTTTCCTTGTCACCTCCAGAAACGTATTAACGCGGTTTTAATGTATACCCACAACTTATTAAAGCATGATAGTTAATATGACTTTGACTATATCCCATTCATTCTTAATCAGCTGGAAATCTTTTATTCGTTGGTTGAATAGTATTTCTTCTCGCTTAACACGTTCTCTTTCCTTGTCCCTTCCAGAAACGTCTTAACAAGGTTGTACTGTATGCCCACGAATTATTAAAGTATGATAGTTAATATTACTTTGACTATGTCCCATTTATTCTTAATCAGTTGGAAAATTTTTATTCGTTGATTTAATAGTATATTTTCTCTCTTTACACGTTCTCTTTCCTTGTCACCTCCAGAAACGTATTAACGAGGTTTTACTGTATACCCACAACTTATTAAGGTATGATAGTTAATATGACTTTGACTAAATCCCATTCATTCTTAATCAGCTGGAAAAGTTTAATTCGTTGGTTGAATTGTATTTTTCTCACTTAACAGTTCTCTTTCCTTGTCCCCTCCAGAAACGTCTTAACGAGGTTTTCCTTATACCCACAACTAATTAAAAATGATAGTTAATATTACTTTGACTATATCCCATTCATTCTTAATCAGTTGGAAAAGTTTTATTCGTTGGTTGAATGGTGTATTTCTCTCTTAACACGTTCCCTTTCCTTGTCCCCTCCAGAAACGTCTTAACGAGGTTATACTGTATACCCACAACTTATTAAATTATGATACTTAATATTACTTTAACTATATTCTACTTATCCTTAATCAGTTGGAAAATTTTTATTCGTTGGTTGAATAGTATTTTTTCTCGCTTAACACGTTCTCTTTCCTTGTCCCCTCCAGAAACGTCTTAATGATGTTTTCCTGTATACCCACAATTTATTAAAGTATCATAGTTAATATTACTTTGACTATATCCCACTTATGCTTAATGAGTTGGAAAAGTTTTATTCGTTGGTTGAATAGTATTTTTTCTCGCTTAACACGTTCTCTTTCATTGTCCCCTCCAGGAACATCTTAACGAGGTTATACTGTATACCCACAACTTATTAAAGTATGATAGTTAATATTACTTTGACTATGTCCCATTTATTCTTAATCAGTTGGAAAATTTTTATTCGTTGGTTTAATAGTATATTTTCTCTCTTTACACGTTCTCTTTCCTTGTCACCTCCAGAAACGTATTAACGAGGTTTTACTGTATACCCACAACTTATTAAGGTATGATAGTTAATATGACTTTGACTAAATCCCATTCATTCTTAATCAGCTGGAAAAGTTTAATTCGTTGGTTGAATTGTATTTTTCTC
Organism: Anabrus simplex; assembly: GCF_040414725.1. NCBI lineage: Eukaryota > Metazoa > Arthropoda > Insecta > Orthoptera > Tettigoniidae > Anabrus > Anabrus simplex. Next base: position 403,425,510 of record NC_090268.1, on the reverse strand, counting down.
ACTTAACAGTTCTCTTTCCTTGTCCCCTCCAGAAACGTCTTAACGAGGTTTTCCTTATACCCACAACTAATTAAAAATGATAGTTAATATTACTTTGACTATATCCCACTTATGCTTAATAAGTTGGAAACGTTTTATTCGTTGGTTGAATAGTATTTTTTCTCGCTTAACACGTTCTCTTTCCTTGTCCCCTCCAGAAACGTATTAAAGAGTTTTTACTGTATACCCACAACTTATTAAAGTATGATAGTTAATAAGACTTTGACTAAATCCCATTCATTCTTATCAGCTGGAAAAGTTTAATTCGTTGCTTGAATAGTATTTTTATCGCTTAACAAGTTCTCTTTCCTTGTCCCCTCCAGAAACATCTTAACAAGGTTATACTGCATACCCACAACTTATTAAAGTATGATATTTAATATTACTTTGACTATGTCCCATTTATTCTTAATCAGTTGGAAAATTTTTATTCGTTGGTTGAGTAGTATATTTTCTCTCTTAACACGTTCTCTTTCCTTGTCACCTCCAGAAACGTATTAAAGAGGTTTTACTGTATACCCACAACTTATTAAAGTATGATAGTTAATAAGACTTTGACTAAATCCCATTCATTCTTATCAGCTGGAAAAGCTTAATTCGTTGCTTGAATAGTATTTTTATCGCTTAAAAAGTTCTCTTTCCTTGTCCCCTCCAGAAACGTCTTAACAAGGTTGTACTGTATACCCACAACTTATTAAAGTATGATAGTTAATATTACTTTGACTATATCCCATTTATTCTTAATCAGTTGGAAAATTTTTAATCGTTGGATGAATTGTATTTTTTCTCGCTTAACACGTTCTCTTTCCTTGTCCCCTCCATATACGTCTTAACGAGGTTATACTGTATACCCACAACTTATTAAAGTATGATAGTTAATATTACTTTGACTATATCCCATTTATTCTTAATCAGTTGGAAAAGTTTTATTCGTTGGTTGAATAGTATTTTTTCTCGCTTAACACGTTCTCTTTCCTTGTCCCCTCCAGAGACGACTTAATGAGGTTTTCCTGTATACCCACAAGTTATTAAGGTATGATAGTTAATATTACTTTAACTATATTCTACTTATTCTTAATCAGTTGGAAAATTTTTATTCGTTGGTTGAATAGTATTTTTTCTCGCTTAACACGTTCTCTTTCCTTGTCCCCTCCAGAAACGTCTTAACGAGGTTATACTGTATACCCACAACTTATTAAAGTATGATAATTAATATTACTTTAAATATATCCTACTTATTCTTAATCAGTTGGGAAATTTTTATTCGTTGGTTGAATAGTATTTTTTCTCGTTTAACACGTTCTCTTTCCTTGTCCGCTCCAGAAACGTCTTAATGAGGTTTTCCTGTATACCCACTACTTATTAAAGTATGATAGTTAATATTATTTGACTATATCCCATTTATGCTTAATCAGTTGGAAAAGTTTTATTCGTTGGTTGAATAGTATTTTTTCTCGCTTAACACGTTCTCTTTCCTTGTCCCCTCCAGAAACGTCTTAACGAGGTTATACTGTATACCCACAACTTATTAAAGTATGATAGTTAATATTACTTTGACTATGTCCCATTTATTCTTAATCAGTTGGAAAATTTTTATTCGTTGGTTGAATAGTATTTTTTCCCTCTTAACACGTTCTTTATCCTTGTCACCTCCATAAACGTATTAACGAGGTTTTACTGTATACCCACACCTTATTAAAGTATGATAGTTAATATTACTTTGACTATATCCCATTCATGCTTAATCAGTTGGAAAATTTTTATTCGTTGGTTGAATAGTATTTTTTCTCGCTTAACACGTTCTCTTTCCTTGTCCCCTCCAAATACGTCTTAACGAGGTTATACTGTATACCCATAACTTATTAAAGTATGATAGTTAATATTACTTTAACTATATCCTACTTATTCTTAATCAGTTGGAAAACTTTTATTTGTTGGTTGAATAGTATCTTTTCTCGCTTAACACGTTCTCTTTCCTCGTCCCCTCCAGAAACGTCTTAATGAGGTTTTCCTGTATACCCACAACTTATAAAAGTATGATAGTTAATATTACTTTAAATATATACCATTTATTCTTAATCAGTTCGAAAATTTTTATTCGTTGGTTGAATAGTATTTTTTCTCGCTTAACACGTTCTCTTTCCTTGTCCCCTCCAGAAACGTCTTAACGAGGTTTTGCTGTATACCCACAACTTATTAAAGTATGATAGTTAATATTACTTTGACTATGTCCCATTTATTCTTAATCAATTGGAAAATTTTATTCGTGATTGAATAGTATTTTTTCTCTCCTAACACGTTCTCTATCGTTGTCACTTCCAGAAACGTATTAACGAGGTTTTACTGTATACCCACAACTTATTAAATGATGATAGTTAATATTACCTTGACTATACCCTACTTATTCTTAATCAGTTTGAAAATTTTTATTCGTTGGTTGAATATTATTTTTTCTCGCTTAACACGTTCTCTTTCCTTGTCCCCTCCGGAAACGTCTTAAGGAGGTTTTCCTGTATACCCACAACTTATTAAATTATGATAGTTAATATTACTTTGACTATTTCCCATTTATGCTTAATCAGTTTTAAAAGTTTTATTCGTCGGTTGAATGGTATTTTTCTCGCTTAACACGTTCTCCTTCCCTGTCCCTTCCAGAAACGTCTTAACAAGGTTGTACTGTATACCCACAACTTATTAAAGTATGATAGTTAATATTACTTTAACTATATCCCATTTATACTTAATCAGTTGGAAAATTTTTATTCGTTGGTTGAATAGTATTTTTTCTCGCTTAACACGTTATCTTTCCTTGTCCCCTCCAGATACGTCTTAACGAGGTTATACTGTATACCCACAACTTATTAAAGTATGATAGTTAATATTACTTTTACTATATCCTACTTATTCTTAATCAGTTGGAAAATTTTTATTTGTTGGTTGAATAGTATCTTTTCTGGCTTAACACGATCTTTCCTTGTCCCCTCCAGAAACGTCTTAATGAGGTTTTCCTGTATACCCACAACTTATTAAAGTATGATAGTTAATATTACATGAACTATATCCCATTTATTCTTAATCAGTTGGAAAATTTTTATTCGTTGGTTGAATAGTATTTTTTCTCGCTTATTACGTTCTCTCTCCTTGTGCCCTCTAGAAACGTCTTAACGAGGTTATACTCTATACCCACAACTTATTAAAGTATGATAATTAATATTACTTTAAATATATCCTACTTATCCTTAATCAGTTGGGAAATTTTTATTCGTTGGTTGAATATTATTTCTTCTCGCTTAACACGTTCCCTTTCCTTGTCCCCTCCGGAAACGTCTTAAGGAGGTTTTCCTGTATACCCACAATTTATGAAAGTATGATAGTTAATATTACTTTGACTATATCCCAATTATGCTTAATCAGTTGGAAAATTTTTATTCGTTGGTTGAATAGTATTTTTTCTCGCTTAACACGTTCTCTTTCCTTGTCCCCTCCAGAACGTCTTCACGAGGTTATACTGTATACCCACAACTTATTAAAGTATGATAATTAATATTACTTTAAATATATCCTACTTATTGTTAATCAGTTGGGAAATTTTTATTCGTTTGTTGAATAGTATTTTTTCTCGTTTAACACGTTCTCTTTCCTTGTCCCCTCCAGAAACGTCTTAACGAGGTTTTGCTGTATACCCACAACTTATTAAAGTATGATAGTTAATATTACTTTGACTATGTCCCATTTATTCTTAATCAGTTGGAAAATTTTTATTCGTGATTGAATAGTATTTTTTCTCTCCTAACACGTTCTCTATCGTTGTCACTTCCAGAAACGTATTAACGAGGTTTTACTGTATACCCACAACTTATTAAATGATGATAGTTAATATTACCTTGACTATACCCTACTTATTCTTAATCAGTTTGAAAATTTTTATTCGTTGGCTGAATAGTATTTTTTCTCTCTTAACACGTTCTCTTTCCTTGTCACCTCCAGAAACGTATTAACGCGGGTTTAATGTATACCCACAACTTATTAAAGTATGATAGTTAATATGACTTTGACTATATCCCATTCATTCTTAATCAGCTGGAAATCTTTTATTCGTTGGTTGAATAGTATTTCTTCTCGCTTAACACGTTCTCTTTCCTTGTCCCTTCCAGGAACGCCTTAACAAGGTTGTACTGTATACCCACAACTTATTAAAGTATGGTAGTTAATATTACTTTGACTATATCCCATTTATGCTTAATCAGTTGGAAAATTTTTATTCGTTGTTTGAATAGTATTTTTTCTCGCTTAACACGTTATCTTTCCTTGTCCCCTCCAGATACGTCCTAACGAGGTTATACTGTATACCCACAACTTATTAAAGTATGATAGTTAATATTACTTTAACTATATCCTACTTATTCTTAATCAGTTGGAAAATTTTTATTTGTTGGTTGAATAGTATCTTTTCTGGCTTAACACGTTCTCTTTCCTAGTCCCCTCCAGAAACGTCTTAATGAGGTTTTCCTGTATACCCACAACTTATTAAAGTATGATAGTTAATATTACTTGAACTATATCCCATTTATTCTTAATCAGTTGGAAAATTTTTATTCGTTGGTTGAATAGTATTTTTTCTCGCTTATTACGTTCTCTCTCCTTGTCCCCTCCAGAAACGTCTTAACGAGGTTATACTCTATACCCACAACTTATTAAAGTATGATAATTAATATTACTTTAAATATATCCTACTTATCCTTAATCAGTTGGGAAATTTTTATTCGTTGGTTGAATATTATTTCTTCTCGCTTAACACGTTCCCTTTCCTTGTCCCCTCCGGAAACGTCTTAAGGAGGTTTTCCTGTATACCCACAATTTATGAAAGTATGATAGTTAATATTACTTTGACTATATCCCAATTATGCTTAATCAGTTGGAAAATTTTTATTCGTTGGTTGAATAGTATTTTTTCTCGCTTAACACGTTCTCTTTCCTTGCCCCTCCAGAAACGTCTTAATGAGCTTATACTGTATACCTACAACGTATTAAAGTCTGTTAGTTAATATTACTTTGACTATGTCCCATTTATTCTTAATCAGTTGGAAAATTTTTATTCGATGGTTGAATAGTATTTTTCTCTCTTAACACGTTCTCTTTCCTTGTCACCTCCAGAAACGTATTAACGAGGTTTTACTGTATACCCACAACTTATTAAAGTATGATAGTTAATATTACTTTGACTATATCCCACTTATGCTTAATCAGTTGGATAAGTTTTATTCGTTGGTTGAATAGTATTTTTCTCGCTTAGCACGTTCTCTTTCCTTGTCCCCTCCAGAAACGTCTTAACGAGCCTATACTGTATACCCACAACTTATTAAAGTATGATAGTTCATATTACTTTGACTATGTCCCCTTTATTCTTAATCAGTTGGAAAATTTTTATTCCTTGGTTGAATAGTATTTTTTCTCTCTTAACACGTTCTCTTTCCCTGCCACCTCCAGAAACGTATTAACGAGGTTTTAATGTATACCCACAACTTATTAAAGTATGATATTTAATATGACTTTGACTATATCCCATTCATTCTTAATCAGCTGGAAAAGTTTTATTCGTTGGTTGAATGGTATTTTTCTCGCTTAACACGTTCTCTTTCCTTGTCCCTTCCAGAAACGTCTTAACAAGGTTGTACTGTATACCCACAACTTATTAAAGTATGATAGTTAATATTACTTTGACTATATCCCATTTATGCTTAATCAGTTGGAAAATTTTTATTCGTTGGTTGAATAGTATTTTTTCTCGCTTAACTCGTTATCTTTCCTTGTCCCCTCCAGATACGTCTTAACGAGGTTATACTGTATACCCACAACTTATTAAAGTATGATAGTTAATATTACTTTAACTATATCCTACTTATTCTTAATCAGTTGGAAAATTTTTATTTGTCGGTTGAATAGTATCTTTTCTGGCTTAACACGTTCTCTTTCCTAGTCCCCTCCAGAAACGTCTTAATGAGGTTTTCCTGTATACCCACAACTTATTAAAGTATGATAGTTAATATTACTTGAACTATATCCCATTTATTCTTAATCAGTTGGAAAATTTTTATTCGTTGGTTGAATAGTATTTTTTCTCGCTTATTACGTTCTCTCTCCTTCACCCCTCCAGAAACGTCTTAACGAGGTTATACTCTATACCCACAACTTATTAAAGTATGATAATTAATATTACTTTAAATATATCCTACTTATCCTTAATCAGTTGGGAAATTTTTATTCGTTGGTTGAATATTATTTCTTCTCGCTTAACACGTTCCCTTTCCTTGTCCCCTCCGGAAACGTCTTAAGGAGGTTTTCCTGTATACCCACAATTTATGAAAGTATGATAGTTAATATTACTTTGACTATATCCCAATTATGCTTAATCAGTTGGAAAATTTTTATTCGTTGGTTGAATAGTATTTTTTCTCGCTTAACACGTTCTCTTTCCTTGTCCCCTCCAGAACGTCTTCACGAGGTTATACTGTATACCCACAACTTATTAAAGTATGATAATTAATATTACTTTAAATATATCCTACTTATTGTTAATCAGTTGGGAAATTTTTATTCGTTGGTTGAATAGTATTTTTTCTCGCTTAACACGTTCCCTTTCCTTGTCCCCTCCGGAAACGTCTTAAGGAGGTTTTCCTGTATACCCACAATTTATGAAAGTATGATAGTTAATATTGCTTTGACTATATCCCATTTATGCTTAATCAGTTGGAAACGTTTTATTCGTTGGTTGAATAGTATTTTTTCTCGCTTAACACGTTCTCTTTCCTTGTCCCCTCCAGAAACGTCTTAACGAGGTTATACTGTATACACACAACTTATTAAAGTTTGATAGTTAATATTACTTTGACTATGTCCCATTTATTCTTAATCAGTTGGAAAATTTTTATTCGTTGTTTGAATAGTATTTTTTCTCTCTTAACACGTTCTCTTTCCTTGTCACCTCCAGAAACGTATTAACGAGGTTATACTGTATACCCACAACTTATTAAAGTATGATAGTTTATATGACTTTGACTATATCCCATTCATTCTTAATCAGCTGGAAAAGTTTTATTCGTATGATAGTTAATATTACTTTGACTATATCCTACTTATTCTTAATCAGTTTGAAAATTTTTATTCGTTGGTTGAATATTATGTTTTCTCGCTTAACACGTTCTCTTTCCCTGTCCCCTCCGGAAACGTCTTAAGGAGGTTTTCCTGTATACCCACAACTTATTAAATAATGATAGTTAATATTACTTTGACTATATCCCATTTATGCTTAATCAGTTGGAAAAGTTTTTTTCGTTGGTTGAATAGTATTTTTTCTCGCTTAACACGTTCTCTTTCCTTGTCCCCTCCAGAAACGTCTTAACGTGGTTTTCCTGTATACCCACAACTTATTAAAGTATGATAGTTAATATTACTTTGACTATATCCCATTTATGCTTAATCAGTTGGAAAATTTTTATTCGTTGGTTGAATAGTATTTTTTCTCGCTTTACACGTTCCCTTTCCTTGTCCCCTCCAGTAACGTCTTAACGAGGTTATACTGTATACCCACAACTTATGAATGTATGATAGTTAATATTACTTTGACTATATCCCACTTATGCTTAATCAGTTGGAAAGTTTTATTCGTTGGTTGAATATTATTTCTTCTCGCTTAACACGTTCTCTTTCCTTGTCCCCTCCAGAAACGTCTTAATGAGGTTTTCCTGTATACCCACAACTTATTAAAGTATGATAGTTAATATTACTTTGACTATATCCAATTTATGCTTAATCGGGTGGAAAATTTTTATTCGTTGGTTTAATAGTATTTTTTCTCGCTTAACACGTTCTCTTTCCTTGTCCCCTCCAGAAACGTCTTAATGAGGTTTTCCTGTATACCCACAACTTATTAATGTATGATAGTTAATATTAATTTGACTAAATCCCATTCATTCTTAATCAGCTGGAAAAGTTTAATTCGTTGGTTGAATGGCATTTTTCTCGCTTAACACGTTCACTTTCCTTGTCCCCACCAGAAACGTCTTAACGAGGTTGTACTGTATACCCACAAGTTATTAAAGTATGATAGTTAATATTACTTTAACTGTATCCTATTTATTCTTAATCAGTTGGAAAATTTTTATTCGTTGGTTGATTAGTATTTTTTTTCTCTTAACACGTTCTCTTTCCTTGTCACCTCCAGAAACGTATTAACGCGGTTTTAATGTATACCCACAACTTATTAAAGCATGATAGTTAATATGACTTTGACTATATCCCATTCATTCTTAATCAGCTGGAAATCTTTTATTCGTTGGTTGAATAGTATTTCTTCTCGCTTAACACGTTCTCTTTCCTTGTCCCTTCCAGAAACGTCTTAACAAGGTTGTACTGTATACCCACGAATTATTAAAGTATGATAGTTAATATTACTTTAACTATATCCTATTTATTCTTAATCAGTTGGAAAATTTTTAATCTTTGGTTGAATAGTATTTTTTCTCGCTTAACACGTTCTCTTTCCTTGTCCCCTCCAGAAACGACTTAATGAGGTTTTCCTTGTTACCCACAACTTATTAAAGTATGATAGTTAATATTACTTTGACTATATCCCATATATGCTTAATCAGTTGGAAAATTTTTATTCGTTGGTTGAATAGTATTTTTTCTCGCTTAACACGTTCTCTTTCCTTGTCCCCTCCAGAAACGTCTTAATGAGCTTATACTGTATGCCCAGAACGTATTTAAGTCTGATAGTCAATATTACTTTGACTATGTCCCATTTATTCTTAATCAGTTGGAAAATTTTTATTCGTTGGTTGAATAGTATTTTTTCTCTCTTAACACGTTCTCTTTCCTTGTCACCTCCAGAAACGTATTAACGAGGTTTTACTGTATACCCACAACTTATTAAAGTATGATAGTGAATATTACTTTGACTATATCCCACTTATGCTTAATCAGTTGGATAAGTTTTATTCGTTGGTTGAATAGTATTTTTTTCTCGCTATATACGTTCTCTTTCCTTGTCCCCTCCAGAAACGTCATAACGAGCCTATACTGTATACCCACAACTTATTAAAGTATGATAGTTAATATTACTTTGACTATGTCCCCTTTATTCTTAATCAGTTGGAAAATTTTTATTCGTTGTTTGAATAGTATATTTTCTCTCTTTACACGTTCTCTTTCCTTGTCACCTCCAGAAACGTATTAACGAGGTTTTACTGTATACCCACAACTTATTAAAGTATGATAGTTAATATGACTTTGACTAAATCCCATTCATTCTTAATCAGCTGGAAAAGTTTAATTCGTTTGTTGAATGGTATTTTTCCCGCTCTACACGTTCTCTTTCCTTGTCCCCTCCAGAAACGTCTTAACGCGGTTTTCCTGTATACCCACAACTTATTAAAGTATGATAGTTAATATTACTTTGACAATATCCCATTTATGCTTAATCAGTTAGAAAAGTTTTATTCGTTGGTTGAATAGTATTTTTTCTCGCTTAACACGTTCTCTTTCCTTGTCCCCTCCAGAAACGGCTTAATGAGCTTATACTGTATACCCACAACGTATTAAAGTCTGATAGTTAATATTACTTTGACTATGTCCCATTTATTCTTAATCAGTTGGAAAATTTTTATTCGTTGGTTGAATAGTATTTTTTCTCTCTTAACACGTTCTCGTTCTTTGTCACCTCCAGAAACGTATTAACGAGGTTTTACTGTATACCCACAACTTATTAAAGTATGATAGTTAATATTACTTTGACTATATCCCACTTATGCTTAAGCAGTTGGAAAATTTTTATTCGTTGGTTGAATATTATTTCTTCTCGCTTAACACGTTCCCTTTCCTTGTCCCCTCCGGAAACGTCTTAAGGAGGTTTTCCTGTATACCCACAACTTATTAAATAATGATAGTTAATATTACTTTGACTATATCCCATTTATGCTTAATCAGTTGGAAAAGTTTTTTTCGTTGGTTGAATAGTATTTTTTCTCGCTTAACACGTTCTCTTTCCTCCTCCCCCCCAGAAACGTCTTAACGAGGTTATACTGTATACCCACAACTTATTAAAGTATGATAGTTAATATTACTTTGATTATATCCTATTTATTCTTAATCAGTTGGAAAAGTTTTATTCCTTGGTTGAATAGTATTTTTTCTCGCTTAACACGTTCTCTTTCCTTGTCCCCTCCAGAAACGTCTTAATGAGGTTTTCCTGTATACACACAACTTATTCAAGTATGATAGTTAATATTACTTTGACTATATCCCATTTATGATTAATCAGTTGGAAAATTTTTATTCGTTGGTTGAATAGTATTTTTCTCGCTTAACACGTTCTCCTTCCTTGTCCCCTCCAGAAACGTCTTAACAAGGTTGTACTGTATACCCACAAGTTATTAAAGTATGATAGTTAATATTACTTTAACTATATTCTACTTATACTTAATCAGTTGGAAAATTTTTATTCGTTGGTTGAATAGTATTTTTCCTCGCTTAACACGTTCTCCTTCCTTGTCCCCTCCAGAAACGTCTTAATGATGTTTTCCTCATACCCACAATTTATTAAAGTATGATAGTTAATATTACTTTGAATATATCCCACTTATGCTTAATCAGTTGGAAACGTTTTATTCGTTGGTTGAATAGTATTTTTTCTCGCTTAACACGTTCTCTTTCCTTGTCCCCTCCAGAAACGTCTTAACGAGGTTATACTGGATACCAACAACTTATTAAAGTATGATAGTTAATATTACTTTGACTATGTCCCATTTATTCTTAATCAGTTGGAAAATTTTTATTCGTTGGTTGAATAGTATATTTTCTCTCTTAACACGTTCTCTTTCCTTGTCACCCCCAGAAACGTATTAACGAGGTTTTACATTATACCCACAACTTATTAAAGTATGATAGTTAATATGAATTTTGACTAAATCCCATTCATTCTTATCAGCTGGAAAAGTTTAATTCGTTGGTTGAATGGTATTTTTCTCCCTTAACACGTTCTCCTTCCTTGTCCCCTCCAGAAACGTCTTAACGAGGTTGTACTGTATACCCACAAGTTATTAAAGTATGATAGTTAATATTACTTTAACTATGTCCTATTTATTCTTAATCAGTTGGAAAATTTTTATTCGTTGGTTGAATAGTATTTTTTCTCTCTTAACACGTTGTCTTTCCTTGTCCCCTCCAGAAACGTATTAACGAGGTTTTAATGTATACCCACAACTTATTAAAGTATGATAGTTAATATGAATTTTACTATATCCCATTCATTCTTAATCAGCTGGAAAATTTTATTCGTTGGTTGAATGGTATTTTTCTCGCTTAACACGTTCTCTTTCCTTGTCCCCTCCAGAAGCGTCTTAACAAGGTTGTACTGTATACCCACAAGTTATTAAAGTATGATAGTTATTATTACTTTAACTATATCCTATTTATTCTTAATCAGCTGGAAAAGTTTAATTCGTTGGTTGAATGGTATTTTTCTCGCTTAACACGTTCACTTTCCTTGTCCCCTCCAGAAACGTCTTAACGAGGTTGTACTGTATACCCACAAGTTATTAAAGTATGATAGTTAATATTACTTTAACTGTATCCTATTTATCCTTAATCAGTTGGAAAATTTTTATTCGTTGGTTGAATAGTATTTTTTCTCGCTTAACCCGTTCTCTTTCCTTGTCACCTCCAGAAACGTATTAACGCGGTTTTAATGTATACCCACAACTTATTAAAGTATGATAGTTAATATGACTTTGACTAAATCCCATTCATTCTTAATCAGCTGGAAAAGTTTAATTCGTTGGTTGAATAGTATTTTCCTCGCTTAACACGTTCTCTTTCTTTGTCCCCTCCAGAATCGTTTTAACGTGGTTTTCCTGTATACCCACAACTTATTAAAGTATGATAGTTAATATTACTTTGAATATATCCCAGTTATGCTTAATCAGTTTGAAACGTTTTATTCGTTGGTTGAATAGTATTTTTTCTCGCTTAACACGTTCTCTTTCCTTGTCCCCTCCAGAAACGTCTTAACGAGGTTATACTGTATACCCACACTTATTAAAGTATGATAGTTAATATGAATTTTGACTAAATCCCATTCATTCTTATCAGCTGGAAATGTTTAATTCTTTGGTTGAATGGTATTTTTCTCCCTTAACACGTTCTCTTTCCTTGTCCACTCCAGAGACGTCTTAACGAGGTTGTACTGTATACCCACAAGTTATTAAAGTATGATAGTTAATAATACTTTAAATATATCCTATTTATTCTTAATCAGTTGGAAAATTTTTATTCGTTGGTTGAAGAGTATTTTTTCTCTCTTAACACGTTCTCTTTCGTTGTCACCTCCAGAAACGTATTAACGAGATTTTAATGTATACCCACGACTTATTAAAGTATGATAGTTAATATGACTTTGACTATATCCCATTCATTCTTAATCAGCTGGAAAAGTTTTATTCGTTGGTAGAATGGTATTTTTCTCGCTTAACACGTTCTCTTTCCTTGTCCCCTCCAGTAACGTCTTAAAACGTTTGTACTGTATACCCACAAGTTATTAAAGTATGATAGTTAATATTACTTTAAATATATCCTATTTATCCTTAATCAGTTGGAAAATTTTTATTCGTTGGTTGAATAGTATTTTTTCTCGCTTAACACGTTCTCTTTCCTTGTCCCCTCCAGAAACGTCTTAACGAGGTTGTACTGCATACCGACAACTTATTAAAGTATGATAGTTAATATTACTTTAACTATATCCTATTTATTCTTAATCAGTTGAAAAATTTTTATTCTTTGGTTGAATAGTATTTTTTCTCGCTTAACACGTTCTCTTTCCTTGTCCCCTCCAGGAACGTCTTAATGAGGTTTTCCTGTATACTCACAACTTATTAAAGTATGATAGTTAATATTACTTTGACTATATCCCATTTATTCTTAATCAGTTGGAAAATTTTTATTCGTTGTTTGAATAGTATTTTTTCTCGCTTAACACGTTCTCTTTCCTTGTCCCCTCCAGAAACGTCCTAACGAGGTTATACTGTATACCCACAACTTATTAAAGTATGATAGTTAATATTACTTTAACTATATCCCATTTATTCTTAATCAGTTGGAAAACTTTTATTCGTTGGTTGAATAGTATTTTTTATCGCTTAACACGTTCGCTTTCCTTGTCCCTTCCAGAAACGTCTTAACGAGGTTTTGCTGTATACCCACAACTCATTAAAGTATGATAGTTAATATTACTTTGACTATGTCCCATTTCTTCTTAATCAGTTGGAAAATTTTTATTCGTTGGTTGAATAGTATTTTTTCTCTCTTAACACGTTCTCTTTCCTATCACCTCCAGAAACGTATAATGAGGTTTTCCGTTATACCCACAACTTATTAAAGTATGATAGTTTATATTACCTTGACTATATCCCATTTATGCTTAATCAGTTGGAAAATTTTTATTCGTTGGTTGAATAGTATCTTTTCTCGCTTAAAAGGTCTCTTTCCTTGTCCCCTCCAGAAACGTCTTAAAAGGTTTTCCTGTATACCCACAACTTACTAAAGTATGATAGTTAATATTACTTTAACTATATCCCATTTATTCTTAATCAGTTGGAAAATTTTTATTCGTTGGTTGAATAGTATTTTTTCTCGCTTAACACGTTCTCTTTCCCTGTCCCTTCCAGAAACGTCTTAACGAGGTTTTGCTGTATACCCACAACTTATTAAAGTATGATAGTTAATATTACTTTGACTATGTTTCATTTATTCTTAATCAGTTGTAAACTTTTATTCGTTGGTTGAAGAGTATTTTTTCTCTCTTAACACGTTCTCTTTCCTTGTCACCTCCAGAAACGTATTAACGAGGTTTTACTGTATACCCACAACTTATTAAAGTATGAAAGTTAATATTACTTTCACTATATCCCATTCATTCTTAATCAGTTGGAAAAGTTTTATTCGTTGGTTGAATGGTACTTTTCTCTCTTAACACGTTCTCTTTCCTTGTCCCCTCCAGAAACGTCTTAACGAGGTTATACTGTATACCCACAATTTATTAAATTATGATAGTTAATATTACATTAAATATATCCTACTTATCCTTAATCAGTTGGAAAATTTTTATTCGTTGTTTGAATATTATTTCTTCTCGCTTAACACGTTCTCTTTCCTTGTCCCCTCCGGAAACGTCTTAAGGAGGTTTTCCTGTATACCCACAAGTTATTAAATTATGATAGTTAATAATATTTTGACTATATCCCATTTATGCTTAATCAGTTGGAAAAGTTTTATTCGTTGGTTGAATAGTATTTTTTCACGCTTAACACGTTCTCTTTCCTTGTCCCCTCCAGAAACGTCTTAATGAGGTTTTCCTGTATAATCACAACTTATTAAAGTATGATAGTTAATATTACTTTGACTGTATCCCATTTATGCTTAATCAGTTGGAAAATTTTTATTCGTTGGTTGAATAGTATTTTTTCTCGCATAACAAGTTCTCTTTCCTTGTCCCGTCCAGAAACGTCTTAACGAGGTTATACGGTATACCCACAACTTATTAAAGTATGATAATTAATATTACTTTAAATATATCCTACTTATCCTTAACCAGTTGGGAAATTTTTATTCGTTGGTTGATTAGTATTTTTTCTCGCTTAACACGTTCTCTTTCCTTGTCCGCTCCAGAAACGTCTTAATGAGGTTTTCCTGTATACCCACTACTTATTAAAGTATGATAGTTAATATTACTTTGACTATATGCCATTTATGCTTAATCAGTTGGAAAAGTTTTTTCGTTGGTTGAATAGTATTCTTTCTCGCTTAACACGTTCTCTTTCCTTGTCCCCTCCAGAAACATCTTAACGAGGTTATACTGTATACCCACAACTTATTAAAGTATGATAGTTAACATTACTTTAACTATATCCCATTTATGCTTAATCAGTTGGAAAATTTTTATTCGTTGGTTGAATAGTATTTTTGCTCGCTTAACACTTTCTCTTTCCTTGTCCCTTCCAGAAACGTCTTAACGAGGTTTTGCTGTATACCCACAACTTATTAAAGTATGATAGTTAATATTACTTTGACTATGTCCCATTTATTCTTAATCAGTTGTAAATTTTTATTCGTTGGATGAATAGTATTTTTTCTCTCTTAACACGTTGTCTTTCCTTGTCACCTCCAGAAACGTATTAACGAGGTTTTACTGTATACCCACAACTTATTAAAGTATGATAGTTAATATTACTTTGAATATATCCCATTCATTCTTAATCATTTGGAAAAGTTTTATCCGTTGGTTGAATGGTATTTTTCTCTCTTAACACGTTCTCTTTCCTTGTCCCCTCCAGAAACGTCTTAACGGGGTTATACTGTATACCCACAACTTATTAAATTATGATAGTTAATATTACTTTAACTATATCCTACTTATTCTTAATAAGTTGGAAAATTTTTATTCGTTGGTTGAATAACATTTTCTTCTCGCTTAACACGTTCTCATTCCTTGTCCCCTCCGGAAACGTCTTAAGGAGGTTTTCCTGTATACCCACAACTTATTAAATTATGACAGTTAATATTACTTTGACTATATCCCATTTATGCTTAATCAGTTGGAAAAGTTTTATTCGTTGGTTGAATAGTATTTTTTCTCGCTTAACACGATCTCTTTCCTTGTCCCCTCCAGAAACGTCTTAATGAGGTTTTCCTGTATACCCACAACTTATTAAGGTATGATAGTTAATGTTACTTTGACTATATACCATTTATGCTTAATCAGTTGGAAAATTTTTATTCGTTGGTTGAATAGTATTTTTTCTCGCTTGACACGTTCTCTTTCCTTGTCCCCTCCAGAAACGTCTTAACGAGGTTATACTGTATACCCACAACTTATTAAAGTATGATAATTAATATTACTTTAAATATATCCTACTTATTCTTAATCAGTTGGGAAATTTTTATTCGTTGGTTGAATAGTATTCCTTCTCGCTTAACACGTTCTCTTTCCTTGTCCGCTCCAGAAACGTCTTAATGAGGTTTTCCTGTATACCCACTACTTATTAAAGTATGATAGTTAATATTACTTTGACTATATCCCATTTATCCTTAATCAGTTGGAAAATTTTTATTCGTTGGTTGAATAGTATTTTTTCTCGCTTAACACTTTCTCTTTCCTTGTCCCTTCCAGAAACGTCTTAACGAGGTTTTGCTGTATATCCACAACTTATTAAAGTATGATAGTTAATATTACTTTGACTATGTCCCATTTATTCTTAACCAGTTGTAAATTTTTATTCGTTGGTTGAATAGTATTTTTTCTCTCTTAACACGTTCTCTTTCCTTGTCACCTCCAGAAACGTATTAACGAGGTTTTACTGTATACCCACAACTTATTAAATTATGATAGTTAATATTACTTTAACTATATCCTACTAATGCTTAAGCAGTTGGAAAATTTTTATTCGTTGGTTGAATATTATTTTTTCTCGCTTAACACGTTCTCTTTCCTTGTCCCCTCCAGAAACGTCTTAATGAGGTTTTCCTGTATACCCACAACTTATTTAAGTATGATAGTTAATATTACTTTAACTATATCCCATTTATTCTTAATCAGCTGGAAAATTTTTATTCGTTGGTTGAATAGTATTTTTTCTCGCTTAACACGTTCTCTTTCCTTGTCCCCTCCAGAAACGCCTTAATGAGGTTTTCCTGTAAACGCACAACTTATTAAAGTATGATAGTTAATATTACTTTGACTATATCCCACTTATGCTTAATCAGTTGGAAAAGTTTTATTCGTTGGTTGAATAGTATTTTTTCTCGCTTAACACGTTCTCTTTCCTTGTCCCCTCCAGAAACGTCTTAACGAGGTTATACTGCATACTCACAACTTATGAAAGTATGATAGTTAATATTACTTTGACTATATCCCACTTATGCTTAATCAGTTGGAAAAGTTTTATTCGTTGGTTGAATAGTATTTTTTCTCGCTTAACACGTTCTCTTTCTTTGTCCCCTCCAGAAACGTCTTAACGAGGTTATACTGTATACCCACAACTTATTAAAGTATGATAGTTAATATTAATTTGACTATGTCCCATTTATTCTTAATCAGTTGGAAAATTGTTATTCGTTGGTTGAATAGTATATTTTCTCTCTTAACCTGTTCTCTTTCCTTGTCACCTCCAGAAACGTATTAACGAGGTTTTACTGTATACCCACAACTTATTAAAGTATGATAGTTAATATGAATTTTGACTAAATCCCATTCATTCTTAATCAGCTGGAAAAGTTTAATTCGTTGGTTGAATGGTATTTTTCTCGCTTAACACGTTCACTTTCCATGTCCCCTCCAGAAACGTCTTAACGAGGTTGTACTGTATACCCACAAGTTATTAAAGTATGATAGTTAATATTACTTTAACTGTATCCTATTTATTCTTAATCAGTTGGAAAATTTTTATTCGTTGGTTGAATAGTATTTTTTCTCGCTTAACCCGTTCTCTTTCCTTGTCACCTCCAGAAACGTATTAACGCGGTTTTAATGTATACCCACAACTTATTAAAGTATGATAGTAAATATTACTTTGATTATATCCTATTTATTCCTAATCAGTTGGAAAAGTGTTATTCGTTGGTTGAATAGTATTTATTCTCGCTTAACACATTCTCTTTCCTTGTCCCCTCCAGAAACGTCTTAATGAGGTTTTCCTGTATACCCACAACTTATTTAAGTATGATAGTTAATATTACTTTAACTATATCCCATTCATTCTTAATCAGTTGGAAAATTTTTATTCGTTGGTTGAATAGTATTTTTTCTCGCTTAACACGTTCTCTTTCCTTGTCCCCTCCAGAAACGTCTTAATGAGGTTTTCCTGTAAACGCACAACTTATTAAAGTATGATAGTTAATATTACTTTGACTATATCCCATTTATGCTTATTCAGTTGGAAAATTTTAATTCGTTGGTTGAATAGTATTTTTTCTCGCTTAACACGTTCTC
The DNA here is from genome assembly GCF_040414725.1 of Anabrus simplex. Taxonomy (NCBI): domain Eukaryota; kingdom Metazoa; phylum Arthropoda; class Insecta; order Orthoptera; family Tettigoniidae; genus Anabrus; species Anabrus simplex. The sequence continues at coordinate 403,407,434 of NC_090268.1, read as the reverse complement.
CTTCCTTGTCCCCTCCAGTAACGTCTTAACAAGGTTGTACTGTATACCCACAAGTTATTAAAGTATGATAGTTAATATGACTTTAACTATATTCTACTTATTCTTAATCAGTTGGAAAATTTTTATTCGTTTGTTGAATAGTATTTTTTCTCGCTTAACACGTTCTCTTTCCATGTCCCTTCCAGAAACGTCTTAGTGATGTTTTCCTCATACCCACAATTTATTAAAGTATCATAGTTAATATAACTTTGACTATACCCCACTTATGCTTAATCAGTTGGAAAAGTTTTATTCGTTGGTTGAATAGTATTTTTTCTCGCGTAACACGTTCTCTTTCCTTGTCCCCTCCAGAAACGTCTTAACGGGGTTATACTGTATACCCACAACTTATTAAATTATGATAGTTAATATTACTTTAACTATATCCTACTTATTCTTAATAAGTTGGAAAATTTTTATTCGTTGGTTGAATATCATTTTCTTCTCGCTTAACACGTTCTCATTCCTTGTCCCCTCCGGAAACGTCTTGAGGAGGTTTTCCTGTATACACACAACGTATTAAATTATGACAGTTAATATTACTTTGACTATATCCCATTTATGCTTAATCAGTTGGAAAAGTTTTATTCGTTGGTTGAATAGTATTTTTTCTCGCTTAACACGATCTCTTTCCTTGTCCCCTCCAGAAACGTCTTAATGAGGTTTTCCTGTATACCCACAACTTATTAAAGTATGATAGTTAATATTACTTTGACTATATACCATTTATGCTTAATCAGTTGGAAAATTTTTATTCGTTGGTTGAATACTATTTTTTCTCGCTTAACACGTTCTCTTTCCTTGTCCCCTCCAGAAACGTCTTAACGAGGTTATACTGTATACCCACAACTTATTAACGTAAGATTATTAATATTACTTTAAATATATCCTACTTATTCTTAATCAGTTGGGAAATTTCTATTCGTTGGTTGACTAGTATTTTTTCTCGCTTAACACGTTCTCTTTCCTTGTCCCCTCCAGAAACGTCTTAATGAGGTTTTCCTGTATACCCTCAACTTATTGAAGTCTGATAGTTAATATTACTTTGACTATATCCCATTTATGCCTTATCAGTTGGAAAATTTTTATTCGTTGGTTGAATAGTATTTTTTCTCGCTTGACACGTTCTCTTTCCTTGTCCCCTCCAGAAACGTCTTAATGAGGTTATACTGTATACCCACAACTTATTAAAGTATGATAATTAATATTACTTTAAATATATCCTACTTATTCTTAATCAGTTGGGAAATTTTTATTCGTTGGTTGAATAGTATTCTTTCTCGCTTAACACGTTCTCTTTCTTTGTCCGCTCCAGAAACGTCTTAATGAGGTTTTCCTGTATACCCACTACTTATTAAAGTATGATAGTTAATATTACTTTGACTATATCCCATTTATTCTTAATCAGTTGGAAAATTTTTATTCGTTGGTTGAATAGTATTTTTTCTCGCTTAACACTTTCTCTTTCCTTGTCCCTTCCAGAAACGTCTTAACGAGGTTTTGCTGTATACCCACAACTTATTAAAGTATGATAGTTAATATTACTTTGACTATGTCCCATTTATTCTTAACCAGTTGTAAATTTTTATTCGTTGGTTGAATAGTATTTTTTCTCTCTTAACACGTTCTCTTTCCTTGTCACCTCCAGAAACGTATTAACGAGGTTTTACTGTATACCCACAACTTATTAAGGTATGATAGTTAATATGACTTTGACTATATCCCATTCATTCTTAATCAGTTGGAAAAGTTTTATCCTTTGGTTGAATGGTATTTTTCTCTCTTAAAACGTTCTCTTGCCTTGTCCCCCCCAGAAACGTCTTAACGGGGTTATACTGTATACCCACAACTTATTAAATTATGATAGTTAATATTACTTTAACTATATCCTACTTATTCATAATCAGTTGGAAAATTTGTATTCGTTGGTTCAATATTATTTCTTCTCGCTTAACACGTTCTCTTTCCTTGTCCCCTCTGGAAACGTCTTAATGAGGTTTTCCTGTATACCCACATCTTATTAAAGTATGATAGTTAATATTACTTTGACTATATCCCATTTATGCGTAATCAGTTGGAAAATTTTTATTCGTTGTTTGAATAGTATTTTTTCTCGCTTAACACGTTCTCTTTCCTTGTCCCCTCCAGGTACGTCTTAACGAGGTTATACTGTATACCCACAACTTATTAAAGTATGATAGTTAATACTACTTTAACTATATCCTATTTATTCTTAATCAGTTGGAAAATTTTTATTCGTTGGTTGAATCGTATTTTTTCTCGCTTAACACGTTCTCTTTCCTTGTCCCCTCCAGAAACGTCTTAATGAGGTTTTCCTGTATACCCACAACTTATTAAAGTATGATAGTTAATATTACTTTGACTATATCCCATTTATGCTTAATCAGTTGGAAAATTTGTATTCGTTGGTTGAATAGTATTTTTTCTCGCTTAACACGTTCTCTTTCCTTGTCCCCTCCAGAAACGTCTTAACGAGGTTATACTGTATACCCACAACTTATTAAAGTATGATAATTAATATTACTTTAAATATATTCTACTTATTCTTAATCAGTTGGGAAATTTTTATTCGTTTGTTGAATCGTATTTTTTCTCGCTTAACACTTTCTCTTTCCTTGTCACCTCCACAAACGTCTTAATGAGGTTTTCCTGTATACCCACTACTTATTAAATTATGATAGTTAATCTTACTTTGACTATATCCCATTTATGCTTAATCAGTTGGAAATGCTTTATTCGTTGTTTGAATAGTATTTTTTCTCTCTTAACACCTTCTCTTTCCTTGTCCCCTCCAGAAACATCCTAACGAGGTTATACTGTATACCCACAACGTATTAAAGTATGATAGTTAATATTACTTTGACTATGTCCCATTTATTCTTAATCAGTTGGAAAATTTTTATTCGTTGGTTGAATACTATTTTTTCTCTCTTAACACGTTCTCTTTCCTTGTCACCTCCACAAACGTATTAACGAGGTTTTACTGCATACCCACAACTTATTAAAGTATGATAGTTAATATGACTTTGACTATATCCCATTCATTCTTAATCAGCTGGAATAGTTTTATTCGTTGGTTGAATGGTATTTTTCTCGCTTAACACGTTCTCTTTCCTTGTCCCCTCCAGAAACGTCTTAACGAGTTTGTACTGTATACCCACAAGTTATTAAAGTATGATAGTTAATATTACTTTAACTATATCCTATTTATTCTTAATCAGTTGGAAAATTAGTATTCGTTGGTTGAATAGTATTTTTTCTTGCTTAACACGTTCTCTTCCTTGTCACCTCCAGAAACGTCTTAATGAGGTTTTCCTGTATACCCACAACTTATTAAGGTATGATAGTTAATATTACTTTGACTATATCCCATTTATGCTTAATCAGTTGGAAAATTTTTATTCGTTGGTTGAATAGTATTTTTTATCGCTTAACACGTTCTCTTTCCTTGTCCCCTCCAGAAACGTCTTAACGAGGTTATACTGTATACCCACAACTTATTAAAGTATGATAATTAATATTACTTTAAATATATCCTACTTATTCTTAATCAGTTTGGAAATTTTTATTCGTTGGTTGAATCGTATTTTTTCTCGCTTAACACTTTCTCTTTCCTTGTCCGCTCCAGAAACGTCTTAATGAGGTTTTCCTGTATACCCACAACTTATTAAAGTATGATAGTTTATATTACTTTGACTATATCCCATTTATGCTTAATCAGTTCGAAATTTTTTATTCGTTGTTTGAATAGTATTTTTTCATGCTTAACACGTTATCTTTCCTTGTCCCTTCCAGAAACGTCTTAACGAGGTTTTGCTGTATACCCACAACTTATTAAAGTATGATAGTTAATATTACTTTGACTATGTCCCATTTATTCTTAATCAGTTGGAAAATTTTTATTCGTTGGTTGAATAGTATTTTTTCTCTCTTAACACGTTCTCTTTCCTTGTCACCTCCAGAAACGTCTTAATGAGGTTTTCCTGTATACCCACAACTTATTAAAGTATGATAGTTAATATTACTTTGACTATATCCCATTTATGTTTAATCAGTTGGAAAATTTTTATTCGTTGGTTGAATAGTATTTTTTCTCGCTTAACACGTTCTCTTTCCTTGTCCCCTCCAGATACGTCTTAACGAGGTTATACTGTATACCCACAACTTATTAATGTATGATAGTTAATACTACTTGAACTATATCCCACTTATTCTTAATCAGTTGGAAAATTTTTAATTGTTGGTTGAATAGTATCGTTTCTCGCTTAACACGTTCTCTTTCCTTGTCCCCTCCAGAAACGTCTTAATGAGGTTTTCCTGTATACCCACAACTTATTAAAGTATGATAGTTAATATAACTTTAACTATATACCATTTATTCTTAATCAGTTCGAAATTTTTTATTCGTTGGTAATAGTATTTTTTCTCGCTTAACACGTTCTCTTTCCTTGTCCCCTCCAGAAACGTCTTAACGAGGTTTGGCTGTATACCATCACCTTATTAAAGTATGATAGTTAATATTACTTTGACTATGTCCCATTTATTCTTAATCAGTTGGAAAATTTTTATTCGTTGGTTGAATAGTATTTTTTCTCTCTTAACACGTTCTCTTTCCTTGTCACCTCCAGAAACGTCTTAATGAGGTTTTCCTGTATACCCACAACTTATTAAAATATGATAGTTAATATTACTTTGACTATGTCCCATTTATTCTTAATCAGTTGGAAAATTTTTTTTCGTTGTTTGAATAGTATTTTTTCTCTCTTAACACGTTCTCTTTCCTTGTCACCTCCAGAAACGTCTTAATGAGGTTTTCCTGTATACCCACAACTTATTAAAGTATGATAGTTAATATTACTTTGACTATATCCTACTTATGCTTAATCAGTTGGAAAATTTTTATTTTTTGGTTGAATAGTATCTTTTCTCGCTTAACACGTTCTCTTTCCTTGTCCCCTCCAGAAACGTCTTAATGAGGTTTTCCTGTATACCCACAACTTATTAAAGTATGATAGTTAATATTACTTTAACTAAATCCCATTTATTCTTAATCAGTTCGAAATTTTTTATTCGTTGGTTGAATAGTATTTTTTCTCGCTTAACACGTTCTCTTTCCTTGTCCCCTCCAGAAACGTCTTAACGAGGTTTTGCTGTATACCCACAACTTATTAAAGTATGATAGTTATTATTACTTTGACTATGTCCCATTTATTCTTAATCAGTTGGAAAATTTTTATTCGTTGGTTGAATAGTATTTTTTCTCGCTTAACACGTTCTCTTTCATTGTCACCTCCAGAAACGTCTTAATGAGGTTTTCCTGTATACCCACAACTTATTAAAGTATGATAGTTAATATTACTTTGACTATATCCCATTTATGCTTAATCAGTTGGTAAATTTTTATTCCTTGTTTGAATAGTATTTTTCTCGCTTAACACGTTCTCTTTCCTTGTCCCTTCCAGGTACGTCTTAACGAGGTTATACTGTATTCCCACAACTTATTAAAGTATGATAGTTAATATTACTTTAACTATATCCTATTTATACTTAATCAGTTGGAAAATTTTTATTCTTTGGTTGAATAGTATTTTTTCTCGCTTAACACGTTCTCTTTCCTTGTACCCTCCAGAAACGTCTTAATGAGGTTTTCCTGTATACCCACAACTTATTAAAGTATGATAGTTAATATTACTTTGACTATATCCCATTTATGCTTAATCAGTTGGAAAAGTTTTATTCGTTGGTTGAATAGTATTTTTTCTCGCTTAACACGTTCTCTTTCCTTGTCCCCTCCAGATACGTCTTAACGAGGTTATACTGTATACCCACAACTTATTAATGTATGATAGCTAATATTACTTTAACTATATCCTACTTATTCTTAATCAGTTGGAAAATTTTTATTTGTTGGTTGAATAGTATTTTTTCTCGCTTAACACGTTCTCTTTCCTTGTCCCCTCCAGAAACGTCTTAATGAGGTTTTCCTGTATACCCACAACTTATTAAAGTATGATAGTTAATATTACCTTAACTATATCCCATTTATTCTTAATCAGTTGGAAAATTTTTATTCGTTGGTTGAATAGTATTTTTTCTCGCTTATCACGTTCTCTTTCCTTGTCCCTTCCAGAAACTTCTTAACGAGGTTTTGCTGTATACCCACAACTTATTAATGTATGATAGTTAATATTACTTTGACTATGTCCCATTTATTCTTAATCAGTTGGAAAATTTTTATTCGTTGTTTGAATAGTATTTTTTTCTCTTAACACGTTCTCTTTCCTTGTCACCTCCAGAAACGTTTTAACGAGGTTTTCCTGTATACCCACATCTTATTAGATTATGATAGTTAATATTACTTTAACTATATCCTATTTATACTTAATCAGTTGGAAAATTTTTATTCTTTGGTTGAATAGTATTTTTTCTCGCTTAACACGTTCTCTTTCCTTGTCCCCTCCAGAAACGTCTTAATGAGGTTTTACTGTATACCCACAAGTTATTTAATTATGATAGTTAATATTACTTTGACTATATCCTACTTATTCTTAATCAGTTGGAAAATTTTTATTCGTTGGTTGAATATTATTTTTTCTCGCTTAACACGTTCTCTTTCCTTGTCCCCTCCGGAAACGTCTTAAGGAGGTTTTCCTGTATACCCACATCTTATTAGATTATGATAGTTAATATTACTTTGACTATATCCCATTTATGCTTAATCAGTTGGAAAAGTTTTATTCGTTGGTTGAATAGTATTTTTTCTCGCTTAACACGTTCTCTTTCCTTGTCCCCTCCAGAAACGTCTTAATGAGGTTTTCCTGTATACCCACAACTTATTAAAGTATGATAGTTAATATTACTTTGACTATATCCCATTTATGCTTAATCAGTTGGAAAATTTTTATTCGTTGGTTGAATAGTATTTTTTCTCGCTTAACACGTTCTCTTTCCTTGTCCCCTCCAGAAACGTCTTAACGAGGTTATACTGTATACCCACAACTTATTAATATGATAATTAATATTTCTTTAAATATATCCTACTTATCCTTAATCAGTTGGAAAATTTTTATTCGTTGGTTGAATAGTATTTTTTCTCGCTTAACACGTTCTCTTTCCTTGTCCACTCCAGAAACGTCTTAATGAGGTTTTCCTGTATACCCACTACTTATTAAAGTATGATAGTTAATATTACTTTCACTATATCCCATTTATGCTTAATCAAATGGAAAAGTTTTATTCGTTGGTTGAATAGTATTTTTTCTCGCTTAACACGTTCTCTTTCCTTGTCCCCTCCAGAAACGTCTTAACGAGGTTATACTGTATACCCACAACGTATTAAAGTATGATAGTTAATATTTTTTGACTTTATCCCATTTATTCTTAATCAGTTGGAAAATTTTTATTCGTTGGTTGAATAGTATTTTTTCTCTCTTAACACGTTCTCTTTCCTTGTCACCTCCAGAAACGTATTAACGAGGTTTTACTGTATACCCACAACTTATTAAGGTATGATAGTTAATATGACTTTGACAATATCCCATTCATTCTTAATCAGCTGGAAAAGTTTTATTCGTTGGTTGAATGGTATTTTTATCGCTTAGCACGTTCTCTTTCCTTGTCCCCTCCAGAAACGTCTTAACGAGTTTGTACAATATACCCACAAGTTATTAAAGTATGATAGTTAATATTACTTTAACTATATCCTATTCATTCTTAATCAGTTGGAAAATTTTTATTCGTTGGTTGAATAGTATTTTTTCTCGCTTAACACTTTCTCTTTCCTTGTCACCTCCAGGTACGTCTTAACGAGGTTATACTGTATACCCACAATTTATTAATGTATGATAGTTAATATTACTTTAACTATATCCTACTTATTCTTAATCAGTTTGAAAATTTTTATTTTTTGGTTGAATGGTATCTTTTCTCGCTTAACACGTTCTCTTTCCTTGTCCCCTCCAGAAACGTCTTAATGAGGTTTTCCTGTATACCCACAACTTATTAAAGTATGATAGTTAATATTACTTTAACTATATCCCATTTATTCTTAATCAGTTCGAAATTTTTTATTCGTTGGTTGAATAGTATTTTTTCTCGCTTAACACGTTCTCTTTCCTTGTCCCTTCCAGAAACGTCTTAACGAGGTTTTGCTGTATACCCACAACTTATTAAAGTATGATAGTTAATATTACTTTGACTATGTCCCATTTATTCTTAATCAGTTGGAAAATTTTTATTCGTTGGTTGAATAGTATTTTTTCTCTCTTAACACGTTCTCTTTCCTTGTCACCTCCAGAAACGTCTTAATGAGGTTTTCCTGTATACCCACAACTTATTAAAGTATGATAGTTAATATTACTTTGACTATATCCCATTTATGCTTAATCAGTTGGAAAATTTTTATTCGTTGTTTGAATAGTATTTTTTCTCGCTTAACACGTTCTCTTTCCTTGTCCCCTCCAGGTACGTCTTAACGAGGTTATACTGTATACCCACAACTTATTAAAGTATGATAGTTAATATTACTTTAACTGTATCCTATTTATTCTTAATCAGTTGGAAAATTTTTATTCTTTGGTTGAATAGTATTTTTTCTCGCTTAACACGTTCTCTTTCCTTGTCCCCTCCAGAAACGTCTTAATGAGGTTTTCCTGTATACCCACAACTTATTAAAGTATGATAGTTAATATGACTTTGACTATATCCCATTTATGCTTAATCAGTTGGAAAATTTTTATTCGTTGGTTGAATAGTATTTTTTCTCGCTTAACACGTTCTCTTTCCTTGTCCCCTCCAGATACGTCTTGACGAGGTTATACTGTATACCCACAACTTATTAATGTATGATAGTTATTATTACTTTAACTATATCCTACTTATTCTTAATCAGTTGGAAAATTTTTATTTGTTGGTTGAATAGTATCTTTTCTCGCTTAACACGTTCTCTTTCCTTGTCCCCTCCAGAAACGTCTTAATGAGGTTTTCCTGTATACCCAAAACTTATTAAAGTATGATAGTTAATATTACTTTAACTATATCCCATTTATTCTTAATCAGTTGGAAAATTTTTATTCGTTCGTTGAATAGTATTTTATCTCGCTTAACACGTTCTCTTTCCTTGTCCCTTCCAGAAACGTCTTAACGAGGTTTTGCTGTATACCCACAACTTATTAAAGTATGATAGTTAATATTACTTTGACTATGTCCCATTTATTCTTAATCAGTTGGAAAATTTTTATTCGTTGTTGAATAGTATTTTTTCTCTCTTAACACGTTCTCTTTCCTTGTCACCTCCAGAAACGTATTAACGAGGTTTTACTGTATACCCAAAACTTATTAAATTATGATAGTTAATATTACTTTGACTATATCCTACTTATTTTTAATCAGTTGGAAAATTTTTATTCGTTGGTTGAATATTATTTTTTCTCGCTTAACACGTTCTCTTTCCTTGTCCCCTCCGGATACGTCTTTAGGAGGTTTTCCTGTATACCCACAACTTATTAAATTATGATAGTTAATATTACTTTGACTATATCCCATTTATGCTTAATCAGTTGGAAAAGTTTTATTTGTTGGTTGAATAGTATTTTTTCTCGCTTAACACGTTCTCTTTCCTTGTCCCCTCCAGAAACGTCTTAATGAGGTTTTCGTGTATACCCACAACTTATTAAAGTATGATAGTTAATATTACTTTGACTATATCCCATTTATGCTTAATCAGTTGGAAAATTTTTATTCGTTTGTTGAATAGTATTTTTTCTCGCTTAACACGTTCTCTTTCATTGTCCCCTCCAGATACGTCTTAACGAGGTTATACTGTATACCCACAACTTATTAATGTATGATAGTTAATATTACTTTAACTATATCCTACTTATTCTTAATCAGTTGGAAAATTTTTATTTGTTGGTTGAATAGTATCTTTTCTCGCTTAACACGTTCTCTTTCCTTGTCCCCTCCAGAAACGTCTTAATGAGGTTTTCCTGTATACCCACAACTTATTAAAGTATGATAGTTAATATTACTTTAACTATATCCCATTTATTCTTAATCAGTTGGAAAATTTTTATTCGTTGGTTGAATAGTATTTTTTCTCGCTTAACACGTTCTCTTTCCTTGTCCCTTCCAGAAACGTCTTAACGAGGTTTTGCTGTATACCCACAACTTATTAAAGTATGATAGTTAATATTACTTTGACTATGTCCCATTTATTCTTAATCAGTTGGAAAATTTTTATTCGTTGTTTGAATAGTATTTTTTCTCTCTTAACACGTTCTCTTTCCTTGTCACCTCCAGAAACGTATTAACGAGGTTTTACTGTATACCCACAAGTTATTTAATTATGATAGTTAATATTACTTTGACTATATCCTACTTATTCTTAATCAGTTGGAAAATTTTTATTCGTTGGTTGAATATTATTTTTTCTCGCTTAACACGTTCTCTTTCCTTGTCCCCTCCGGAAACGTCTTAAGGAGGTTTTCCTGTATACCCACATCTTATTAAATTATGATAGTTAATATTACTTTGACTATATCCTACTTATTCTTAATCAGTTGGAAAATTTTTATTCGTTGGTTGAATATTATTTTTTCTCGCTTAACACGTTCTCTTTCCTTGTCCCCTCCGGAAACGTCTTAAGGAGGTTTTCCTGTATACCCACATCTTATTAAATTATGATAGTTAATATTATTTTGACTATATCCCATTCATTCTTCATCAGCTGGAAAAGTTTTATTCGTTGGTTGAATGGTATTTTTCTCGCTTAACACGTTCTCTTTCCTTGTCCCCTCCAGAAACGTCTTAACGAGGTTATACTGTATACCCACAACGTATTAAAGTATGATAGTTAATATTACTTTGACTATGTCCCATTTATTCTTAATCAGTTGGAAAATTTTTATTCGTTGGTTGAATAGTCTTTTTTCTCTCTTAACACGTTCTCTTTCCTTGTCACCTCCAGAAACGTCTTAACGAGGTTTTACTGTATACCCACAACTTATTAAAGTATGATAGTTAATATGACTTTGACTATATCCCATTCATTCTTAATCAGCTGGAAAAGTTTTATTCGTTGGTTGAATGGTATTTTTCTCGCTTAACACGTTCTCTTTCCTTGTTCCCTCCAGAAACGTCTTAACGAGTTTGTACTGTATACCCACAAGTTATTAAAGTATGATAGTTAATATTACTTTAACTATATCCTATTTATTCTTAATCAGTTGGAAAATTTTTATTCGTTGGTTGAATAGTATTTTTTCTCGCTTAACACTTTCTCTTTCCTTGTCACCTCCAGAAACGTCTTAATGAGGTTTTCCTGTATACCCACAACTTATTAAAGTATGATAGTTATTATTACTTTGACTATATCCCATTTATGCTTAATCAGTTCGAAAATTTTTATTCGTTGGTTGAATAGTATTTTTTCTCGCTTAACACGTTCTCTTTCCTTGTCACCTCCAGAAACGTCTTAATGAGGTTTTCGTGTATACCCACAACTTATTAAAGTATGATAGTTAATATTACTTTGACTATATCCCATTTATGCTTAATCAGTTGGAAAATTTTTATTCGTTGGTTGAATAGTATTTTTTCTCGCTTAACACGTTCTCTTTCCTTGTCCCCTCCAGATACGTCTTAACGAGGTTATACTGTATACCCACAACTTATTAAAGTATGGTAGTTAATATTACTTTAACTATATCCCATTTATTCTTAATCAGTTGGAAAATTTTTATTCGTTGGTTGAATAGTATTTTTTTTTTGCTTAACACGTTCTCTTTCCTTGTCCTCTCCAGAAACGCCTTAACGAGGTTTTGCTGTATACCCACAACTTATTAAAGTATGATAGTTAATATTACTTTGACTATGTCCCATTTATTCTTAATCAGTTGGAAAATTTTTATTCGTTGTTTGAATAGTATTTTTTCTCTCTTAACACGTTCTCTTTCCTTGTCACCTCCAGAAACGTATTAACGAGGTTTTACTGTATACCCAAAACTTATTAAATTATGATAGTTAATATTACTTTGACTATATCCTACTTATTTTTAATCAGTTGGAAAATTTTTATTCGTTGGTTGAATATTATTTTTTCTCGCTTAACACGTTCTCTTTCCTTGTCCCCTCCGGATACGTCTTTAGGAGGTTTTCCTGTATACCCACAACTTATTAAATTATGATAGTTAATATTACTTTGACTATATCCCATTTATGCTTAATCAGTTGGAAAAGTTTTATTTGTTGGTTGAATAGTATTTTTTCTCTCTTAACACGTTCTCTTTCCTTGTCCCCTCCAGAAACGTCTTAATGAGGTTTTCGTGTATACCCACAACTTATTAAAGTATGATAGTTAATATTACTTTGACTATATCCCATTTATGCTTAATCAGTTGGAAAATTTTTATTCGTTTGTTGAATAGTATTTTTTCTCGCTTAACACGTTCTCTTTCATTGTCCCCTCCAGATACGTCTTAACGAGGTTATACTGTATACCCACAACTTATTAATGTATGATAGTTAATATTACTTTAACTATATCCTACTTATTCTTAATCAGTTGGAAAATTTTTATTTGTTGGTTGAATAGTATCTTTTCTCGCTTAACACGTTCTCTTTCATTGTCCCCTCCAGAAACGTCTTAATGAGGTTTTCCTGTATACCCACAACTTATTAAAGTATGATAGTTAATATTACTTTAACTATATCCCATTTATTCTTAATCAGTTGGAAAATTTTTATTCGTTGGTTGAATAGTATTTTTTCTCGCTTAACACGTTCTCTTTCCTTGTCCCTTCCAGAAACGTCTTAAGGAGGTTTTCCTGTATACCCACAACTTATTAAAGTATGATAGTTAATATTACTTTGACTATGTCCCATTTATTCTTAATCAGTTGGAAAATTTTTATTCGTTGTTTGAATAGTATTTTTTCTCTCTTAACACGTTCTCTTTCCTTGTCACCTCCAGAAACGTATTAACGAGGTTTTACTGTATACCCACAAGTTATTTAATTATGATAGTTAATATTACTTTGACTATATCCTACTTATTCTTAATCAGTTGGAAAATTTTTATTCGTTGGTTGAATATTATTTTTTCTCGCTTAACACGTTCTCTTTCCTTGTCCCCTCCGGAAACGTCTTAAGGAGGTTTTCCTGTATACCCACATCTTATTAAATTATGATAGTTAATATTACTTTGACTATATCCTACTTATTCTTAATCAGTTGGAAAATTTTTATTCGTTGGTTGAATATTATTTTTTCTCGCTTAACACGTTCTCTTTCCTTGTCCCCTCCGGAAACGTCTTAAGGAGGTTTTCCTGTATACCCACATCTTATTAAATTATGATAGTTAATATTACTTTGACTATATCCCATTCATTCTTAATCAGCTGGAAAAGTTTTATTCGTTGGTTGAATGGTATTTTTCTCGCTTAACACGTTCTCTTTCCTTGTCCCCTCCAGAAACGTCTTAACGAGTTTGTACTGTATACCCACAAGTTATTAAAGTATGATAGTTAATATTACTTTAACTATATCCTACTTATTCTTAATCAGTTGGAAAATTTTTATTCGTTGGTTGAATATTATTTTTTCTCGCTTAACACGTTCTCTTTCCTTGTCCCCTCCGGATACGTCTTTAGGAGGTTTTCCTGTATACCCACAACTTATTAAATTATGATAGTTAATATTACTTTGACTATATCCCATTTATGCTTAATCAGTTGGAAAAGTTTTATTTGTTGGTTGAATAGTATTTTTTCTCGCTTAACACGTTCTCTTTCCTTGTCCCCTCCAGAAACGTCTTAATGAGGTTTTCGTGTATACCCACAACTTATTAAAGTATGATAGTTAATATTACTTTGACTATATCCCATTTATGCTTAATCAGTTGGAAAATTTTTATTCGTTTGTTGAATAGTATTTTTTCTCGCTTAACACGTTCTCTTTCATTGTCCCCTCCAGATACGTCTTAACGAGGTTATACTGTATACCCACAACTTATTAATGTATGATAGTTAATATTACTTTAACTATATCCTACTTATTCTTAATCAGTTGGAAAATTTTTATTTGTTGGTTGAATAGTATCTTTTCTCGCTTAACACGTTCTCTTTCCTTGTCCCCTCCAGAAACGTCTTAATGAGGTTTTCCTGTATACCCACAACTTATTAAAGTATGATAGTTAATATTACTTTAACTATATCCCATTTATTCTTAATCAGTTGGAAAATTTTTATTCGTTGGTTGAATAGTATTTTTTCTCGCTTAACACGTTCTCTTTCCTTGTCCCTTCCAGAAACGTCTTAACGAGGTTTTGCTGTATACCCACAACTTATTAAAGTATGATAGTTAATATTACTTTGACTATGTCCCATTTATTCTTAATCAGTTGGAAAATTTTTATTCGTTGTTTGAATAGTATTTTTTCTCTCTTAACACGTTCTCTTTCCTTGTCACCTCCAGAAACGTATTAACGAGGTTTTACTGTATACCCACAAGTTATTTAATTATGATAGTTAATATTACTTTGACTATATCCTACTTATTCTTAATCAGTTGGAAAATTTTTATTCGTTGGTTGAATATTATTTTTTCTCGCTTAACACGTTCTCTTTCCTTGTCCCCTCCGGAAACGTCTTAAGGAGGTTTTCCTGTATACCCACATCTTATTAAATTATGATAGTTAATATTACTTTGACTATATCCTACTTATTCTTAATCAGTTGGAAAATTTTTATTCGTTGGTTGAATATTATTTTTTCTCGCTTAACACGTTCTCTTTCCTTGTCCCCTCCGGAAACGTCTTAAGGAGGTTTTCCTGTATACCCACATCTTATTAAATTATGATAGTTAATATTATTTTGACTATATCCCATTCATTCTTCATCAGCTGGAAAAGTTTTATTCGTTGGTTGAATGGTATTTTTCTCGCTTAACACGTTCTCTTTCCTTGTCCCCTCCAGAAACGTCTTAACGAGGTTATACTGTATACCCACAACGTATTAAAGTATGATAGTTAATATTACTTTGACTATGTCCCATTTATTCTTAATCAGTTGGAAAATTTTTATTCGTTGGTTGAATAGTCTTTTTTCTCTCTTAACACGTTCTCTTTCCTTGTCACCTCCAGAAACGTCTTAACGAGGTTTTACTGTATACCCACAACTTATTAAAGTATGATAGTTAATATGACTTTGACTATATCCCATTCATTCTTAATCAGCTGGAAAAGTTTTATTCGTTGGTTGAATGGTATTTTTCTCGCTTAACACGTTCTCTTTCCTTGTTCCCTCCAGAAACGTCTTAACGAGTTTGTACTGTATACCCACAAGTTATTAAAGTATGATAGTTAATATTACTTTAACTATATCCTATTTATTCTTAATCAGTTGGAAAATTTTTATTCGTTGGTTGAATAGTATTTTTTCTCGCTTAACACTTTCTCTTTCCTTGTCACCTCCAGAAACGTCTTAATGAGGTTTTCCTGTATACCCACAACTTATTAAAGTATGATAGTTATTATTACTTTGACTATATCCCATTTATGCTTAATCAGTTCGAAAATTTTTATTCGTTGGTTGAATAGTATTTTTTCTCGCTTAACACGTTCTCTTTCCTTGTCACCTCCAGAAACGTCTTAATGAGGTTTTCGTGTATACCCACAACTTATTAAAGTATGATAGTTAATATTACTTTGACTATATCCCATTTATGCTTAATCAGTTGGAAAATTTTTATTCGTTGGTTGAATAGTATTTTTTCTCGCTTAACACGTTCTCTTTCCTTGTCCCCTCCAGATACGTCTTAACGAGGTTATACTGTATACCCACAACTTATTAAAGTATGATAGTTAATATTACTTTAACTATATCCCATTTATTCTTAATCAGTTGGAAAATTTTTATTCGTTGGTTGAATAGTATTTTTTTTTTTGCTTAACACGTTCTCTTTCCTTGTCCTCTCCAGAAACGCCTTAACGAGGTTTTGCTGTATACCCACAACTTATTAAAGTATGATAGTTAATATTACTTTGACTATGTCCCATTTATTCTTAATCAGTTGGAAAATTTTTATTCGTTGTTTGAATAGTATTTTTTCTCTCTTAACACGTTCTCTTTCCTTGTCACCTCCAGAAACGTATTAACGAGGTTTTACTGTATACCCAAAACTTATTAAATTATGATAGTTAATATTACTTTGACTATATCCTACTTATTTTTAATCAGTTGGAAAATTTTTATTCGTTGGTTGAATATTATTTTTTCTCGCTTAACACGTTCTCTTTCCTTGTCCCCTCCGGATACGTCTTTAGGAGGTTTTCCTGTATACCCACAACTTATTAAATTATGATAGTTAATATTACTTTGACTATATCCCATTTATGCTTAATCAGTTGGAAAAGTTTTATTTGTTGGTTGAATAGTATTTTTTCTCTCTTAACACGTTCTCTTTCCTTGTCCCCTCCAGAAACGTCTTAATGAGGTTTTCGTGTATACCCACAACTTATTAAAGTATGATAGTTAATATTACTTTGACTATATCCCATTTATGCTTAATCAGTTGGAAAATTTTTATTCGTTTGTTGAATAGTATTTTTTCTCGCTTAACACGTTCTCTTTCATTGTCCCCTCCAGATACGTCTTAACGAGGTTATACTGTATACCCACAACTTATTAATGTATGATAGTTAATATTACTTTAACTATATCCTACTTATTCTTAATCAGTTGGAAAATTTTTATTTGTTGGTTGAATAGTATCTTTTCTCACTTAACACGTTCTCTTTCATTGTCCCCTCCAGAAACGTCTTAATGAGGTTTTCCTGTATACCCACAACTTATTAAAGTATGATAGTTAATATTACTTTAACTATATCCCATTTATTCTTAATCAGTTGGAAAATTTTTATTCGTTGGTTGAATAGTATTTTTTCTCGCTTAACACGTTCTCTTTCCTTGTCCCTTCCAGAAACGTCTTAAGGAGGTTTTCCTGTATACCCACAACTTATTAAAGTATGATAGTTAATATTACTTTGACTATGTCCCATTTATTCTTAATCAGTTGGAAAATTTTTATTCGTTGTTTGAATAGTATTTTTTCTCTCTTAACACGTTCTCTTTCCTTGTCACCTCCAGAAACGTATTAACGAGGTTTTACTGTATACCCACAAGTTATTTAATTATGATAGTTAATATTACTTTGACTATATCCTACTTATTCTTAATCAGTTGGAAAATTTTTATTCGTTGGTTGAATATTATTTTTTCTCGCTTAACACGTTCTCTTTCCTTGTCCCCTCCGGAAACGTCTTAAGGAGGTTTTCCTGTATACCCACATCTTATTAAATTATGATAGTTAATATTACTTTGACTATATCCTACTTATTCTTAATCAGTTGGAAAATTTTTATTCGTTGGTTGAATATTATTTTTTCTCGCTTAACACGTTCTCTTTCCTTGTCCCCTCCGGAAACGTCTTAAGGAGGTTTTCCTGTATACCCACATCTTATTAAATTATGATAGTTAATATTACTTTGACTATATCCCATTCATTCTTAATCAGCTGGAAAAGTTTTATTCGTTGGTTGAATGGTATTTTTCTCGCTTAACACGTTCTCTTTCCTTGTCCCCTCCAGAAACGTCTTAACGAGGTTATACTGTATACCCACAACGTATTAAAGTATGATAGTTAATATTACTTTGACTATGTCCCATTTATTCTTAATCAGTTGGAAAATTTTTATTCGTTGGTTGAATAGTATTTTTTCTCTCTTAACACGTTCTCTTTCCTTGTCACCTCCAGAAACGTCTTAACGAGGTTTTACTGTATACCCACAACTTATTAAAGTATGATAGTTAATATGACTTTGACTATATCCCATTCATTCTTAATCAGCTGGAAAAGTTTTATTCGTTGGTTGAATGGTATTTTTCTCGCTTAACACGTTCTCTTTCCTTGTCCCCTCCAGAAACGTCTTAACGAGTTTGTACTGTATACCCACAAGTTATTAAAGTATGATAGTTAATATTACTTTAACTATATCCTATTTATTCTTAATCAGTTGGAAAATTTTTATTCGTTGGTTGAATAGTATTTTTTCTCGCTTAACACTTTCTCTTTCCTTGTCACCTCCAGAAACGTCTTAATGAGGTTTTCCTGTATACCCACAACTTATTAAAGTATGATAGTTATTATTACTTTGACTATATCCCATTTATGCTTAATCAGTTCGAAAATTTTTATTCGTTGGTTGAATAGTATTTTTTCTCGCTTAACACGTTCTCTTTCCTTGTCACCTCCAGAAACGTCTTAATGAGGTTTTCGTGTATACCCACAACTTATTAAAGTATGATAGTTAATATTACTTTGACTATATCCCATTTATGCTTAATCAGTTGGAAAATTTTTATTCGTTGGTTGAATAGTATTTTTTCTCGCTTAACACGTTCTCTTTCCTTGTCCCCTCCAGATACGTCTTAACGAGGTTATACTGTATACCCACAACTTATTAAAGTATGATAGTTAATATTACTTTAACTATATCCCATTTATTCTTAATCAGTTGGAAAATTTTTATTCGTTGGTTGAATAGTATTTTTTTTTTGCTTAACACGTTCTCTTTCCTTGTCCTCTCCAGAAACGCCTTAACGAGGTTATACTGTATACCCACAACTTATTAAAGTATGGTAGTTAATATTACTTTGACTATATTCCATTTATTCTTAACTTTTTATGACCTTATAACATGTAGGACTATGAGATCGCAGAAACTGGCCAATCAGATCCTTTCCTATTTTTTAAACAAGAAAATGCAAGGATAAGGTTTACCGAAGTTGAAGAAAGACCTTCACACACATCGAGTTATCCAGCAACGTGTTCCTTTCCAGAAGAAATTTGGAGCATACCAGCGATTCAAGAAAAGCCAAAGGTGGGAACAGGCAAGAAGTAGTCTGTCTCGCAGAAAGCGAGTGCAAGAACACTGGGGAAGAATTAAAGCTCATGGATGTACACGAGTTGAATAACTTTGACAACAACAGGCTGAGACATATAATAATAATACGACTATCAGGCAGTGATCCCGTCAGTGTACCTAGGGTATACGCTTCAAAATGCCTAGAGAGTAAAATCTACAGGTCCAGAAAATGCGATTTCGTAGTATCAAAGAACTATATAAAAAATGTGGCGTGAAATCAGACGTCATACGAAAATGAAGGTTTAAATTCTTCGGACACACTTCCAGAATGAGTCCAATAGAAAATGCAACTCGTATGAAAAGGGATTATTTGATACCAACCAGAACCTTCAAAAAATGGACCTCATGAAGAAAAACTTCCACTGCAGAACCAGATTCAGAAACAAGATACAGACATTTGTGGGTTACAGGAACCAGAAAAAGAGACCAAGGAGAAACAACATTTGGTGGATGAAAGGAGCTGCAAACTAGAGAATGAGAGGGTATTGGTGTGAAAGGAAACTGAAATCTTAAAGTATAGATGGTCAACAGTTGGTCAAAATCGATTAAAAATAATGGTAGCCATATGCTAAATCTCCGATCGATAGGAGTGGCGCGCGGCTATGCAGCCAAACTCTGCAGTCAGGAGACAAGTGGTTCGAACCCAACCGCCGGCGGTCCTGAGAATGGTTTTCTGTTGTTTCCCATGTTATCGTCCAGGCAAATGCCCGGACAGTTGCTATTCGCAGGCCACAGTCAGTTCATTTCACCTCCTTGCCTAGTTTCATTCTCAACCCCTATGGCACTACAGCCCTTGGAGGGCCTTGGCCTACCAAGCGACCGCTGGTCAGACCGAATACCTGCAGATTACGAGGTGTCGTGTGGTTAGCACGACGAATCCTCTCGGCTATTGTTTGACTTTCTAGACCGGGCCGCTATCTCACCGTCAGATAGCTGCTCAATTCTAATCACGTAGGCTGAGCGGACCTCGAACCAGCCCTCAGGCCCAGGTAAAATCCCTGACCTGGCCGGGAGTCGAACCCGGAGCTTCCCGGTAAGAGGCAGGCACGCTACCCCTACACCACCGGGCCGGCCCAGTTTCATTAACCATCATTTATTTTCATCTTCATTAGCTCCTCTACTGAGGTTGGCGGTAAGAAGGGCGTCCGACTGTAAAACATGCCGTAAACATTCATATAATCTCATTCCCTGCCCATTATGAAGAAACTGCACGTAGGACTAGACAAACAAATATATACTGTTTTTCCGTAATCAGGAATAAAATTTTTATTTTGCTAGTTTCTGAATGATGAACATTACGCCAGGTTCTTTAAAAACAAGCACACTTCAACGTGCTGCAGCTCTGATCATTCTTGGCCTACCAAGTGTCTCCTGCTCAACCCGAAGAAGGCCTGCACAGATTATGACGTGACGCATGATGAGCTTGACGAATCTTCTCGAGCTTTATTCTTGGATCTCTAGACAAAGGTCGTTACCTCACCCTCAGATAGATTTTCAGTTGTTCTTACGTAGGCTGGCTGAAACTCGAGCCAGCCCTCAGTCCCACGTAAAAATGCCTGACTTGGCCGAAAATCGAACCCAGGAGCTCCCTGTAAGAGGATGGCTTGCTATCTATTGACAAAGGGGTTGGCCACATCAGCGTCTCGATCTCGAAATATAAATGAAATTGGTTTAACATTCCACTAACTACAGTACTTTTATAGTTTCTGGGATGCCGAGATGCCATGATTTTATCCCTCGGAGTTCCTTTACGTCTACTTAAATCAACCAGCAAACGTCGGAAAAATTGGAATGATATTAATAACACTACAATGTATGTTGTATGTTGGGTATTAAGCCTGAAGGCTGGTTTGATCCTCTACAGCTCCACCAACAGCTGTCATAGACAGCCTAGGTGTCACTGAAGAGGCGTACTAGGAAAGTGAGGAGTGAGGCAGTTTCCCGTTGCTTTCCTCACTGAACCAGAAGTTGGTATTGCTTGTCAGTCTGCCAAGCCCACTGAAATGCATGCACCAACCGACCCTATGAGCGATATTTTCACACCATTCATAACAGGGACTGGCTGCATAAGGAATGGCATTACTGGCATCGCTCATACCTCAGTCACTTTCATATTGTCAAAGCCAAGGATGAGACTGAGACAGGTCAATCAAAGTAACAAAATTTACTCTAGCCCATACCAGAAGACATAGTGCACTGTAAACACTAGGTCCTGCCAGCAAAGGCATCTACAATTACAATTACTAATATTTAATTAAAATTATAATAAATTATAGTGTTATTTAATAATTACATTACTAGTATCAAGTTATATAATGTAGGTGCTTATAATTATTTTATAGACGATGCTCTTAATATTTCGTAGTAAATGTTAGTAGTATCAGCTTCATATTAATGTTTGTATTAACCCTGGTTTAGTATAAGAGAAGGCTTCGTCTTCTTTTCTACGCCAACAAAAGAAAACAGATAACTAAATGAAATTCAGGTCGATACATTCGTACACACTCTCATCCAGTAAATTTACAAAGCAGACTCCCCGCTTCGATCCAATTTCGGATGATGGACGTACCGCGCCATCAGACAGACCTCGCTTTCTCTCCCAGTCTGGAAGTCTTTAACATTTTATTTGAGCTCTTTACATATATCTCATTTTGGCTGCAAAGTTACTTGCATCTCAGTCCCATACATAACAACTGTTGGATAGAATACGTAGTTCGGCCATACGAATTTTGCGATGACATTCATACACAAAGTTAAAGAACACAAAGTTAAATTGAAAATTAAGATACCATTTGTGGATACTTTAAATTCTACAAAAATGTGTAACACAAAAGATATATGGGAGTATCATACACCCTCATACGTTGACCCAGGAAACAGCGGTGCAAGTTCTTCACTCAAAGAACTTGAATTAACGGGATAATAATATGAAGATCGGGTTTTGATATGACTCAATGATACAGTATATGGTGACAAGCTTGTTTATGACGTACTTCGTTTAGGTTTGAAATAAAGTGTTGCCAGAACGACTTTAATCAGTCTGAAAGTAACTGTTTAGAGAATATTTGCCAAAATAATTATTTATGCCTCTGAAGAATTGAGAACTCGACAATAAAAGAAGATAAAAATGGATTGATCATGAAGAGGATGAAATTGAAAGAGTTGCTGTCTCGAAAATTTAATGATGTTGGGATCAGTAGAAATAAAAATTTGACCCCGGTAAGTAAAATCGGAAGGGTGAAAATGATTAGTTGGGTGAAGTTAGACGTCCCATTGTAGCCAACCCGTTTTTCCAAGTTTAGAGACTCTTGAGAATTTCCCCATTTAAGACGTCTCTTATGATTTTCAGGTAGAGCCCTGCATGACCAAGTATGAGGTTTATACGTGAAATGGAATAGTCTGACGCCCGGCTGTATAGACAAACCACCAAACGTTTCTGTGAAGCTGTATTGTGTACCACAACGGATGATGAGGGGTTCGCCCGAGTGTGTTTATGATCCGTCCTTTCTGTCTGTTTCAAATGTATCTCCTCAGACAATTCCCTTATTTTCCCCAGAATCATACCAGCACCACCAACACCAACAAAATCATCGTAGACGTAAAGTAGGATAGGATGCTTCTCTTCTGCTTCAATTCCTATTATGAGTGAGAATATAATTTTGTGCCGATTATTATACAATTAATGAATTTTTGACACAGTGAGAATACAAGAAGTACATTTCTTAAGAAAAATTATTACAAAACAGATATTAGAGGAACGAGTTAGGAATAGCAAATTCCTATAGACACTACTGTATCATCGCTGAATAACCAGTACCAGGTAAGCACAAAATTATAATTTGACAACGGAAGGAAAGAAACGTATAGAACTGTTAAATTTGTAACTTACAACGAAATAATTCAGATAATTTGTAAGCAAGAGTGTTCTTGTTTTAATTACTTATGTACAAGTTACCGACGAATCAAATACATTCTCTATGCCAAGGCGGCTGATTTACCCACACTTTTATCAGCTTGCATCCGGGAGACAGCAGGTCCCAAACCCACTGTCGGCAGCCCTCAAGGGAGATTTCCGTGGTTTCACATTTTGATAGCAGGCAAATGATGGGGTTTTACCATAATCAAGGCCACGGCCGCTTCTTTCCCACTTCTAGCTCTTTACTATCACATCGTCGCCATGAGACCTGTCTATGCCGGTGATACGTAAAGCAGATTGTAAAAAAAAAAAAAAAAGGACCTATACTCGATCTCAAGGTGCCAGTCTCCTCAAGGAACTAAAATCAACAACTCAGGTGGCCACCGTGCCTCGTCTTGTGTATTCTCTCTTCCCCTTCACTACTGCAAGCCCCGGTATAAACAGATGGGAACATTGGCAGGAGTTTGGTCGGAATTTATAGATTATTTGGGACGGAACTCATTGGATGAAGCGAATAATCCGGCGTCGGCGGCAGGCGCCATGTGAGTCGAATTGCCGAAGGTGCTGTAGGCTACCTAGGAGAACCACGGTTTCGACTTTTTAAAGTAAGAGGTTCAACTCGCTTTTTAATGGTGGTGGTGCTGGTTACTGTTTGAAGAAGAAGTACAACTCAGAAACCATCCTCTATTAACACTAATCAGACAGAAAAAATTGAACTGGTACGAAACTTCGAAAAATGAAGATATCGGCCAAAGAAAGGCTAGGGCCACGAAGGCGTGAAATTGAAAGATTCTCTAGCACTCAGGTACTCTAATAGCGTCGGGGTCGGAGAAAATAAGGGTTGAACAAGGGAGGTTGGATAGATTAGATGAAAGTTAGGAGCCTGGCACAAATAAGTGCAAGCAATGCTAGGACTCAGGTAAGGGCCCCGAAGTCGCCAACCTACACTTCCAAATTCAGGGCCCCTGGGGTCCCTTATAATCGCTTTATACGACAAGCAGGGGTTACCGTGGGTGTTATTCAGCCGCCTCCACCCACAGGGGTAGAAGAAGAAGAAGAAGAGTGAGTGTCGTAGGATATGGCCCCACCTTGACAGACTTCGGTCTTTAATTGTTTTCAATAAAGATTTCCTCTTCTGAATCGATGCTGTCCATGACATTTTAAGCATTCCTCTGAAGCGCCACATTTCAAAAGCCTCAAGTCTGCTATTATTTAATACCGAAATAATAGAATGTAATCATGGTGGGCAAAGGAAAGAGGGGACGACGGTAAACACGAAAACACAAATGCACAAGGACTAACATTGCCACTTCATACACTACTGTCTTCACATAGATGGACAGGCTGAGTGGCTCAGACGGTTGAGGCGCTGTCCTTCTGACCCCAAGTTGGCAGGTTCGATCCTAGCTCAGTCCGGTGGTATTTGAAGGTGCTCAAATACATCAGCCTCGTGTCGATAGATATAGTGACACCTAAAAGAACTCCTACGGGAAAAATTCCGGCACCTCAGCGTCTCCGAAAACCGTAATAGTAGTGGGACGTAAAGCAAAATAGCATTATTATTCTCATAGTTGGGCTCTCTCCTAATCACTGCCAGTTCATCTCATTACCCTACGAGCTCGTTTCTCCCTACTGGCTTCATCAAGAACACTCACTGAGGAAGAATTTCGACAGATCTTCAGTCTTAACACACTAAGTGTTGAATGAGAAGAAGCATACATTCATCTTCATTTCAGACTGTTATGCCTTTCAGTAGTCAGTGTGCAAGCTGCTGTAAATTAACTAAGCACCTCCACAATCCTCTGTTTGCCATTCCGTCTGAGGCACCTCTTAGTCCTATATTTCTAACCTTTCCGTCATTTAAAACGGAGCTCCAGGGACATTTAACTTGGGTTGGCGACCACGAGGCACTTAGATGAGTCCTGGCATTGCTTGCACTTATTTGTGCCAGGCTCCTCACTTTCATCTAATCTATCGAACTTCCCTCGGTCAACTCTTGTTTTTTTCCGACCCCGACGCTATTACAGTATTCGAGGGCTAGAGAGTCTCTCAACTTCATGCCTTCGTGGCCCCGGTCTTTCTTTGGCCGATATCTTCATTTCTCGAAGTTTCGGACCAATTCATTTTTTCTGTCTGATTAGTGTTAATAGTGCGCCCTGGTGGGGGTGTGATAAGCGTCATGCAATTGTAATTATGATGAATTATTGAGGAATATATATTTCATTTCAGAATAAATAGTATCTTACTGTACATACAGTAAGAACAGGCCAGGCCGAGATGGCAGGTTTCACCATACCACAGACTGTTGTCTCCATTGAGATTAACAAACACAATGAGTGACAGAATTAGAATTCTCAGAAATTGTGACAACGAGGAAAGAGAGAGGATAACTTGTTGCCAAAGTTCATAGCCCCGGGCTGTCTTGGTAGTAGCAACAGCGCAGAGAGCCGAGTGCAAATTTCTGAGAAATGACGTAGGGATGTCTCCATGTAACTAGCGGGAGTTGAACGCGGGCTTGGCACTGGAAGAAAAAAATATGAGCCTTCCCGGTCACGTGGTTTAGGTGGACCAATGGAAAAATTCACTTGACCAAAGCAAGGCGACAACTTCGTATTATAAGAAGCACTAGCGAGGCTAACTCCGTGGATTAAACTGATAGAAGGAAGTGAAGTATCGATTCAGAATAAAGTGGAATTTAGGAGCCTTACTATACCATAAAACTTATAAAAAGTTAATAATTGCGGGAGATTGCATGGTGTAATTCTGAGAATTCATGGACGCTATTCGTTGTTTGGCTGAAGGCAAAGGAAGCCACAAAAGAGCGCGAAACCCCGAGCTGGGATACGGCAGCTAAATTCGCGAATATATCCATTACCAGCGAACGATAATAGTTGAGAATTGGTATAGAGCATTTGAGAACATAATTACATCATTGGATCATATATTAAAGCCTCGGGCCAAACCGCAAAGTGTCGTATGAAGATATCGGGACCGCGCATCCGAAGATGAACTCCGTTGAACTCGGAAGAGAGGGGATACAAGTATAAATATGATGTCGTGGACAAGGACTGACAACTACTTTTGACAGTGTGTTCGAGCTGATAGCACGCCCGGGGTGCGCAACTACTCGTGACAAAGTGTTCGGGCGGTCACCACGCCAGTAGTGCGTAACTACTTTTGACAAAGCGTTCGAGCCGTGATTACGCCAGAGGTGCGCGTGTGTACTTACTCGTGGAGTAGGGTTCGAAGTATTATATTGTTACATAGTACAGTGATACATGACGTGATGTAGCTCATATTACAGTCTTGAGCAGTAGACTAGTATGAAGTGTTTCAAATAGACAGGACTCAGTAAAGCATAACTTACGGAGTGTGAGATTCTACCAACAGATTAGGAAGTGCGTTACATGAGAACGGTCACGAGTGTTTATGTCACCTATTAAACGGTCGATTCTAAACTGATACCTGGTCAGCTACACGAACGTGAGACGGGAAATTCAAGTGCGCGCAAGGGCCGTTGTAAAGGAGATCCCGAGTTATCCCATGTTGCTAGTGTCCGGGAAAGGAATGAAGAATGTATATCTACATTAAGTGGGCTAGATACAAGGCCGAGAGTGTAAAATTTGTGAATAGAATTTAGGGTGGAAATTATTCCAAAGTGCAACAGTTAATTTATTTGTTTTTATTCAAAATGTGTAAAGTTGAAAAGGGTCAAGGATTAATTCTTCAAGCAGGCATGAATACCACTGGAATGCATTGCTAAAAACCGGAGGGGCTATGGCTTCTCGTCCGGTTTTAGCAGACTACAATGGCAGAGTTGAGTAACCTTTTAACATATTTGTAGATTGCTATCGTTAGGGGGAGGAAATCATATTAATTTAACATGGTAACTTGATTGTGAAACGAGCCGTTTACGGCTCGTATAAATTCAAAGATAGATTATACAAAGGGAAAAATTAATATGTAGATTAGATCGAGCACTCATCATAATTTTGATTATTAAATAGAGTATAGTAGGGTTGAGTTGTTCATTCAAGTGCTTGAGTTGTTTGATATGATATGGAGCACGTTTCACGTAAAGATAATGTTAATATTCATTTAGAAGTGCTTCCAAAGTGTTTTTCCGTTATCGGAACTTTTATAGATATTAAGGCATGTTATTAAGATAATCCAGAGGTAGGATTGCCAAGTGATTTAAATTGTTGTGGGACGGAATGAAGTCCATTGATTTGTTTGTAAATATCGCGAAGTTCGCCAGTGGACAAAATAATAATAATCTGTACAAGTGTCGAAGTAGTACATTAAAATTTGGTAATGTGTAAAGGCGTGTTTAACAATAATCTTTGAGAATAAAGGCACGGGCCTAGTTGGATAGAATGATCGCAAATTAAAGTAATTTAAATGTGGAGATCACATGTGCCGCGAATAATTATAATTTGTGCAGTGAATCCGGTTTTAACACTAATTGTTGATTTAACGTTTTTGGACTCCATAATAATCATAAATAAATTTGGTAGAAACGAGATAGGCACTTTTATAATATGGTCACGCTATGTTTGAGATCCAGAGGGATTTGAGCCAAAGGTGGAGATTTGGAGTTTTGTGGGACAGAAATCCGGGCCGAAATGAAAGTGAATTGTACTGATGTTGATGAAGAAATAGATGGATCTTAAGGCCTGCATAGAGGTTGTATTTATATACCGGTGTCTTGAGTGGCAGAATAGAGTCCACACACCGAGGGTTAATTAGTGAAAATTGTTTGAAGAGTTCCAATGGATAAATGGACTTCAAAACGGAAAAGGAAGGAATAATTTAACACTTGCAGAAATTGGAGGTATTTGCCCAACTGAGAGGTGCTATGGGATCTGAGAATTGTCTTAGGAGCATATGGTCTCCATGAATTAACGACAGTACGAAAATAAGGTTGCGGGTTCGAACACTATTATGTCCCGACCGATGTGAATTCGGATCTTGGCGATTTCTGTTTGGGAGAGAACGTGTGTGACTAAATTATAAAGATGGGGAATAAAAATATTCTCGAAAGAATAATAATACTATTAATAATAATAATAATATTCCAAGTAAATCATATCTGGATTGATTAGTGCCAAAATAAATCGGAATTGTAAAAGGGGTTATGCGTTAAACATATTAAGAGTGGACTACCGTGTAACAGGCGAAATTAATTTTTTAAAATTAATAATAATAATAAATATAAAAACTACGTTTTTGAAGAAGAAGAGGAAGAAGAAGAAGAATGTACTTTTTTATATTTTGGACATAATAATGATGTTGGGAGTTGAAATGAAAAATTTGAGATTTTTAACTAATAATAATAATCATGAGAATATTTGAAGAAGGAGAAGAAGAATAATCAAAGAAGCTACTTTTATTTATTTCAGAAGAAAATAAAAATGATACTAAGGAAGTCAGCTGGCGAAT
Source organism: Anabrus simplex (assembly GCF_040414725.1). NCBI lineage: Eukaryota > Metazoa > Arthropoda > Insecta > Orthoptera > Tettigoniidae > Anabrus > Anabrus simplex. Next base: position 403,379,034 of record NC_090268.1, on the reverse strand, counting down.
TAACGTAATAATATCAATTGGTTGTAAATAATAAGTTAAGTTAAAATGTGTAAATGAAGGCAAATCCCTACATCTGGACCATTAGGTTAGAGTCCCTTTGTCGTATTCCTTCAACTAACGATTAGCATATCTTGGTTAGGAACCCGGGGAGAGTTTATAGTTTCCCGGGTTGGTCTCATCTCAATCAAAGTGGAGGCGATAACATGGTCCATGTGATCGCGCCTACTTAGCCAACAGGTAATTGGTCCATGATCAAATATGGTCATGGTGTTAACGAAGGTAAATCTGATACCTTCAGATATCAACGGTTCTATCACCCGAATGGAAGGGTGGTCGAAAGAGATAAATATTATGTAATCATTTTTCAGGAATAATTTGCCAAATTACCGGCAAATCAAGGGTCAACAGATTTTGATTGTGTGTAAAATTTAATTTGTTTACTTAAATAAAATGCTCCTTTAGCATTTGCAAGGAAACAGTTCCAGGTTCTTGTTCTTGTAGAATAGTAAACCCTTGGTGACCGTTTAAATATCCGTCCCCATTCCTAGGACGGAGCCTTCATAATTTCCCTTTGATCTGAATATATATAATTTGTGTGTTTTATGATGAGCCTTAAAGTTAAAGATTAGAGTGTCCCGTTCAACCCTGTAGTACTGATTGGATGGCGCCCTTACATTTAGTTTGAGATCTTATATCTCAAAATATTTTTTATTGTTTATGAGTTGCGATAGATTCGGACCGTAACACTCCCTGAGATAAATGCTGGTTGAGACTCAGGCTTTGAGCGGGTACAGTAGAGGATGGTTTCTTACTTGTACTTCCTGAACCATCATCGCTTCGGTTTCGCTCTCTCTCTGCTCCTCTTACTTTCCACAGTAGAATCCATGGTTCTCCTAGGTAGCCTGCACTACCTTCCTCAATTCGACTCACATGAACTCTGCCACCGAAGCCGGATTATATGTTTCATCCATTGAGTTCCTTCCCGAACTTTGTCTAAATTCCGACCACCTCCCTGCCAATGTTCCCACCTGTTTGTACAGCAATCATTTTCGTTACATCAATATTTTTCACGCTCACCTTATTGAAAAATATCTTGAGTACACTCAGCTTTCAATCTCGTACGGCAGTGTCGGTCTGAAAACATATCGTTGTAAGTAAAATTGATTTCAGGAGCTCACTTCCTTCCTATAGAATACTGTTGGCCATTACTGTGAGCTCGTGTTATTAGATTTGCTATGCCCTGATTCAGCTTCACTTACCAATTATACTACCGTTCTCGGAAAATATACATCTACTGAGCTATTGGTCGCATGGTTTCGGTCACGCAGCTATCAACTTGCATTCGGTAGATAGCAGGTTCGAACCCCACCATGCCTTATAGTGTACATACAGTTTAACCTCGGTAATTTCGTGATATTGGTAAATTTGCTATAAGTTTTTTGAAATTCCCTCTCGAAGTATCCAAAATTTTATCATATAACTCCTGAATTCCATAAGCTAAATTAGCTCAAACTAAACTAGCGTCATAACTATCATTCGTTGCTTCTACTCCACAAATTAATATACAAGAAAACACCCCCTTATCTAATAGATTCCTTCCAGTTGCTCTCAACTCTTCATTACCATCCCGACCGGAGCAGCAGCTAACCTAACCCTCAAAATATCAAATCAGAGATCCATCCCCTACAACAGTATTCTTTTGTTGTCCATACAATTCGAACATGGAATTCGTTGACCTAAAGGACACCCTATCTGAACCGGTATTTAAGAAGAAAATTCGGCAGCGGTGCTTGAACTGATCAAGTTGAGTGTAAATGCATGAATCCTTTTTTTTCTGCTTTGTTATTTCATTCCACCTGTAACTAAATTTTACTAAATTTCTTTTTATTGATGAACTAGGACAATTTTATTTATTCTGAGTTATTTTATACACGATTATTATATTCAGGAGAATTGCTTTACGTCACTCCGACACAGATAGGAAAATGCTGGTGTTGTACCTTAATTAAGGCCACAGCCGCTTCCTTCCCACCCCTATCCCATCGTCGACAGAAGACCTATCTGTGTCGGTGTGACGTAAAGCAACTTGTTAAAGAAATAACAAGAAATACACAACCTACGCAATGTAGGCCTACTATACGTGAAGTGATCTTCGTGTACCAGTTTTTCATTTCCTACCTGACATTCAATCCTCTTACCATTTTTCCAACTTGCATCACTTTGTCTTCAAAATAATGCTCTCCGTACCATACTCCTACACCTGTATTTAAGCTCAAAGATATTTGATTGCACACTTTCAGCACAATCTGCCATTAAGAAGAAGTTGTTGGCATAGGCTAAGCTGCTTATACTTTTTCCACACAATTGAATCCTTCCCTGCCATTTTATATAGGAAGAAAAGCAGAGAATTTCAACTAGGCTTGCTTGAAGATTACATTTTTAACTAGTTTTATTACAACACAGTGGTATTATACAGTAGAACAGCATTGAAATTCCAACGAACTATTCGTAAGAACATTTAAGCAGATATTAAAATATAATTAGCTCATTTCAATACTGCGCAGCAAATTTGTCTAAAAGCATCTGTTTTGTGATTTCCATCATTAAAGAGTCTCCAAGTGCCTTTAGTTAGGAGACTAAAATATTTAATGAAATTCATATTCTGCAGGAAGATGTTTGCTTTTAACACAAAAAGCCTGAAAGATGAAGAGGAATGCATTGCGAATATAAGAAGCTTTTATGAAATTCTCTCTTAGAAGATTTCATTTGCTGTTCTCAGAATAATGCAATAAAGAGCTCAGTCGACAAGTGTGCCAACAGAAGGTGTACATAACTACAATTTATTTCAGGTAAAGAGTGGTGGGAGGCTTTGTAGAGCTACACTTGGATTTCCAAAGTGCGTTATCAATTGAATGTCAATTTATTTACTTACCATGCCTTTGTAGGTGGCGAAGTTACGGCTCTTGGCCCTCTGTTACACTCACCCCCTGTAGTGGTACATCATTAGGAGCAGAGCTTAAGAATACACAATAATATATAGTAAATTATCTACCCTATAATGCATTACACTTTTCTGTCTCCTTGTCATTCCCTCATTCAGTCATACAAATTAGTCGGCTGAATACAGCAGGCAGTCTCGGCAAGCAGTCTTCAATGTAAATAATGAGGTGGTATCTCTGATATTGACAGGCAGGGAATTCCAACGTCTGGAACCTGTCACAACAAAATAATTGTTATACACAGAGAATCGGTGAATAGGAATGGGAAGGGAGGAACCAGAGCGGGTATTACTGCTGTGAAAGGAGGACAAATTCTTAAGCTGGATTGAAATGTATGGTGATCTGTCTTCAGTGAACAGTAGGTTTACCTGTATCAGTATGTGATACGTTCGTCGTTTATCAGGTTTCAGATATGAAATTGTGTGATAGTATGGAGTGACATGTGTGCCACAACTCAGACTGTAAATAAACCTAAGTCAACAATTAATTGCTCAGTGAAGTATCGAAGTCTGGTCTTTTATTGCGTCTATAAGAATAACGTCAGAGTAGTCGAGGATGGGAAACACTAGGGATTGTACGAGATTGACTCTAACATTACAAGAGAATTAAGTATCGAAAATATTTTCTACAAACACTTTTAGTATATTCAGACCAATTTAAAGTTTCGTTCATTGTCACTCCACTTACAGTGACAGTACATCTGTAAGACATCCGCATGAAGATTGTAGCTACAATTCTTTAAATTAGATGGAAGTCGTTTATGTACAAAATAAAGAACAATGGTATTTTTAAATAATATCTAAAATATCTGACTTGGCTAGTGTGTATGTTAGATACAAGGATGGTGCTCCTTGTGCCAGTAAAGTATAAATGTACGAACAGGCTTACTCTAGTATAACCAAACTGATCAACGAACGGCGCCGCCAGCGTCTTGGAAAATATGGTAATCCAAATGATGAGCTCACTGCTACGCTGGGGAAAAACGCTGGAAATTCCACGATTGAAAATAACTAAGGAGCTTGAATTTAAATTTTTTACAATCGAAGATATAATATTATGGTTTCCTTCTGGGAACTTATTTCTTGAAATAGCATTTATATTAGGTTTAAATCATAAAAATGCTCTGTACAAGTATCTGGTGGGGACCAAAGTCCGTTCGTATCACAACTTAGAACGCCTGGAAGATATGCATACCCACTTAACGGCGTGGGCGGACAAGTTGTCGGCTGAACGCCTAGCCATTCCAGTGCAAAGACACCTGTGTTATCGCTGCTGTAGAGCGGGTTGTAGCCTCCACAGGCTGAATGTTCCTACTGGATGGATTACAATGTGAACGGACTTATGACCCCACCAGTTAGATACCTCATAGTTAATTAATGAATGACAAAAATAATTGATGAATTAACTGGAGACGTGATAGTCGAGTGACATCGTCACTTGCTCTCACTAAGACAGCCGTGGTTCAGTCCTCAGACAATGCACGTCTTGATCCCCATATCGCTGGTTCAAACCCGACAGAACTAGTGGGAATTTAGAAGGCCGGGAAGAAGTCCATTCGGCGCCCTTTGTCGTACGATGTCAGAATTTGTAAAAATTCTTCCAAAACATTTAGTGTTTACCCAACAAAATTCATTAAATCTCTGCCATACGTCAAGAAAAAAGATTCGGTTTACGCTGCCATCTGGTGGAGTAAAACAGAACGTCGAAAAATCTGACGTGCAGGCATCCTTGATGGTATCGAATCAAATTGTGTCCACACGGCAGCTGAAGCTATATTATTATTATTATTATTATTATTATTATTATTATTATTATTATTATTATTATTATTATTATTATTATTATTATTATTATTATTATTATTATTATTATTATTATTGGACCAGGTTAGTCGACTTGATACCTTCCCATCTGTGCGTACGTCCAAATTTTCTGTTAGCATTATGTAAGTTGTGAGGAAAGTTATGCCATCTGTTGAGTATATTTAGAAGCTGAGGAAGGTCAGAGAATCAAAGAGTATATAGCATAGAATAATATTCTTCCATGGTCAGGGAGAGTGTATACCCTCTGGCTTGACAGTTAGTAATCAAACATGGCCGCATGTAATGACGTTACTATGGATTAAAATTACATATATCAGAATATTAATGAAAGTGTTAGTCGCTTATCAAGCTGCTAAGTACAGAATGTTTTGCCAGTTAGGATACACCTTCACCTGAAATTATTAGAGTGTTCATTTAATGATTTGATTTTATGGTTAGTCAAAGTTCGCTGAACTTAGAGACCTATCAATGTCTCATGATTCACCAACAGGTAATTCTGGAGAGAATAAAACAAAAATAAAGCAAGTGAGATTTGTCAAATCTGTTTTAGCAGGCTAGTCTTTTAATGTGTAGATTATTATTATTATTATTATTATTATTATTATTATTATTATTATTATTATTATTATTATTATTATTATTATTATTATTTGTCGTATTGGCCTACTGAGGACCACAGGGCTCGTATCTACTTTTCGGTAAAGTTGTTACTTTCTTCTTCTTCTTCCAATACCCCTTCATTTATTGACTATGAGTCAGCTTTCTATCTTCTGTCCACTTAGTTCCTGTAATCCTCTTACTTTTAAGGGACGTTGGGTAAACTCCGTGTCGGATGGGTTGACGGAACAGTATTCAGTCATTAGTTTGTCCTCGTGGGATACCTAGTTGTTCCATATCCGACTTAACTGACGTGATCCGTTTGTTCTTAGAAGCCTTGCCTCTTCCTGTTACTGTGAATATCCTGTTGGTGAGTCTTTCGGAATCCAGACGGGTCAAGTGTCCATAAAACGTCAGGCGCCTTTTCCTTTTACACCTTACTATGTCCTCCAGGTATTCATACAGTTCATCATTATGACGGATTCTGTAAATACCTACTTCCTCTCTGATTGGTCCTAATATCCTCCTCAGGATCTTCCTCTCTTTTAACTCCAGCTTTCTGAGTTGGCCCTTCCTGGCCATTACAAGCACTCGGAAGCATACAGAACAGGTGGTATGATGACAGAGTTGTAGTGTCTGAGTTTGAGGTTCTTGGAGAGGCACTAAGATGAATAGATACTACGACACGAGTGATAAGCCCTTTCAAACTTGTTACATCTGGCATCTATGGCTAGGTTCTCGCTCTGATTCGCAAAGATCCATTCTCCCAAGTACTTTTCGTATGGTAGCATCTGTGAGAGGAATTGTATAAGGGGCCTCCTTGATATTGTTCATAAATTCAGTCTTCTGGATGCTGATCTTCAGACCAGTCTTAACCGCTACACTATAAAGACTCTGTAAGTTAAAGGAAGCCTCCTCTATATTGTTGGGCAGTAGAATGAGGTCATCCGAAAAGGCTAGGCACGGGACAATGAGGTTGTCTCTCTTGTACCCAAGCTTCAGTCCAGCTCCCGGTGGCAGCATCGTTCTCCATTCCCTAATGATCTTTTCCAGGACAGAGTTGAAGAGAATGCAGGAGAGACCATCACCCTGTCTAACACCTGTTCTGATTGGAAAGCTTTCGGAGTGTTCACCTCTAAATCTGACCTTGGACGTCGTGTTCCCCAGAGTGACTTGAACTAATTGTAGAGTCTTCCCATCCAGACCAAGTTCCCATAGTATGGAGAAAAGGGTGTCTCTGACCACAGAGTCATAATATTTCTGAAAATATACTAGGACCACCACCCAGGAATGTCCACCTTGGCTTTTGTAATTGAGAACTGTCTTAAGATTGTGTACCTCTGGACAAGATCTATCTAGTCTTACGGAAACCAGCTTGGTATTCGCCTAACTGTGAGTCTAGCTGTGTGGTGACTCTATTGAGCAGGGCTACAGAGAGGATCTTGTAGATAATTTGTAACAAGGAAATACCTCTATAATTGTTGAGGTCTGTCTTACTTCCCTTCTTGTGGAGGGGATGAATCACGGCAGACGTCCATCGTTCGGGTAGGGACACTATTGTCCATATGTCCTTTATGATTTGATGGATGCTCTGCAAAGAGTGGTCATCTGCATGTTTCCACATCTCGGCAACTATGCCGTCTTCACCTGAAGCCTTGTTGTTCTTGAGACCAGCGATGGTGTTCTTTATTTCTTCTCTCGCACGTGGTTCAGAATCAGGGTTCCTGTGTGAAGGCGCATGGAAAATAAGATTTTCTTCAGGTTCTTCCGCGTTTAGTAGGTTCTGGAAATAATCTTCAAGAGTTTTGGTGCAGTCTTTATTGTTCAGTTGAAGTTTTCCATCTGGCCTGTGGAGGATGAGGGTAGGAGCTGTGTACTGGGTCGTTTGCTTCTTAAGTCCTTTGTACAAGTTTCTTGAGTTGTTTCTCTGAAAATTATTTTCAGCCTGTTGCATTAGGTTTCAGGGGTCATTTCTCTTGGCACTACGGATGGCGTTAGTTGTAGCTTTTCTTTGCATGAGGAAGGCTTCATAATTATCCACTCCTTACCGATTTGTGCATTGAAGTCTCCCAGGAGTATGATGAAATGGTGGGAAGGGATCTTATCTAGAGTTTCTTCTAAGGTGGCTCAGCATTGTTCTACATTTTCCAGGTTTGAACGGTTTGTGTCACTCGTGGGTGAGTGGAAATTTACGATTGTGTATGCTCTATTACGAGACCTGAAGGATAACGAGGAGGTTCTTTTGTTATATGAAAGAGCTCTTATTTTACAAGCAGCACTCTATTTGTGAAATCTAAACTATGGTCAACTATCTTATGGTGTACCGAAAAACCAGTACCAAATTATGGAAGTGTCTTGATAACTCTTTCACCAGGTTTCCCCTCATAGATTCGTATTATTACTTAAGGGCTCGGAATTCTAGGTGCTAAAAATATCAGAATTTTTTTTAAGTTTTAAAAGTACCGGTACTTGAAGTATGTGACCAAAAGTGTAAAAATTTATAATTCAGTTTGTTTATGTGAATATAAACAGTATGCAGTACTCTTCTTTTTCTTGTTCTTAATCCATTTAACATCCAGGGTCGGTTTTTCCTTCGGACTAAGCGAGGGTCCCACCTCTACCGCTTCAAGGACAGTGTCCTGGAGCTTCAGGCTTGGGTCGGGGGATACAACTGGGGAGGATGACCGTACCTCGCCCAGGTGGCCTCACCTGCTATGCTGAACAGGGGCCTTGCGGGGGGATGGGAAGATTGGAAGGGATAGACAAGGAAGAGGGAAGGAGGCGGACGTGGCCTTAAGTTAGGTACCATCCCGGCATTTACCTGGAGGAGAAGTGGGAAACAACGGAAAACCACTTCTAGGATAGCTGAGGTGGGAATCGAACCCACCTCTACTCAGTTGACCTCCCGAGGCTGAGTGGACCCCGGTTCAGCCCTCGTACCATTTTTTCAAATTTCGTGGCAGATCAGAGAATCGAACCCGAACCGCCGGGGGTGGCAGATAATCACGAGCCAGACCTGGGATGTACAGTCTCCCGCTAAGAAAAAGTCTCCTCGGCAAAGTTCAAGTTGTCTAAAGGTTAGAGTTTGGGCCCACGTATTTTCATCCTTCACTCTTTCAAGGTTTGGAACTTTCCCTATTCTCTTTCTAATTAGACCTAAGAGAGGGAGCATTAACCAGTTCTACTTCCCTTCAAAACAATATTCATCACCATAACCAATCTTCCTAGGAGTGGAGATTCACTTAGGTGACCCGGAAACTGGCTGCGTGGTTTGGGTCACGTTCTGTCAGCTTGCATTCGGCAGATAGTTGGTTCGAACCCCACTGTTGGCAGCGCTGAAGATGATTTTGGGTGGTTTCCCATTTTCACATTTGCGTTCGTCACCACGGTGTGGACGCAGGTACCAACTGTGTCACGAATGTGGACTAGACTCTATTTTACGGCTGGATCCCCTTCCTGATTCGAAACCGATTGGGAGGGATGTGTTCACTAAACCGTGTACTGAGACAAACAGAAAAACCCAATCCCCGAGGAAGAGGAGTTAACCAGACATAGTTGCAATTCCCAACCCGGTTGGTAATCGAACCAGGACCCTCGGAAATGAAAACAAAGCCACTGACCAATCAGCTAGGCAGTCAATTAACTACCAAATTGTTAATATTATTTCTATTATTATTATTATTATTAATATTATTATTATAATTATTTCCTTCTCTGTAAATGTGTTCTAGGCGCACCGTGGCAATTTCAATGCTTCCTCCTTTGTTGTTGCTTCTTCTTCTTCATCCAATACTCCTTCATCTGCTCACTAGCTTTCCCTTTCCTCTCCTCAGACCATTTTGAGCCTCTCTTCTATCCCTCCCGACATTCGAATCCTTCCATTTTTAACACTTTCTTTCTAAAAATCTCTTGTCTTATACTTTTTCTTTCCAAATCTTTCTTGACTTCATGAATCCAGCTTTTTGTTGTTGACTTTTGGTTACAAAAATATTTGAGGATATGTTTGGTTAATCTGTAGTCATCCATTCTGCATAAATGTCCAAAAAATATCAATTGCCTCTTCCACATTGTGTCTGTCATGTTTTCTATGTTCCGGTATATTTTATCATTACTTCTTGATTTCCAAAATTCTGCAGTTCTTAGCGGACCAAGTAATATTTCTTTTCAGTACTTCTAACTTATTCAACTTTTAATTCAGTATTAGGCATTCATTCGCGTATAGGCATTCCAGTTTGACTACTGTATTATTATCTATATATATAAAAGCAAGTCGGGCTGGAGCGATGTACAGTATATATAAATATTTAAAAATGAAAAAAGACGTGAATTAATGAGGCACTTCCAGAAATCTCAGAAATTTGAAACTTGGTACGGAGGAAACTGATGACCCCAGGATCCCTAGAAAAATCGGAAATTCTCAAAATTCCCTGAAGGGGGCACGCTGGGGGGCTCAAATTTTGGGTTCAGCATAAGAACACAGTCGTATAGTATATCCAAAACGATAACCTATAGGTTTCGTGGGCTTAAAAATTTTCGAGAATTTCCTCATTTTTATCCCCTATCCCCCAAAATCAAAATGGCGGCACAACCTGCCAGACGAAGTAGACAATTGAAATTTGGTGAAATTATAGCTTTTGGTCCCTAACCGATGGGAAAAATCCAAGATGTTCAAATTTTTCACTTTTTACCCCCCAAAGATATCGAAATATGGAGGCAATTTTAATGACTGTGCAGACATTCCTTTTGAGCTATTTTTTGGCTAAACGGTAAGTCGTATCACAAAACGGATGGCACAATGTCTCTTCAATTCGGAGTGATCTACAACTTTGGTCCTGTGACATTTTGTCGTATCTCTCTCCCTTATACGTTAAATTTGGCCGTATTTCTGGATTGTTCGTAAATTTGGTTATTTTTACAAGTATATTTCATTGTTTGACACACTTATAAGAATGATAGGTTCATCACGTTGTGTGCGCACATTGGCACGATTAAGGGACATATGTGTACCAAATTTCATGATTCTAGCTTATACATAAGTAGTAGGCAAAAAGTAATGTAAAATGTTAAAAATGCACCCAAATTTCACCCTATTCAAAATTTGATCTCAATTTACCCCCTTAATATGGGAGATACGAGGAAATGGTTTAGAAACAAACATGTAGAGCGATAAATGAGGCGTCTGATGGCGCAAACCGTTTCTTAATATCATAAACCGTTTAGGAGATATGAATCTCGAAGTGGAAGTCTGCACTTTTCAACGTGCTCATGCTTATTTGTCATATATATATATAAATATATATATAAAAGCAAGTCGGGCTGGAGCGATGTATATATAAATATATAAAAATGAAAAAAGACGTGAATTAATGAGGCACTTCCAGAAATCTCAGAAATTTGAAACTTTGTACGGAGGAAACTTATGACCCCAGGATCCCTAGAAAAATCGGAAATTCTCAAAATTCCCTGAAAGGGGCACGCTGGGGGGGCTCAAATTTTGGGCTCAGCATAAGAACACAGTCGTATAGTATATCCAAAACGATAACCTATAGGTTTCGTGGGCTTAAAAATTTTCGAGAATTTCCTCATTTTTATCCCCTATCCCCCCAAATCAAAATGGCGGCACAACCTGCCAGACGAAGTAGACAATTGAAATTTGGTGAAATTATAGCTTTTGGTCCCTCACCGACGGGAAAATTCCAAGATGTTCAAATTTTTCACTTTTTACCCCCCAAAGATATCGACATATGGAGGCAATTTTAATGACTGTGCAGACATTCCTTTTGAGCTTTTTTTTGGCTAAACGGTAAGTCGTGTCACAAAACGGATGGCACAATGTCCCTTCAATTCGGAGTGATCTACAACTTTGGTCCTGTGACATTTTGTCGTATCTCTCTCCCTTATACGTTAAATTTGGCCGTATTTCTGGATTGTTCGTAAATTTGGTGATTTTTACAAGTATATTTCATTGTTTGACACACTTATAAGAATGATAGGATCATCACGTTGTGTGCGCACATTGGCACGATTAAGGGACATATGTATACCAAATTTCATGATTCTAGCTTATACATAAGTAGGCAAAAAGTAATGTAAAATGTTAAAAATGCACCCAAATTTCACCCTATTCAAAATGTGATCTCAATTTACCCCCTTAATATGGGAGATACGAGGAAATGGTTTCGAAACAAACATGTAGAGCGATAAATGAGGCGTCTGATGGCGCAAACCGTTTCTTAATATCATAAACCGTTTAGGAGATATGCATCTCGAAGTGGAAGTCTGCACTTTTCAACGTGCTCATGCTTATCCGTCATCTATATATATAAAAGCAAGTCGGGCTGGAGCGATGTACAGTATATATAAATATTTAAAAATGAAAAAAGACGTGAATTAATGAGGCACTTCCAGAAATCTCAGAAATTTGAAACTTGGTACGGAGTAAACTGATGACCCCAGGATCCCTAGAAAAATCGGAAATTCTCAAAATTCCCTGAAGGGGGCACGCTGGGGGGCTCAAATTTTGGGCTCAGCATAAGAACACAGTCGTATAGTATATCCAAAACGATAACCTATAGGTTTCGTGGGCTTAAAAATTTTCGAGAATTTCCTCATTTTTATCCCCTATCTCCCCAAATCAAAATGGCGGCACAACCTGCCAGACGAAGTAGACAATTGAAATTTGGTGAAATTATAGCTTTTGGTCCCTCACCGACGGGAAAATTCCAAGATGTTCAAATTTTTCACTTTTTACCCCCCAAAGATATCGACATATGGAGGCAATTTTAATGACTGTGCAGACATTCCTTTTGAGCTATTTTTTGGCTAAACGGTAAGTCGTGTCACAAAACGAATGGCACAATGTCCCTTCAATTCGGAGTGATCTACAACTTTGGTCCTGTGACATTTTGTCGTATCTCTCTCCCTTATACGTTAAATTTGGCCGTATTTTTGGATTGTTCGTAAATTTGGTGATTTTTACAAGTATATTTCATTGTTTGACACACTTATAAGAATGATAGGATCATCACGTTGTGTGCGCACATTGGCACGATTAAGGGACATATGTATACCAAATTTCATGATTCTAGCTTATACATAAGTAGGCAAAAAGTAATGTAAAATGTTAAAAATGCACCCAAATTTCACCCTATTCAAAATGTGATCTCAATTTACCCCCTTAATATGGGAGATACGAGGAAATGGTTTCGAAACAAACATGTAGAGCGATAAATGAGGCGTCTGATGGCGCAAACCGTTTCTTAATATCATAAACCGTTTAGGAGATATGCATCTCGAAGTGGAAGTCTGCACTTTTCAAAGTGCTCATGCTTATCCGTCATCTATATATATAAAAGCAAGTCGGGCTGGAGCGATGTACAGTATATATAAATATTTAAAAATGAAAAAAGACGTGAATTAATGAGGCACTTCCAGAAATCTCAGAAATTTGAAACTTGGTACGGAGGAAACTGATGACCCCAGGATCCCTAGAAAAATCGGAAATTCTCAAAATTCCCTGAAGGGGGCACGCTGGGGGGCTCAAATTTTGGGTTCAGCATAAGAACACAGTCGTATAGTATATCCAAAACGATAACCTATAGGTTTCGTGGGCTTAAAAATTTTCGAGAATTTCCTCATTTTTATCCCCTATCCCCCAAAATCAAAATGGCGGCACAACCTGCCAGACGAAGTAGACAATTGAAATTTGGTGAAATTATAGCTTTTGGTCCCTAACCGATGGGAAAAATCCAAGATGTTCAAATTTTTCACTTTTTACCCCCCAAAGATATCGAAATATGGAGGCAATTTTAATGACTGTGCAGACATTCCTATTGAGCTATTTTTTGGCTAAACGGTAAGTCGTATCACAAAACGGATGGCACAATGTCTCTTCAATTCGGAGTGATCTACAACTTTGGTCCTGTGACATTTTGTCGTATCTCTCTCCCTTATACGTTAAATTTGGCCGTATTTCTGGATTGTTCGTAAATTTGGTGATTTTTACAAGTATATTTCATTGTTTGACACACTTATAAGAATGATAGGATCATCACGTTGTGTGCGCACATTGGCACGATTAAGAGACATATGTATACCAAATTTCATGATTCTAGCTTATACATAAGTAGGCAAAAAGTAATGTAAAATGTTAAAAATGCACCCAAATTTCACCCTATTCAAAATGTGATCTCAATTTACCCCCTTAATATGGGAGATACGAGGAAATGGTTTCGAAACAAACATGTAGAGCGATAAATGAGGCGTCTGATGGCGCAAACCGTTTCTTAATATCATAAACCGTTTAGGAGATATGCATCTCGAAGTGGAAGTCTGCACTTTTCAACGTGCTCATGCTTATCCGTCATCTATATATATAAAAGCAAGTCGGGCTGGAGCGATGTACAGTATATATAAATATTTAAAAATGAAAAAAGACGTGAATTAATGAGGCACTTCCAGAAATCTCAGAAATTTGAAACTTGGTACGGAGTAAACTGATGACCCCAGGATCCCTAGAAAAATCGGAAATTCTCAAAATTCCCTGAAGGGGGCACGCTGGGGGGCTCAAATTTTGGGTTCAGCATAAGAACACAGTCGTATAGTATATCCAAAACGATAACCTATAGGTTTCGTGGGCTTAAAAATTTTCGACAATTTCCTCATTTTTATCCCCTATCCCCCCAAATCAAAATGGCGGCACACCTGCCAGACGAAGTAGACAATTGAAATTTGGTGAAATTATAGCTTTTGGTCCCTAACCGATGGGAAAATTCCAAGATGTTAAAATTTTTCACTTTTTACCCCCCAAAGATATCGAAATATGGAGGCAATTTTAATGACTCTGCAGACATTCCTTTTGAGATATTTTTGGGCCAAACGGTAAGTCGTATCACAAAACGGATGGCACAATGTCCCTTCAATTCGGAGTGATCTACAACTTTGGTCCTGTGACATTTTGTATCTCTCACCCTAATACGTTAAATTTGGCCGTATTTCTGGATTGTTCGTAAATTTGGTGATTTTTACAAGTATATTTCATTGTTTGACACACTTATAAGAATGATAGGATCATCACGTTGTGTGCGCACATTGGCACGATTAAGGGACATATGTGTACCAAATTTCATGATTCTAGCTTATACATAAGTAGGCAAAAAGTAATGTAAAATGTTAAAAATGCACCCAAATTTCACCCTATTCAAAATTTGATCTCAATTTACCCCCTTAATATGGGAGATACGAGGAACTGGTTTAGAAACAAACATGTAGAGCGATAAATGAGGCGTCTGATGGCGCAAACCGTTTCTTAATATCATAAACCGTTTAGGAGATATGCATCTCGAAGTGGAAGTCTGCACTTTTCAAAGTGCTCATGCTTATCCGTCATCTATATATATAAAAGCAAGTCGGGCTGGAGCGATGTACAGTATATATAAATATTTAAAAATGAAAAAAGACGTGAATTAATGAGGCACTTCCAGAAATCTCAGAAATTTGAAACTTGGTACGGAGGAAACTGATGACCCCAGGATCCCTAGAAAAATCGGAAATTCTCAAAATTCCCTGAAGGGGGCACGCTGGGGGGCTCAAATTTTGGGTTCAGCATAAGAACACAGTCGTATAGTATATCCAAAACGATAACCTATAGGTTTCGTGGGCTTAAAAATTTTCGAGAATTTCCTCATTTTTATCCCCTATCCCCCAAAATCAAAATGGCGGCACAACCTGCCAGACGAAGTAGACAATTGAAATTTAGTGAAATTATAGCTTTTGGTCCCTAACCGATGGGAAAAATCCAAGATGTTCAAATTTTTCACTTTTTACCCCCCAAAGATATCGAAATATGGAGGCAATTTTAATGACTGTGCAGACATTCCTTTTGAGCTATTTTTTGGCTAAACGGTAAGTCGTATCACAAAACGGATGGCACAATGTCTCTTCAATTCGGAGTGATCTACAACTTTGGTCCTGTGACATTTTGTCGTATCTCTCTCCCTTATACGTTAAATTTGGCCGTATTTCTGGATTGTTCGTAAATTTGGTGATTTTTACAAGTATATTTCATTGTTTGACACACTTATAAGAATGATAGGATCATCACGTTGTGTGCGCACATTGGCACGATTAAGGGACATATGTGTACCAAATTTCATGATTCTAGCTTATACATAAGTAGGCAAAAAGTAATGTAAAATGTTAAAAATGCACCCAAATTTCACCCTATTCAAAATGTGATCTCAATTTACCCCCTTAATATGGGAGATACGAGGAAATGGTTTCGAAACAAACATGTAGAGCGATAAATGAGGCGTCTGATGGCGCAAACCGTTTCTTAATATCATAAACCGTTTAGGAGATATGCATCACGAAGTGGAAGTCTGCACTTTTCAACGTGCTCATGCTTATCCGTCATCTATATATATAAAAGCAAGTCGGGCTGGAGCGATGTACACTATATATAAATATTTAAAAATGAAAAAAGACGTGAATTAATGAGGCACTTCCAGAAATCTCAGAAATTTGAAACTTGGTACGGAGTAAACTGATGACCCCAGGATCCCTAGAAAAATCGGAAATTCTCAAAATTCCCTGAAGGGGGCACGCTGGGGGGCTCAAATTTTGGGTTCAGCATAAGAACACAGTCGTATAGTATATCCAAAACGATAACCTATAGGTTTCGTGGGCTTAAAAATTTTCGACAATTTCCTCATTTTTATCCCCTATCCCCCCAAATCAAAATGGCGGCACACCTGCCAGACGAAGTAGACAATTGAAATTTGGTGAAATTATAGCTTTTGGTCCCTAACCGATGGGAAAATTCCAAGATGTTAAAATTTTTCACTTTTTACCCCCCAAAGATATCGAAATATGGAGGCAATTTTAATGACTGTGCAGACATTCCTTTTGAGCTTTTTTTTGGCTAAACGGTAAGTCGTGTCACAAAACGGATGGCACAATGTCCCTTCAATTCGGAGTGATCTACAACTTTGGTCCTGTGACATTTTGTCGTATCTCTCTCCCTTATACGTTAAATTTGGCCGTATTTCTGGATTGTTCGTAAATTTGGTTATTTTTACAAGTATATTTCATTGTTTGACACACTTATAAGAATGATAGGTTCATCACGTTGTGTGCGCACATTGGCACGATTAAGGGACATATGTGTACCAAATTTCATGATTCTAGCTTATACATAAGTAGGCAAAAAGTAATGTAAAATGTTAAAAAATGCACCCAAATTTCACCCTATTCAAAATTTGATCTCAATTTACCCCCTTAATATGGGAGATACGAGGAAATGGTTTAGAAACAAACATGTAGGGCGATAAATGAGGCGTCTGATGGCGCAAACCGTTTCTTAATATCATAAACTGTTTAGGAGATATGAATCTCGAAGTGGAAGTCTGCACTTTTCAACGTGCTCATGCTTATTTGTCATCTATATATATAAAAGCAAGTCGGGCTGGAGCGATTTATATATAAATATATAAAAATGAAAAAAGGCGTGAATTAATGAGGCACTTCCAGAAATCTCAGAAATTTGAAACTTTGTACGGAGGAAACTGATGACCCCAGGATCCCTAGAAAAATCGGAAATTCTCAAAATTCCCTGAAGGGGGCACGCTGGGGGGGCTCAAATTTTGGGCTCAGCATAAGAACACAGTCGTATAGTATATCCAAAACGATAACCTATAGGTTTCGTGGGCTTAAAAATTTTCGAGAATTTCCTCATTTTTATCCCCTATCCCCCCAAATCAAAATGGCGGCACAACCTGCCAGACGAAGTAGACAATTGAAATTTGGTGAAATTATAGCTTTTGGTCCCTCACCGACGGGAAAATTCCAAGATGTTCAAATTTTTCACTTTTTACCCCCCAAAGATATCGACATATGGAGGCAATTTTAATGACTGTGCAGACATTCCTTTTGAGCTATTTTTTGGCTAAACGGTAAGTCGTGTCACAAAACGGATGGCACAATGTCCCTTCAATTCGGAGTGATCTACAACTTTGGTCCTGTGACATTTTGTCGTATCTCTCTCCCTTATACGTTAAATTTGGCCGTATTTCTGGATTGTTCGTAAATTTGGTGATTTTTACAAGTATATTTCATTGTTTGACACACTTATAAGAATGATAGGATCATCACGTTGTGTGCGCACATTGGCACGATTAAGGGACATATGTGTACCAAATTTCATGATTCTAGCTTATACATAAGTAGGCAAAAAGTAATGTAAAATGTTAAAAATGCACCCAAATTTCACCCTATTCAAAATTTGATCTCAATTTACCCCCTTAATATGGGAGATACGAGGAACTGGTTTAGAAACAAACATGTAGAGCGATAAATGAGGCGTCTGATGGCGCAAACCGTTTCTTAATATCATAAACCGTTTAGGAGATATGCATCTCGAAGTGGAAGTCTGCACTTTTCAAAGTGCTCATGCTTATCCGTCATCTATATATATAAAAGCAAGTCGGGCTGGAGCGATGTACAGTATATATAAATATTTAAAAATGAAAAAAGACGTGAATTAATGAGGCACTTCCAGAAATCTCAGAAATTTGAAACTTGGTACGGAGGAAACTGATGACCCCAGGATCCCTAGAAAAATCGGAAATTCTCAAAATTCCCTGAAGGGGGCACGCTGGGGGGCTCAAATTTTGGGTTCAGCATAAGAACACAGTCGTATAGTATATCCAAAACGATAACCTATAGGTTTCGTGGGCTTAAAAATTTTCGAGAATTTCCTCATTTTTATCCCCTATCCCCCAAAATCAAAATGGCGGCACAACCTGCCAGACGAAGTAGACAATTGAAATTTGGTGAAATTATAGCTTTTGGTCCCTAACCGATGGGAAAAATCCAAGATGTTCAAATTTTTCACTTTTTACCCCCCAAAGATATCGAAATATGGAGGCAATTTTAATGACTGTGCAGACATTCCTATTGAGCTATTTTTTGGCTAAACGGTAAGTCGTATCACAAAACGGATGGCACAATGTCTCTTCAATTCGGAGTGATCTACAACTTTGGTCCTGTGACATTTTGTCGTATCTCTCTCCCTTATACGTTAAATTTGGCCGTATTTCTGGATTGTTCGTAAATTTGGTGATTTTTACAAGTATATTTCATTGTTTGACACACTTATAAGAATGATAGGATCATCACGTTGTGTGCGCACATTGGCACGATTAAGGGACATATGTATACCAAATTTCATGATTCTAGCTTATACATAAGTAGGCAAAAAGTAATGTAAAATGTTAAAAATGCACCCAAATTTCACCCTATTCAAAATGTGATCTCAATTTACCCCCTTAATATGGGAGATACGAGGAAATGGTTTCGAAACAAACATGTAGAGCGATAAATGAGGCGTCTGATGGCGCAAACCGTTTCTTAATATCATAAACCGTTTAGGAGATATGCATCTCGAAGTGGAAGTCTGCACTTTTCAACGTGCTCATGCTTATCCGTCATCTATATATATAAAAGCAAGTCGGGCTGGAGCGATGTACAGTATATATAAATATTTAAAAATGAAAAAAGACGTGAATTAATGAGGCACTTCCAGAAATCTCAGAAATTTGAAACTTGGTACGGAGTAAACTGATGACCCCAGGATCCCTAGAAAAATCGGAAATTCTCAAAATTCCCTGAAGGGGGCACGCTGGGGGGCTCAAATTTTGGGTTCAGCATAAGAACACAGTCGTATAGTATATCCAAAACGATAACCTATAGGTTTCGTGGGCTTAAAAATTTTCGACAATTTCCTCATTTTTATCCCCTATCCCCCCAAATCAAAATGGCGGCACACCTGCCAGACGAAGTAGACAATTGAAATTTGGTGAAATTATAGCTTTTGGTCCCTAACCGATGGGAAAATTCCAAGATGTTAAAATTTTTCACTTTTTACCCCCCAAAGATATCGAAATATGGAGGCAATTTTAATGACTCTGCAGACATTCCTTTTGAGATATTTTTGGGCCAAACGGTAAGTCGTATCACAAAACGGATGGCACAATGTCCCTTCAATTCGGAGTGATCTACAACTTTGGTCCTGTGACATTTTGTATCTCTCACCCTAATACGTTAAATTTGGCCGTATTTCTGGATTGTTCGTAAATTTGGTGATTTTTACAAGTATATTTCATTGTTTGACACACTTATAAGAATGATAGGATCATCACGTTGTGTGCGCACATTGGCACGATTAAGGGACATATGTGTACCAAATTTCATGATTCTAGCTTATACATAAGTAGGCAAAAAGTAATGTAAAATGTTAAAAATGCACCCAAATTTCACCCTATTCAAAATTTGATCTCAATTTACCCCCTTAATATGGGAGATACGAGGAACTGGTTTAGAAACAAACATGTAGAGCGATAAATGAGGCGTCTGATGGCGCAAACCGTTTCTTAATATCATAAACCGTTTAGGAGATATGCATCTCGAAGTGGAAGTCTGCACTTTTCAAAGTGCTCATGCTTATCCGTCATCTATATATATAAAAGCAAGTCGGGCTGGAGCGATGTACAGTATATATAAATATTTAAAAATGAAAAAAGACGTGAATTAATGAGGCACTTCCAGAAATCTCAGAAATTTGAAACTTGGTACGGAGGAAACTGATGACCCCAGGATCCCTAGAAAAATCGGAAATTCTCAAAATTCCCTGAAGGGGGCACGCTGGGGGGCTCAAATTTTGGGTTCAGCATAAGAACACAGTCGTATAGTATATCCAAAACGATAACCTATAGGTTTCGTGGGCTTAAAAATTTTCGAGAATTTCCTCATTTTTATCCCCTATCCCCCAAAATCAAAATGGCGGCACAACCTGCCAGACGAAGTAGACAATTGAAATTTAGTGAAATTATAGCTTTTGGTCCCTAACCGATGGGAAAAATCCAAGATGTTCAAATTTTTCACTTTTTACCCCCCAAAGATATCGAAATATGGAGGCAATTTTAATGACTGTGCAGACATTCCTTTTGAGCTATTTTTTGGCTAAACGGTAAGTCGTATCACAAAACGGATGGCACAATGTCTCTTCAATTCGGAGTGATCTACAACTTTGGTCCTGTGACATTTTGTCGTATCTCTCTCCCTTATACGTTAAATTTGGCCGTATTTCTGGATTGTTCGTAAATTTGGTTATTTTTACAAGTATATTTCATTGTTTGACACACTTATAAGAATGATAGGTTCATCACGTTGTGTGCGCACATTGGCAC
The DNA here is from genome assembly GCF_040414725.1 of Anabrus simplex. Lineage (NCBI taxonomy): Eukaryota > Metazoa > Arthropoda > Insecta > Orthoptera > Tettigoniidae > Anabrus > Anabrus simplex. The sequence goes on along the minus strand of NC_090268.1, from coordinate 403,358,370 downwards.
GATTAAGGGACATATGTGTACCAAATTTCATGATTCTAGCTTATACATAAGTAGGCAAAAAGTAATGTAAAATGTTAAAAATGCACCCAAATTTCACCCTATTCAAAATTTGATCTCAATTTACCCCCTTAATATGGGAGATACGAGGAAATGGTTTAGAAACAAACATGTAGAGCGATAAATGAGGCGTCTGATGGCGCAAACCGTTTCTTAATATCATAAACCGTTTAGGAGATATGAATCTCGAAGTGGAAGTCTGCACTTTTCAACGTGCTCATGCTTATTTGTCATATATATATATAAAAGCAAGTCGGGCTGGAGCGATGTATATATAAATATATAAAAATGAAAAAAGACGTGAATTAATGAGGCACTTCCAGAAATCTCAGAAATTTGAAACTTTGTACGGAGGAAACTTATGACCCCAGGATCCCTAGAAAAATCGGAAATTCTCAAAATTCCCTGAAAGGGGCACGCTGGGGGGGCTCAAATTTTGGGCTCAGCATAAGAACACAGTCGTATAGTATATCCAAAACGATAACCTATAGGTTTCGTGGGCTTAAAAATTTTCGAGAATTTCCTCATTTTTATCCCCTATCCCCCCAAATCAAAATGGCGGCACACCTGCCAGACGAAGTAGACAATTGAAATTTGGTGAAATTATAGCTTTTGGTCCCTAACCGATGGGAAAATTCCAAGATGTTAAAATTTTTCACTTTTTACCCCCCAAAGATATCGAAATATGGAGGCAATTTTAATGACTCTGCAGACATTCCTTTTGAGATATTTTTGGGCCAAACGGTAAGTCGTATCACAAAACGGATGGCACAATGTCCCTTCAATTCGGAGTGATCTACAACTTTGGTCCTGTGACATTTTGTATCTCTCACCCTAATACGTTAAATTTGGCCGTATTTCTGGATTGTTCGTAAATTTGGTGATTTTTACAAGTATATTTCATTGTTTGACACACTTATAAGAATGATAGGATCATCACGTTGTGTGCGCACATTGGCACGATTAAGGGACATATGTGTACCAAATTTCATGATTCTAGCTTATACATAAGTAGGCAAAAAGTAATGTAAAATGTTAAAAATGCACCCAAATTTCACCCTATTCAAAATTTGATCTCAATTTACCCCCTTAATATGGGAGATACGAGGAACTGGTTTAGAAACAAACATGTAGAGCGATAAATGAGGCGTCTGATGGCGCAAACCGTTTCTTAATATCATAAACCGTTTAGGAGATATGCATCTCGAAGTGGAAGTCTGCACTTTTCAAAGTGCTCATGCTTATCCGTCATCTATATATATAAAAGCAAGTCGGGCTGGAGCGATGTACAGTATATATATATATATTTAAAAATGAAAAAAGACGTGAATTAATGAGGCACTTCCAGAAATCTCAGAAATTTGAAACTTGGTACGGAGGAAACTGATGACCCCAGGATCCCTAGAAAAATCGGAAATTCTCAAAATTCCCTGAAGGGGGCACGCTGGGGGGCTCAAATTTTGGGTTCAGCATAAGAACACAGTCGTATAGTATATCCAAAACGATAACCTATAGGTTTCGTGGGCTTAAAAATTTTCGAGAATTTCCTCATTTTTATCCCCTATCCCCCAAAATCAAAATGGCGGCACAACCTGCCAGACGAAGTAGACAATTGAAATTTAGTGAAATTATAGCTTTTGGTCCCTAACCGATGGGAAAAATCCAAGATGTTCAAATTTTTCACTTTTTACCCCCCAAAGATATCGAAATATGGAGGCAATTTTAATGACTGTGCAGACATTCCTTTTGAGCTATTTTTTGGCTAAACGGTAAGTCGTATCACAAAACGGATGGCACAATGTCTCTTCAATTCGGAGTGATCTACAACTTTGGTCCTGTGACATTTTGTCGTATCTCTCTCCCTTATACGTTAAATTTGGCCGTATTTCTGGATTGTTCGTAAATTTGGTGATTTTTACAAGTATATTTCATTGTTTGACACACTTATAAGAATGATAGGATCATCACGTTGTGTGCGCACATTGGCACGATTAAGGGACATATGTGTACCAAATTTCATGATTCTAGCTTATACATAAGTAGGCAAAAAGTAATGTAAAATGTTAAAAATGCACCCAAATTTCACCCTATTCAAAATTTGATCTCAATTTACCCCCTTAATATGGGAGATACGAGGAACTGGTTTAGAAACAAACATGTAGAGCGATAAATGAGGCGTCTGATGGCGCAAACCGTTTCTTAATATCATAAACCGTTTAGGAGATATGCATCTCGAAGTGGAAGTCTGCACTTTTCAAAGTGCTCATGCTTATCCGTCATCTATATATATAAAAGCAAGTCGGGCTGGAGCGATGTACAGTATATATAAATATTTAAAAATGAAAAAAGACGTGAATTAATGAGGCACTTCCAGAAATCTCAGAAATTTGAAACTTGGTACGGAGGAAACTGATGACCCCAGGATCCCTAGAAAAATCGGAAATTCTCAAAATTCCCTGAAGGGGGCACGCTGGGGGGCTCAAATTTTGGGTTCAGCATAAGAACACAGTCGTATAGTATATCCAAAACGATAACCTATAGGTTTCGTGGGCTTAAAAATTTTCGAGAATTTCCTCATTTTTATCCCCTATCCCCCAAAATCAAAATGGCGGCACAACCTGCCAGACGAAGTAGACAATTGAAATTTGGTGAAATTATAGCTTTTGGTCCCTAACCGATGGGAAAAATCCAAGATGTTCAAATTTTTCACTTTTTACCCCCCAAAGATATCGAAATATGGAGGCAATTTTAATGACTGTGCAGACATTCCTTTTGAGCTATTTTTTGGCTAAACGGTAAGTCGTATCACAAAACGGATGGCACAATGTCTCTTCAATTCGGAGTGATCTACAACTTTGGTCCTGTGACATTTTGTCGTATCTCTCTCCCTTATACGTTAAATTTGGCCGTATTTCTGGATTGTTCGTAAATTTGGTTATTTTTACAAGTATATTTCATTGTTTGACACACTTATAAGAATGATAGGTTCATCACGTTGTGTGCGCACATTGGCACGATTAAGGGACATATGTGTACCAAATTTCATGATTCTAGCTTATACATAAGTAGGCAAAAAGTAATGTAAAATGTTAAAAATGCACCCAAATTTCACCCTATTCAAAATTTGATCTCAATTTACCCCCTTAATATGGGAGATACGAGGAAATGGTTTAGAAACAAACATGTAGAGCGATAAATGAGGCGTCTGATGGCGCAAACCGTTTCTTAATATCATAAACCGTTTAGGAGATATGAATCTCGAAGTGGAAGTCTGCACTTTTCAACGTGCTCATGCTTATTTGTCATATATATATATAAATATATATATAAAAGCAAGTCGGGCTGGAGCGATGTATATATAAATATATAAAAATGAAAAAAGACGTGAATTAATGAGGCACTTCCAGAAATCTCAGAAATTTGAAACTTTGTACGGAGGAAACTTATGACCCCAGGATCCCTAGAAAAATCGGAAATTCTCAAAATTCCCTGAAAGGGGCACGCTGGGGGGGCTCAAATTTTGGGCTCAGCATAAGAACACAGTCGTATAGTATATCCAAAACGATAACCTATAGGTTTCGTGGGCTTAAAAATTTTCGAGAATTTCCTCATTTTTATCCCCTATCCCCCCAAATCAAAATGGCGGCACAACCTGCCAGACGAAGTAGACAATTGAAATTTGGTGAAATTATAGCTTTTGGTCCCTCACCGACGGGAAAATTCCAAGATGTTCAAATTTTTCACTTTTTACCCCCCAAAGATATCGACATATGGAGGCAATTTTAATGACTGTGCAGACATTCCTTTTGAGCTTTTTTTTGGCTAAACGGTAAGTCGTGTCACAAAACGGATGGCACAATGTCCCTTCAATTCGGAGTGATCTACAACTTTGGTCCTGTGACATTTTGTCGTATCTCTCTCCCTTATACGTTAAATTTGGCCGTATTTCTGGATTGTTCGTAAATTTGGTGATTTTTACAAGTATATTTCATTGTTTGACACACTTATAAGAATGATAGGATCATCACGTTGTGTGCGCACATTGGCACGATTAAGGGACATATGTATACCAAATTTCATGATTCTAGCTTATACATAAGTAGGCAAAAAGTAATGTAAAATGTTAAAAATGCACCCAAATTTCACCCTATTCAAAATGTGATCTCAATTTACCCCCTTAATATGGGAGATACGAGGAAATGGTTTCGAAACAAACATGTAGAGCGATAAATGAGGCGTCTGATGGCGCAAACCGTTTCTTAATATCATAAACCGTTTAGGAGATATGCATCTCGAAGTGGAAGTCTGCACTTTTCAACGTGCTCATGCTTATCCGTCATCTATATATATAAAAGCAAGTCGGGCTGGAGCGATGTATATATAAATATTTAAAAATGAAAAAAGACGTGAATTAATGAGGCACTTCCAGAAATCTCAGAAATTTGAAACTTTGTACGGAGGAAACTGATGACCCCAGGATCCCTAGAAAAATCGGAAATTCTCAAAATTCCCTGAAGGGGGCACGCTGGGGGGGCTCAAATTTTGGGCTCAGCATAAGAACACAGTCGTATAGTATATCCAAAACGATAACCTATAGGTTTCGTGGGCTTAAAAATTTTCGAGAATTTCCTCATTTTTATCCCCTATCCCCCAAAATCAAAATGGCGGCACAACCTGCCAGACGAAGTAGACAATTGAAATTTGGTGAAATTATAGCTTTTGGTCCCTAACCGACGGGAAAATTCCAAGATGTTCAAATTTTTCACTTTTTACCCCCCAAAGATATCGAAATATGGAGGCAATTTTAATGACTGTGCAGACATTCCTTTTGAGCTATTTTTTGGCTAAACGGTAAGTCGTATCACAAAACGGATGGCACAATGTCCCTTCAATTCGGAGTGATCTACAACTTTGGTCCTGTGACATTTTGTCGTATCTCACTCCCTAATACGTTAAATTTGGCCGTATTTCTGGATTGTTCGTAAATTTGGTGATTTTTACAAGTATATTTCATTGTTTGACACACTTATAAGAATGATAGGATCATCACGTTGTGTGCGCACATTGGCGCGATTAAGGGACATGTGTGTACCAAATTTCATGATTCTAGCTTATACATAAGTAGGCAAAACGTAATGTAAAATGTTAAAAATGCACCCAAATTTCACCCTATTCAAAATTTGATCTCAATTTACCCCCTTAATATGGGAGATACGAGGAACTGGTTTAGAAACAAACATGTAGAGCGATAAATGAGGCGTCTGATGGCGCAAACCGTTTCTTAATATCATAAACCGTTTAGGAGATATGCATCTCGAAGTGGAAGTCTGCACTTTTCAAAGTGCTCATGCTTATCCGTCATCTATATATATAAAAGCAAGTCGGGCTGGAGCGATGTACAGTATATATAAATATTTAAAAATGAAAAAAGACGTGAATTAATGAGGCACTTCCAGAAATCTCAGAAATTTGAAACTTGGTACGGAGGAAACTGATGACCCCAGGATCCCTAGAAAAATCGGAAATTCTCAAAATTCCCTGAAGGGGGCACGCTGGGGGGCTCAAATTTTGGGTTCAGCATAAGAACACAGTCGTATAGTATATCCAAAACGATAACCTATAGGTTTCGTGGGCTTAAAAATTTTCGAGAATTTCCTCATTTTTATCCCCTATCCCCCAAAATCAAAATGGCGGCACAACCTGCCAGACGAAGTAGACAATTGAAATTTGGTGAAATTATAGCTTTTGGTCCCTAACCGATGGGAAAAATCCAAGATGTTCAAATTTTTCACTTTTTACCCCCCAAAGATATCGAAATATGGAGGCAATTTTAATGACTGTGCAGACATTCCTTTTGAGCTATTTTTTGGCTAAACGGTAAGTCGTATCACAAAACGGATGGCACAATGTCTCTTCAATTCGGAGTGATCTACAACTTTGGTCCTGTGACATTTTGTCGTATCTCTCTCCCTTATACGTTAAATTTGGCCGTATTTCTGGATTGTTCGTAAATTTGGTTATTTTTACAAGTATATTTCATTGTTTGACACACTTATAAGAATGATAGGTTCATCACGTTGTGTGCGCACATTGGCACGATTAAGGGACATATGTGTACCAAATTTCATGATTCTAGCTTATACATAAGTAGGCAAAAAGTAATGTAAAATGTTAAAAATGCACCCAAATTTCACCCTATTCAAAATTTGATCTCAATTTACCCCCTTAATATGGGAGATACGAGGAAATGGTTTAGAAACAAACATGTAGAGCGATAAATGAGGCGTCTGATGGCGCAAACCGTTTCTTAATATCATAAACCGTTTAGGAGATATGAATCTCGAAGTGGAAGTCTGCACTTTTCAACGTGCTCATGCTTATTTGTCATATATATATATAAATATATATATAAAAGCAAGTCGGGCTGGAGCGATGTATATATAAATATATAAAAATGAAAAAAGACGTGAATTAATGAGGCACTTCCAGAAATCTCAGAAATTTGAAACTTTGTACGGAGGAAACTTATGACCCCAGGATCCCTAGAAAAATCGGAAATTCTCAAAATTCCCTGAAAGGGGCACGCTGGGGGGGCTCAAATTTTGGGCTCAGCATAAGAACACAGTCGTATAGTATATCCAAAACGATAACCTATAGGTTTCGTGGGCTTAAAAATTTTCGAGAATTTCCTCATTTTTATCCCCTATCCCCCAAAATCAAAATGGCGGCACAACCTGCCAGACGAAGTAGACAATTGAAATTTGGTGAAATTATAGCTTTTGGTCCCTAACCGATGGGAAAAATCCAAGATGTTCAAATTTTTCACTTTTTACCCCCCAAAGATATCGAAATATGGAGGCAATTTTAATGACTGTGCAGACATTCCTTTTGAGCTATTTTTTGGCTAAACGGTAAGTCGTATCACAAAACGGATGGCACAATGTCTCTTCAATTCGGAGTGATCTACAACTTTGGTCCTGTGACATTTTGTCGTATCTCTCTCCCTTATACGTTAAATTTGGCCGTATTTCTGGATTGTTCGTAAATTTGGTTATTTTTACAAGTATATTTCATTGTTTGACACACTTATAAGAATGATAGGTTCATCACGTTGTGTGCGCACATTGGCACGATTAAGGGACATATGTGTACCAAATTTCATGATTCTAGCTTATACATAAGTAGGCAAAAAGTAATGTAAAATGTTAAAAATGCACCCAAATTTCACCCTATTCAAAATTTGATCTCAATTTACCCCCTTAATATGGGAGATACGAGGAAATGGTTTAGAAACAAACATGTAGAGCGATAAATGAGGCGTCTGATGGCGCAAACCGTTTCTTAATATCATAAACCGTTTAGGAGATATGAATCTCGAAGTGGAAGTCTGCACTTTTCAACGTGCTCATGCTTATTTGTCATATATATATATAAATATATATATAAAAGCAAGTCGGGCTGGAGCGATGTATATATAAATATATAAAAATGAAAAAAGACGTGAATTAATGAGGCACTTCCAGAAATCTCAGAAATTTGAAACTTTGTACGGAGGAAACTTATGACCCCAGGATCCCTAGAAAAATCGGAAATTCTCAAAATTCCCTGAAAGGGGCACGCTGGGGGGGCTCAAATTTTGGGCTCAGCATAAGAACACAGTCGTATAGTATATCCAAAACGATAACCTATAGGTTTCGTGGGCTTAAAAATTTTCGAGAATTTCCTCATTTTTATCCCCTATCCCCCCAAATCAAAATGGCGGCACAACCTGCCAGACGAAGTAGACAATTGAAATTTGGTGAAATTATAGCTTTTGGTCCCTCACCGACGGGAAAATTCCAAGATGTTCAAATTTTTCACTTTTTACCCCCCAAAGATATCGACATATGGAGGCAATTTTAATGACTGTGCAGACATTCCTTTTGAGCTTTTTTTTGGCTAAACGGTAAGTCGTGTCACAAAACGGATGGCACAATGTCCCTTCAATTCGGAGTGATCTACAACTTTGGTCCTGTGACATTTTGTCGTATCTCTCTCCCTTATACGTTAAATTTGGCCGTATTTCTGGATTGTTCGTAAATTTGGTGATTTTTACAAGTATATTTCATTGTTTGACACACTTATAAGAATGATAGGATCATCACGTTGTGTGCGCACATTGGCACGATTAAGGGACATATGTATACCAAATTTCATGATTCTAGCTTATACATAAGTAGGCAAAAAGTAATGTAAAATGTTAAAAATGCACCCAAATTTCACCCTATTCAAAATGTGATCTCAATTTACCCCCTTAATATGGGAGATACGAGGAAATGGTTTCGAAACAAACATGTAGAGCGATAAATGAGGCGTCTGATGGCGCAAACCGTTTCTTAATATCATAAACCGTTTAGGAGATATGCATCTCGAAGTGGAAGTCTGCACTTTTCAACGTGCTCATGCTTATCCGTCATCTATATATATAAAAGCAAGTCGGGCTGGAGCGATGTATATATAAATATTTAAAAATGAAAAAAGACGTGAATTAATGAGGCACTTCCAGAAATCTCAGAAATTTGAAACTTTGTACGGAGGAAACTGATGACCCCAGGATCCCTAGAAAAATCGGAAATTCTCAAAATTCCCTGAAGGGGGCACGCTGGGGGGGCTCAAATTTTGGGCTCAGCATAAGAACACAGTCGTATAGTATATCCAAAACGATAACCTATAGGTTTCGTGGGCTTAAAAATTTTCGAGAATTTCCTCATTTTTATCCCCTATCCCCCCAAATCAAAATGGCGGCACAACCTGCCAGACGAAGTAGACAATTGAAATTTGGTGAAATTATAGCTTTTGGTCCCTAACCGACGGGAAAATTCCAAGATGTTCAAATTTTTCACTTTTTACCCCCCAAAGATATCGAAATATGGAGGCAATTTTAATGACTGTGCAGACATTCCTTTTGAGCTATTTTTTGGCTAAACGGTAAGTCGTATCACAAAACGGATGGCACAATGTCCCTTCAATTCGGAGTGATCTACAACTTTGGTCCTGTGACATTTTGTCGTATCTCACTCCCTAATACGTTAAATTTGGCCGTATTTCTGGATTGTTCGTAAATTTGGTTATTTTTACAAGTATATTTCATTGTTTGACACACTTATAAGAATGATAGGTTCATCACGTTGTGTGCGCACATTGGCACGATTAAGGGACATATGTGTACCAAATTTCATGATTCTAGCTTATACATAAGTAGGCAAAAAGTAATGTAAAATGTTAAAAATGCACCCAAATTTCACCCTATTCAAAATTTGATCTCAATTTACCCCCTTAATATGGGAGATACGAGGAAATGGTTTAGAAACAAACATGTAGAGCGATAAATGAGGCGTCTGATGGCGCAAACCGTTTCTTAATATCATAAACCGTTTAGGAGATATGAATCTCGAAGTGGAAGTCTGCACTTTTCAACGTGCTCATGCTTATTTGTCATATATATATATAAATATATATATATAAAAGCAAGTCGGGCTGGAGCGATGTATATATAAATATATAAAAATGAAAAAAGACGTGAATTAATGAGGCACTTCCAGAAATCTCAGAAATTTGAAACTTTGTACGGAGGAAACTTATGACCCCAGGATCCCTAGAAAAATCGGAAATTCTCAAAATTCCCTGAAAGGGGCACGCTGGGGGGGCTCAAATTTTGGGCTCAGCATAAGAACACAGTCGTATAGTATATCCAAAACGATAACCTATAGGTTTCGTGGGCTTAAAAATTTTCGAGAATTTCCTCATTTTTATCCCCTATCCCCCCAAATCAAAATGGCGGCACAACCTGCCAGACGAAGTAGACAATTGAAATTTGGTGAAATTATAGCTTTTGGTCCCTCACCGACGGGAAAATTCCAAGATGTTCAAATTTTTCACTTTTTACCCCCCAAAGATATCGACATATGGAGGCAATTTTAATGACTGTGCAGACATTCCTTTTGAGCTTTTTTTTGGCTAAACGGTAAGTCGTGTCACAAAACGGATGGCACAATGTCCCTTCAATTCGGAGTGATCTACAACTTTGGTCCTGTGACATTTTGTCGTATCTCTCTCCCTTATACGTTAAATTTGGCCGTATTTCTGGATTGTTCGTAAATTTGGTGATTTTTACAAGTATATTTCATTGTTTGACACACTTATAAGAATGATAGGATCATCACGTTGTGTGCGCACATTGGCACGATTAAGGGACATATGTATACCAAATTTCATGATTCTAGCTTATACATAAGTAGGCAAAAAGTAATGTAAAATGTTAAAAATGCACCCAAATTTCACCCTATTCAAAATGTGATCTCAATTTACCCCCTTAATATGGGAGATACGAGGAAATGGTTTCGAAACAAACATGTAGAGCGATAAATGAGGCGTCTGATGGCGCAAACCGTTTCTTAATATCATAAACCGTTTAGGAGATATGCATCTCGAAGTGGAAGTCTGCACTTTTCAACGTGCTCATGCTTATCCGTCATCTATATATATAAAAGCAAGTCGGGCTGGAGCGATGTATATATAAATATTTAAAAATGAAAAAAGACGTGAATTAATGAGGCACTTCCAGAAATCTCAGAAATTTGAAACTTTGTACGGAGGAAACTGATGACCCCAGGATCCCTAGAAAAATCGGAAATTCTCAAAATTCCCTGAAGGGGGCACGCTGGGGGGGCTCAAATTTTGGGCTCAGCATAAGAACACAGTCGTATAGTATATCCAAAACGATAACCTATAGGTTTCGTGGGCTTAAAAATTTTCGAGAATTTCCTCATTTTTATCCCCTATCCCCCCAAATCAAAATGGCGGCACAACCTGCCAGACGAAGTAGACAATTGAAATTTGGTGAAATTATAGCTTTTGGTCCCTAACCGACGGGAAAATTCCAAGATGTTCAAATTTTTCACTTTTTACCCCCCAAAGATATCGAAATATGGAGGCAATTTTAATGACTGTGCAGACATTCCTTTTGAGCTATTTTTTGGCTAAACGGTAAGTCGTATCACAAAACGGATGGCACAATGTCTCTTCAATTCGGAGTGATCTACAACTTTGGTCCTGTGACATTTTGTCGTATCTCACTCCCTAATACGTTAAATTTGGCCGTATTTCTGGATTGTTCGTAAATTTGGTGATTTTTACAAGTATATTTCATTGTTTGACACACTTATAAGAATGATAGGATCATCACGTTGTGTGCGCACATTGGCACGATTAAGGGACATGTGTGTACCAAATTTCATGATTCTAGCTTATACATAAGTAGGCAAAACGTAATGTAAAATGTTAAAAATGCACCCAAATTTCACCCTATTCAAAATTTGATCTCAATTTACCCCCTTAATATGGGAGATACGAGGAAATGGTTTAGAAACAAATATGTAGAGCGATAAATGAGACGTCTGATGGCACAAACCGTTTCTTAATATCATAAACCGTTTAGGAGATATGAATCTCGAAGTGGAAGTCTGCACTTTTCAACGTGCTCATGCTTATGCGTCATCTATATATATAAAAGCAAGTCGGGCTGGAGCGATGTATATATAAATATTTAAAAATGAAAAAAGACGTGAATTAATGAGGCACTTCCAGAAATCTCAGAAATTTGAAACTTTGTACGGAGGAAACTGATGACCCCAGGATCCCTAGAAAAATCGGAAATTCTCAAAATTCCCTGAAGGGGGCACGCTGGGGGGGCTCAAATTTTGGGCTCAGCATAAGAACACAGTCGTATAGTATATCCAAACGATAACCTATAGGTTTCGTGGGCTTAAAAATTTTCGAGAATTTCCTCATTTTTATCCCCTATCCCCCCAAATCAAAATGGCGGCACAACCTGCCAGACGAAGTAGACAATTGAAATTTGGTGAAATTATAGCTTTTGGTCCCTAACCGACGGGAAAATTCCAAGATGTTCAAATTTTTCACTTTTTACCCCCCAAAGATATCGAAATATGGAGGCAATTTTAATGACTGTGCAGACATTCCTTTTGAGCTATTTTTTGGCTAAACGGTAAGTCGTATCACAAAACGGATGGCACAATGTCTCTTCAATTCGGAGTGATCTACAACTTTGGTCCTGTGACATTTTGTCGTATCTCTCTCCCTAATACGTTAAATTTGGCCGTATTTCCGGATTGTTCGTAAATTTGGTGATTTTTACAAATATATTTCATTGTTTGACACACTTATAAGAATGATAGGATCATCACGTTGTGTGCGCACATTGGCACGATTAAGGGACATGTGTGTACCAAATTTCATGATTCTAGCTTATACATAAGTAGGCAAAAAGTAATGTAAAATGTTAAAAATGCACCCAAATTTCACCCTATTCAAAATTTGATCTCAATTTACCCCCTTAATATGGGAGATACGAGGAACTGGTTTAGAAACAAACATGTAGAGCGATAAATGAGGCGTCTGATGGCGCAAACCGTTTCTTAATATCATAAACCGTTTAGGAGATATGCATCTCGAAGTGGAAGTCTGCACTTTTCAAAGTGCTCATGCTTATCCGTCATCTATATATATAAAAGCAAGTCGGGCTGGAGCGATGTACAGTATATATAAATATTTAAAAATGAAAAAAGACGTGAATTAATGAGGCACTTCCAGAAATCTCAGAAATTTGAAACTTGGTACGGAGGAAACTGATGACCCCAGGATCCCTAGAAAAATCGGAAATTCTCAAAATTCCCTGAAGGGGGCACGCTGGGGGGCTCAAATTTTGGGTTCAGCATAAGAACACAGTCGTATAGTATATCCAAAACGATAACCTATAGGTTTCGTGGGCTTAAAAATTTTCGAGAATTTCCTCATTTTTATCCCCTATCCCCCCAAATCAAAATGGCGGCACAACCTGCCAGACGAAGTAGACAATTGAAATTTGGTGAAATTATAGCTTTTGGTCCCTAACCGATGGGAAAAATCCAAGATGTTCAAATTTTTCACTTTTTACCCCCCAAAGATATCGAAATATGGAGGCAATTTTAATGACTGTGCAGACATTCCTTTTGAGCTATTTTTTGGCTAAACGGTAAGTCGTATCACAAAACGGATGGCACAATGTCTCTTCAATTCGGAGTGATCTACAACTTTGGTCCTGTGACATTTTGTCGTATCTCTCTCCCTTATACGTTAAATTTGGCCGTATTTCTGGATTGTTCGTAAATTTGGTTATTTTTACAAGTATATTTCATTGTTTGACACACTTATAAGAATGATAGGTTCATCACGTTGTGTGCGCACATTGGCACGATTAAGGGACATATGTGTACCAAATTTCATGATTCTAGCTTATACATAAGTAGGCAAAAAGTAATGTAAAATGTTAAAAATGCACCCAAATTTCACCCTATTCAAAATTTGATCTCAATTTACCCCCTTAATATGGGAGATACGAGGAAATGGTTTAGAAACAAACATGTAGAGCGATAAATGAGGCGTCTGATGGCGCAAACCGTTTCTTAATATCATAAACCGTTTAGGAGATATGAATCTCGAAGTGGAAGTCTGCACTTTTCAACGTGCTCATGCTTATTTGTCATATATATATATAAATATATATATAAAAGCAAGTCGGGCTGGAGCGATGTATATATAAATATATAAAAATGAAAAAAGACGTGAATTAATGAGGCACTTCCAGAAATCTCAGAAATTTGAAACTTTGTACGGAGGAAACTTATGACCCCAGGATCCCTAGAAAAATCGGAAATTCTCAAAATTCCCTGAAAGGGGCACGCTGGGGGGGCTCAAATTTTGGGCTCAGCATAAGAACACAGTCGTATAGTATATCCAAAACGATAACCTATAGGTTTCGTGGGCTTAAAAATTTTCGAGAATTTCCTCATTTTTATCCCCTATCCCCCCAAATCAAAATGGCGGCACAACCTGCCAGACGAAGTAGACAATTGAAATTTGGTGAAATTATAGCTTTTGGTCCCTCACCGACGGGAAAATTCCAAGATGTTCAAATTTTTCACTTTTTACCCCCCAAAGATATCGACATATGGAGGCAATTTTAATGACTGTGCAGACATTCCTTTTGAGCTTTTTTTTGGCTAAACGGTAAGTCGTGTCACAAAACGGATGGCACAATGTCCCTTCAATTCGGAGTGATCTACAACTTTGGTCCTGTGACATTTTGTCGTATCTCTCTCCCTTATACGTTAAATTTGGCCGTATTTCTGGATTGTTCGTAAATTTGGTGATTTTTACAAGTATATTTCATTGTTTGACACACTTATAAGAATGATAGGATCATCACGTTGTGTGCGCACATTGGCACGATTAAGGGACATATGTATACCAAATTTCATGATTCTAGCTTATACATAAGTAGGCAAAAAGTAATGTAAAATGTTAAAAATGCACCCAAATTTCACCCTATTCAAAATGTGATCTCAATTTACCCCCTTAATATGGGAGATACGAGGAAATGGTTTCGAAACAAACATGTAGAGCGATAAATGAGGCGTCTGATGGCGCAAACCGTTTCTTAATATCATAAACCGTTTAGGAGATATGCATCTCGAAGTGGAAGTCTGCACTTTTCAACGTGCTCATGCTTATCCGTCATCTATATATATAAAAGCAAGTCGGGCTGGAGCGATGTATATATAAATATTTAAAAATGAAAAAAGACGTGAATTAATGAGGCACTTCCAGAAATCTCAGAAATTTGAAACTTTGTACGGAGGAAACTGATGACCCCAGGATCCCTAGAAAAATCGGAAATTCTCAAAATTCCCTGAAGGGGGCACGCTGGGGGGGCTCAAATTTTGGGCTCAGCATAAGAACACAGTCGTATAGTATATCCAAAACGATAACCTATAGGTTTCGTGGGCTTAAAAATTTTCGAGAATTTCCTCATTTTTATCCCCTATCCCCCCAAATCAAAATGGCGGCACAACCTGCCAGACGAAGTAGACAATTGAAATTTGGTGAAATTATAGCTTTTGGTCCCTAACCGACGGGAAAATTCCAAGATGTTCAAATTTTTCACTTTTTACCCCCCAAAGATATCGAAATATGGAGGCAATTTTAATGACTGTGCAGACATTCCTTTTGAGCTATTTTTTGGCTAAACGGTAAGTCGTATCACAAAACGGATGGCACAATGTCCCTTCAATTCGGAGTGATCTACAACTTTGGTCCTGTGACATTTTGTCGTATCTCACTCCCTAATACGTTAAATTTGGCCGTATTTCTGGATTGTTCGTAAATTTGGTGATTTTTACAAGTATATTTCATTGTTTGACACACTTATAAGAATGATAGGATCATCACGTTGTGTGCGCACATTGGCACGATTAAGGGACATGTGTGTACCAAATTTCATGATTCTAGCTTATACATAAGTAGGCAAAACGTAATGTAAAATGTTAAAAATGCACCCAAATTTCACCCTATTCAAAATTTGATCTCAATTTACCCCCTTAATATGGGAGATACGAGGAAATGGTTTAGAAACAAATATGTAGAGCGATAAATGAGACGTCTGATGGCACAAACCGTTTCTTAATATCATAAACCGTTTAGGAGATATGAATCTCGAAGTGGAAGTCTGCACTTTTCAACGTGCTCATGCTTATGCGTCATCTATATATATAAAAGCAAGTCGGGCTGGAGCGATGTATATATAAATATTTAAAAATGAAAAAAGACGTGAATTAATGAGGCACTTCCAGAAATCTCAGAAATTTGAAACTTTGTACGGAGGAAACTGATGACCCCAGGATCCCTAGAAAAATCGGAAATTCTCAAAATTCCCTGAAGGGGGCACGCTGGGGGGGCTCAAATTTTGGGCTCAGCATAAGAACACAGTCGTATAGTATATCCAAAACGATAACCTATAGGTTTCGTGGGCTTAAAAATTTTCGAGAATTTCCTCATTTTTATCCCCTATCCCCCCAAATCAAAATGGCGGCACAACCTGCCAGACGAAGTAGACAATTGAAATTTGGTGAAATTATAGCTTTTGGTCCCTAACCGACGGGAAAATTCCAAGATGTTCAAATTTTTCACTTTTTACCCCCCAAAGATATCGAAATATGGAGGCAATTTTAATGACTGTGCAGACATTCCTTTTGAGCTATTTTTTGGCTAAACGGTAAGTCGTATCACAAAACGGATGGCACAATGTCCCTTCAATTCGGAGTGATCTACAACTTTGGTCCTGTGACATTTTGTCGTATCTCTCTCCCTAATACGTTAAATTTGGCCGTATTTCCGGATTGTTCGTAAATTTGGTGATTTTTACAAATATATTTCATTGTTTGACACACTTATAAGAATGATAGGATCATCACGTTGTGTGCGCACATTGGCACGATTAAGGGACATGTGTGTACCAAATTTCATGATTCTAGCTTATACATAAGTAGGCAAAAAGTAATGTAAAATGTTAAAAATGCACCCAAATTTCACCCTATTCAAAATTTGATCTCAATTTACCCCCTTAATATGGGAGATACGAGGAACTGGTTTAGAAACAAACATGTAGAGCGATAAATGAGGCGTCTGATGGCGCAAACCGTATCTTAATATCATAAACCGTTTAGGAGATATGCATCTCGAAGTGGAAGTCTGCACTTTTCAAAGTGCTCATGCTTATCCGTCATCTATATATATAAAAGCAAGTCGGGCTGGAGCGATGTACAGTATATATAAATATTTAAAAATGAAAAAAGACGTGAATTAATGAGGCACTTCCAGAAATCTCAGAAATTTGAAACTTGGTACGGAGGAAACTGATGACCCCAGGATCCCTAGAAAAATCGGAAATTCTCAAAATTCCCTGAAGGGGGCACGCTGGGGGGCTCAAATTTTGGGTTCAGCATAAGAACACAGTCGTATAGTATATCCAAAACGATAACCTATAGGTTTCGTGGGCTTAAACATTTTCGAGAATTTCCTCATTTTTATCCCCTATCCCCCCAAATCAAAATGGCGGCACAACCTGCCAGACGAAGTAGACAATTGAAATTTGGTGAAATTATAGCTTTTGGTCCCTAACCGATGGGAAAAATCCAAGATGTTCAAATTTTTCACTTTTTACCCCCCAAAGATATCGAAATATGGAGGCAATTTTAATGACTGTGCAGACATTCCTTTTGAGCTATTTTTTGGCTAAACGGTAAGTCGTATCACAAAACGGATGGCACAATGTCTCTTCAATTCGGAGTGATCTACAACTTTGGTCCTGTGACATTTTGTCGTATCTCTCTCCCTTATACGTTAAATTTGGCCGTATTTCTGGATTGTTCGTAAATTTGGTTATTTTTACAAGTATATTTCATTGTTTGACACACTTATAAGAATGATAGGTTCATCACGTTGTGTGCGCACATTGGCACGATTAAGGGACATATGTGTACCAAATTTCATGATTCTAGCTTATACATAAGTAGGCAAAAAGTAATGTAAAATGTTAAAAATGCACCCAAATTTCACCCTATTCAAAATTTGATCTCAATTTACCCCCTTAATATGGGAGATACGAGGAAATGGTTTAGAAACAAACATGTAGAGCGATAAATGAGGCGTCTGATGGCGCAAACCGTTTCTTAATATCATAAACCGTTTAGGAGATATGAATCTCGAAGTGGAAGTCTGCACTTTTCAACGTGCTCATGCTTATTTCTCATATATATATATAAATATATATATAAAAGCAAGTCGGGCTGGAGCGATGTATATATAAATATATAAAAATGAAAAAAGACGTGAATTAATGAGGCACTTCCAGAAATCTCAGAAATTTGAAACTTTGTACGGAGGAAACTGATGACCCCAGGATCCCTAGAAAAATCGGAAATTCTCAAAATTCCCTGAAGGGGGCACGCTGGGGGGGCTCAAATTTTGGGCTCAGCATAAGAACACAGTCGTATAGTATATCCAAAACGATAACCTATAGGTTTCGTGGGCTTAAAAATTTTCGAGAATTTCCTCATTTTTATCCCCTATCCCCCCAAATCAAAATGGCGGCACAACCTGCCAGACGAAGTAGACAATTGAAATTTGGTGAAATTATAGCTTTTGGTCCCTAACCGACGGGAAAATTCCAAGATGTTCAAATTTTTCACTTTTTACCCCCCAAAGATATCGAAATATGGAGGCAATTTTAATGACTGTGCAGACATTCCTTTTGAGCTATTTTTTGGCTAAACGGTAAGTCGTATCACAAAACGGATGGCACAATGTCCCTTCAATTCGGAGTGATCTACAACTTTGGTCCTGTGACATTTTGTCGTATCTCACTCCCTAATACGTTAAATTTGGCCGTATTTCTGGATTGTTCGTAAATTTGGTGATTTTTACAAGTATATTTCATTGTTTGACACACTTATAAGAATGATAGGATCATCACGTTGTGTGCGCACATTGGCACGATTAAGGGACATGTGTGTACCAAATTTCATGATTCTAGCTTATACATAAGTAGGCAAAACGTAATGTAAAATGTTAAAAATGCACCCAAATTTCACCCTATTCAAAATTTGATCTCAATTTACCCCCTTAATATGGGAGATACGAGGAAATGGTTTAGAAACAAATATGTAGAGCGATGAATGAGACGTCTGATGGCACAAACCGTTTCTTAATATCATAAACCGTTTAGGAGATATGAATCTCGAAGTGGAAGTCTGCACTTTTCAACGTGCTCATGCTTATGCGTCATCTATATATATAAAAGCAAGTCGGGCTGGAGCGATGTATATATAAATATTTAAAAATGAAAAAAGACGTGAATTAATGAGGCACTTCCAGAAATCTCAGAAATTTGAAACTTTGTACGGAGGAAACTGATGACCCCAGGATCCCTAGAAAAATCGGAAATTCTCAAAATTCCCTGAAGGGGGCACGCTGGGGGGGCTCAAATTTTGGGCTCAGCATAAGAACACAGTCGTATAGTATATCCAAAACGATAACCTATAGGTTTCGTGGGCTTAAAAATTTTCGAGAATTTCCTCATTTTTATCCCCTATCCCCCCAAATCAAAATGGCGGCACAACCTGCCAGACGAAGTAGACAATTGAAATTTGGTGAAATTATAGCTTTTGGTCCCTAACCGACGGGAAAATTCCAAGATGTTCAAATTTTTCACTTTTTACCCCCCAAAGATATCGAAATATGGAGGCAATTTTAATGACTGTGCAGACATTCCTATTGAGCTATTTTTTGGCTAAACGGTAAGTCGTATCACAAAACGGATGGCACAATGTCCCTTCAATTCGGAGTGATCTACAACTTTGGTCCTGTGACATTTTGTCGTATCTCTCTCCCTAATACGTTAAATTTGGCCGTATTTCCGGATTGTTCGTAAATTTGGTGATTTTTACAAATATATTTCATTGTTTGACACACTTATAAGAATGATAGGATCATCACGTTGTGTGCGCACATTGGCACGATTAAGGGACATGTGTGTACCAAATTTCATGATTCTAGCTTATACATAAGTAGGCAAAAAGTAATGTAAAATGTTAAAAATGCACCCAAATTTCACCCTATTCAAAATTTGATTTCAATTTACCCCCTTAATATGGGAGATACGAGGAAATGGTTTAGAAACAAATATGTAGAGCGATAAATGAGGCGTCGGATGGCGCAAACCGTTTCTTAATATCATAAACCGTTTAGGAGATATGAATCTCGAAGTGGAAGTCTGCACTTTTCAACGTGCTCATGGTTATCCGTCATCTATATATATAAAAGCAAGTCGGGCTGGAGCGATGTATATATAAATATTTAAAAATGAAAAAAGACGTGAATTAATGAGGCACTTCCAGAAATCTCAGAAATTTGAAACTTTGTACGGAGGAAACTGATGACCCCAGGATCCCTAGAAAAATCGGAAATTCTCAAAATTCCCTGAAGGGGGCACGCTGGGGGGGCTCAAATTTTGGGCTCAGCATAAGAACACAGTCGTATAGTATATCCAAAACGATAACCTATAGGTTTCGTGGGCTTAAAAATTTTCGAGAATTTCCTCATTTTTATCCCCTATCCCCCCAAATCAAAATGGCGGCACAACCTGCCAGACGAAGTAGACAATTGAAATTTGGTGAAATTATAGCTTTTGGTCCCTAACCGACGGGAAAATTCCAAGATGTTCAAATTTTTCACTTTTTACCCCCCAAAGATATCGAAATATGGAGGCAATTTTAATGACTGTGCAGACATTCCTTTTGAGCTATTTTTTGGCTAAACGGTAAGTCGTATCACAAAACGGATGGCACAATGTCCCTTCAATTCGGAGTGATCTACAACTTTGGTCCTGTGACATTTTGTCGTATCTCTCTCCCTTATACGTTAAATTTGGCCGTATTTCTGGATTGTTTGTAAATTTGGTGATTTTTACAAGTATATTTCATTGTTTGACACACTTATAAGAATGATAGGATCATAACGTTGTGTGCGCACATTGGCACGATTAAGGGACATATGTGTACGAAATTTCATGATTCTAGCTTATACATAAGTAGGCAAAATGTTATGTAAAATGTTAAAAATGCACCCAAATTTCACCCTATTCAAAATTTGATCTCAATTTACCCCCTTAATATGGGAGATACGAGGAAATGGTTTAGAAACAAACATGTAGAGCGATAAATGAGGCGTCTGATGGCGCAAACCGTTTCTTAATATCACAAACCGGTTAGGAGATATGAATCTCGAAGTGGAAGTCTGCACTTTTCAACGTGCTCATGCTTATGCGTCATCTATATATATAAAAGCAAGTCGGGCTGGAGCGATGTATATATAAATATTTAAAAATGAAAAAAGACGTGAATTAATGAGGCACTTCCAGAAATCTCAGAAATTTGAAACTTTGTACGGAGGAAACTGATGACCCCAGGATCCCTAGAAAAATCGGAAATTCTCAAAATTCCCTGAAGGGGGCACGCTGGGGGGGCTCAAATTTTGGGCTCAGCATAAGAACACAGTCGTATAGTATATCCAAAACGATAACCTATAGGTTTCGTGGGCTTAAAAATTTTCGAGAATTTCCTCATTTTTATCCCCTATCCCCCCAAATCAAAATGGCGGCACAACCTGCCAGACGAAGTAGACAATTGAAATTTGGTGAAATTATAGCTTTTGGTCCCTAACCGACGGGAAAATTCCAAGATGTTCAAATTTTTCACTTTTTACCCCCCAAAGATATCGAAATATGGAGGCAATTTTAATGACTGTGCAGACATTACTTTTGAGCTATTTTTTGGCTAAACGGTAAGTCGTATCACAAAACGGATGGCACAATGTCCCTTCAATTCGGAGTGATCTACAACTTTGGTCCTGTGACATTTTTTCGTATCTCTCTCCCTTATACGTTAAATTTGGCCGTATTTCTGGATTGTTTGTAAATTTGGTGATTTTTACAAGTATATTTCATTGTTTGACACACTTATAAGAATGATAGGATCATAACGTTGTGTGCGCACATTGGCACGATTAAGGGACATATGTGTACGAAATTTCATGATTCTAGCTTATACATAAGTAGGCAAAATGTTATGTAAAATGTTAAAAATGCACCCAAATTTCACCCTATTCAAAATTTGATCTCAATTTACCCCCTTAATATGGGAGATACGAGGAAATGGTTTAGAAACAAACATGTAGAGCGATAAATGAGGCGTCTGATGGCGCAAACCGTTTCTTAATATCACAAACCGTTTAGGAGATATGAATCTCGAAGTGGAAGTCTGCACTTTTCAACGTGCTCATGCTTATGCGTCATCTATATATATAAAAGCAAGTCGGGCTGGAGCGATGTATATATAAATATTTAAAAATGAAAAAAGACGTGAATTAATGAGGCACTTCCAGAAATCTCAGAAATTTGAAACTTTGTACGGAGGAAACTGATGACCCCAGGATCCCTAGAAAAATCGGAAATTCTCAAAATTCCCTGAAGGGGGCACGCTGGGGGGGCTCAAATTTTGGGCTCAGCATAAGAACACAGTCGTATAGTATATCCAAAACGATAACCTATAGGTTTCGTGGGCTTAAAAATTTTCGAGAATTTCCTCATTTTTATCCCCTATCCCCCCAAATCAAAATGGCGGCACAACCTGCCAGACGAAGTAGACAATTGAAATTTGGTGAAATTATAGCTTTTGGTCCCTAACCGACGGGAAAATTCCAAGATGTTCAAATTTTTCACTTTTTACCCCCCAAAGATATCGAAATATGGAGGCAATTTTAATGACTGTGCAGACATTCCTTTTGAGCTATTTTTTGGCTAAACGGTAAGTCGTATCACAAAACGGATGGCACAATGTCCCTTCAATTCGGAGTGATCTACAACTTTGGTCCTGTGACATTTTGTCGTATCTCTCTCCCTTATACGTTAAATTTGGCCGTATTTCTGGATTGTTCGTAAATTTGGTGATTTTTACAAGTATATTTCATTGTTTGACACACTTATAAGAATGATAGGATCATCACGTTGTGTGCGCACATTGGCACGATTAAGGGACATATGTGTACCAAATTTCATGATTCTAGCTTATACATAAGTAGGCAAAAAGTAATGTAAAATGTTAAAAATGCACCCAAATTTCACCCTATTCAAAATTTGATCTCAATTTACCCCCTTAATATGGGAGATACGAGGAACTGGTTTAGAAACAAACATGTAGAGCGATAAATGAGGCGTCTGATGGCGCAAACCGTTTCTTAATATCATAAACCGTTTAGGAGATATGCATCTCGAAGTGGAAGTCTGCACTTTTCAAAGTGCTCATGCTTATCCGTCATCTATATATATAAAAGCAAGTCGGGCTGGAGCGATGTACAGTATATATAAATATTTAAAAATGAAAAAAGACGTGAATTAATGAGGCACTTCCAGAAATCTCAGAAATTTGAAACTTGGTACGGAGGAAACTGATGACCCCAGGATCCCTAGAAAAATCGGAAATTCTCAAAATTCCCTGAAGGGGGCACGCTGGGGGGCTCAAATTTTGGGTTCAGCATAAGAACACAGTCGTATAGTATATCCAAAACGATAACCTATAGGTTTCGTGGGCTTAAAAATTTTCGAGAATTTCCTCATTTTTATCCCCTATCCCCCCAAATCAAAATGGCGGCACAACCTGCCAGACGAAGTAGACAATTGAAATTTGGTGAAATTATAGCTTTTGGTCCCTAACCGATGGGAAAAATCCAAGATGTTCAAATTTTTCACTTTTTACCCCCCAAAGATATCGAAATATGGAGGCAATTTTAATGACTGTGCAGACATTCCTATTGAGCTATTTTTTGGCTAAACGGTAAGTCGTATCACAAAACGGATGGCACAATGTCTCTTCAATTCGGAGTGATCTACAACTTTGGTCCTGTGACATTTTGTCGTATCTCTCTCCCTTATACGTTAAATTTGGCCGTATTTCTGGATTGTTCGTAAATTTGGTGATTTTTACAAGTATATTTCATTGTTTGACACACTTATAAGAATGATAGGATCATCACGTTGTGTGCGCACATTGGCACGATTAAGGGACATATGTATACCAAATTTCATGATTCTAGCTTATACATAAGTAGGCAAAAAGTAATGTAAAATGTTAAAAATGCACCCAAATTTCACCCTATTCAAAATGTGATCTCAATTTACCCCCTTAATATGGGAGATACGAGGAAATGGTTTCGAAACAAACATGTAGAGCGATAAATGAGGCGTCTGATGGCGCAAACCGTTTCTTAATATCATAAACCGTTTAGGAGATATGCATCTCGAAGTGGAAGTCTGCACTTTTCAACGTGCTCATGCTTATCCGTCATTTATATATATAAAAGCAAGTCGGGCTGGAGCGATGTACAGTATATATAAATATTTAAAAATGAAAAAAGACGTGAATTAATGAGGCACTTCCAGAAATCTCAGAAATTTGAAACTTGGTACGGAGTAAACTGATGACCCCAGGATCCCTAGAAAAATCGGAAATTCTCAAAATTCCCTGAAGGGGGCACGCTGGGGGGCTCAAATTTTGGGTTCAGCATAAGAACACAGTCGTATAGTATATCCAAAACGATAACCTATAGGTTTCGTGGGCTTAAAAATTTTCGACAATTTCCTCATTTTTATCCCCTATCCCCCCAAATCAAAATGGCGGCACACCTGCCAGACGAAGTAGACAATTGAAATTTGGTGAAATTATAGCTTTTGGTCCCTAACCGATGGGAAAATTCCAAGATGTTAAAATTTTTCACTTTTTACCCCCCAAAGATATCGAAATATGGAGGCAATTTTAATGACTCTGCAGACATTCCTTTTGAGATATTTTTGGGCCAAACGGTAAGTCGTATCACAAAACGGATGGCACAATGTCCCTTCAATTCGGAGTGATCTACAACTTTGGTCCTGTGACATTTTGTATCTCTCACCCTAATACGTTAAATTTGGCCGTATTTCTGGATTGTTCGTAAATTTGGTGATTTTTACAAGTATATTTCATTGTTTGACACACTTATAAGAATGATAGGATCATCACGTTGTGTGCGCACATTGGCACGATTAAGGGACATGTGTGTACCAAATTTCATGATTCTAGCTTATACATAAGTAGGCAAAAAGTAATGTAAAATGTTAAAAATGCACCCAAATTTCACCCTATTCAAAATTTGATTTCAATTTACCCCCTTAATATGGGAGATACGAGGAAATGGTTTAGAAACAAATATGTAGAGCGATAAATGAGGCGTCGGATGGCGCAAACCGTTTCTTAATATCATAAACCGTTTAGGAGATATGAATCTCGAAGTGGAAGTCTGCACTTTTCAACGTGCTCATGGTTATCCGTCATCTATATATATAAAAGCAAGTCGGGCTGGAGCGATGTATATATAAATATTTAAAAATGAAAAAAGACGTGAATTAATGAGGCACTTCCAGAAATCTCAGAAATTTGAAACTTTGTACGGAGGAAACTGATGACCCCAGGATCCCTAGAAAAATCGGAAATTCTCAAAATTCCCTGAAGGGGGCACGCTGGGGGGGCTCAAATTTTGGGCTCAGCATAAGAACACAGTCGTATAGTATATCCAAAACGATAACCTATAGGTTTCGTGGGCTTAAAAATTTTCGAGAATTTCCTCATTTTTATCCCCTATCCCCCCAAATCAAAATGGCGGCACAACCTGCCAGACGAAGTAGACAATTGAAATTTGGTGAAATTATAGCTTTTGGTCCCTAACCGACGGGAAAATTCCAAGATGTTCAAATTTTTCACTTTTTACCCCCCAAAGATATCGAAATATGGAGGCAATTTTAATGACTGTGCAGACATTCCTTTTGAGCTATTTTTTGGCTAAACGGTAAGTCGTATCACAAAACGGATGGCACAATGTCCCTTCAATTCGGAGTGATCTACAACTTTGGTCCTGTGACATTTTGTCGTATCTCTCTCCCTTATACGTTAAATTTGGCCGTATTTCTGGATTGTTTGTAAATTTGGTGATTTTTACAAGTATATTTCATTGTTTGACACACTTATAAGAATGATAGGATCATAACGTTGTGTGCGCACATTGGCACGATTAAGGGACATATGTGTACGAAATTTCATGATTCTAGCTTATACATAAGTAGGCAAAATGTTATGTAAAATGTTAAAAATGCACCCAAATTTCACCCTATTCAAAATTTGATCTCAATTTACCCCCTTAATATGGGAGATACGAGGAAATGGTTTAGAAACAAACATGTAGAGCGATAAATGAGGCGTCTGATGGCGCAAACCGTTTCTTAATATCACAAACCGTTTAGGAGATATGAATCTCGAAGTGGAAGTCTGCACTTTTCAACGTGCTCATGCTTATGCGTCATCTATATATATAAAAGCAAGTCGGGCTGGAGCGATGTATATATAAATATTTAAAAATGAAAAAAGACGTGAATTAATGAGGCACTTCCAGAAATCTCAGAAATTTGAAACTTTGTACGGAGGAAACTGATGACCCCAGGATCCCTAGAAAAATCGGAAATTCTCAAAATTCCCTGAAGGGGGCACGCTGGGGGGGCTCAAATTTTGGGCTCAGCATAAGAACACAGTCGTATAGTATATCCAAAACGATAACCTATAGGTTTCGTGGGCTTAAAAATTTTCGAGAATTTCCTCATTTTTATCCCCTATCCCCCCAAATCAAAATGGCGGCACAACCTGCCAGACGAAGTAGACAATTGAAATTTGGTGAAATTATAGCTTTTGGTCCCTAACCGACGGGAAAATTCCAAGATGTTCAAATTTTTCACTTTTTACCCCCCAAAGATATCGAAATATGGAGGCAATTTTAATGACTGTGCAGACATTCCTTTTGAGCTATTTTTTGGCTAAACGGTAAGTCGTATCACAAAACGGATGGCACAATGTCCCTTCAATTCGGAGTGATCTACAACTTTGGTCCTGTGACATTTTGTCGTATCTCTCTCCCTTATACGTTAAATTTGGCCGTATTTCTGGATTGTTCGTAAATTTGGTGATTTTTACAAGTATATTTCATTGTTTGACACACTTATAAGAATGATAGGATCATCACGTTGTGTGCGCACATTGGCACGATTAAGGGACATATGTGTACCAAATTTCATGATTCTAGCTTATACATAAGTAGGCAAAAAGTAATGTAAAATGTTAAAAATGCACCCAAATTTCACCCTATTCAAAATTTGATCTCAATTTACCCCCTTAATATGGGAGATACGAGGAACTGGTTTAGAAACAAACATGTAGAGCGATAAATGAGGCGTCTGATGGCGCAAACCGTTTCTTAATATCATAAACCGTTTAGGAGATATGCATCTCGAAGTGGAAGTCTGCACTTTTCAAAGTGCTCATGCTTATCCGTCATCTATATATATAAAAGCAAGTCGGGCTGGAGCGATGTACAGTATATATAAATATTTAAAAATGAAAAAAGACGTGAATTAATGAGGCACTTCCAGAAATCTCAGAAATTTGAAACTTGGTACGGAGGAAACTGATGACCCCAGGATCCCTAGAAAAATCGGAAATTCTCAAAATTCCCTGAAGGGGGCACGCTGGGGGGCTCAAATTTTGGGTTCAGCATAAGAACACAGTCGTATAGTATATCCAAAACGATAACCTATAGGTTTCGTGGGCTTAAAAATTTTCGAGAATTTCCTCATTTTTATCCCCTATCCCCCCAAATCAAAATGGCGGCACAACCTGCCAGACGAAGTAGACAATTGAAATTTGGTGAAATTATAGCTTTTGGTCCCTAACCGATGGGAAAAATCCAAGATGTTCAAATTTTTCACTTTTTACCCCCCAAAGATATCGAAATATGGAGGCAATTTTAATGACTGTGCAGACATTCCTATTGAGCTATTTTTTGGCTAAACGGTAAGTCGTATCACAAAACGGATGGCACAATGTCGCTTCAATTCGGAGTGATCTACAACTTTGGTCCTGTGACATTTTGTCGTATCTCTCTCCCTTATACGTTAAATTTGGCCGTATTTCTGGATTGTTCGTAAATTTGGTGATTTTTACAAGTATATTTCATTGTTTGACACACTTATAAGAATGATAGGATCATCACGTTGTGTGCGCACATTGGCACGATTAAGGGACATATGTATACCAAATTTCATGATTCTAGCTTATACATAAGTAGGCAAAAAGTAATGTAAAATGTTAAAAATGCACCCAAATTTCACCCTATTCAAAATGTGATCTCAATTTAGCCCCTTAATATGGGAGATACGAGGAAATGGTTTCGAAACAAACATGTAGAGCGATAAATGAGGCGTCTGATGGCGCAAACCGTTTCTTAATATCATAAACCGTTTAGGAGATATGCATCTCGAAGTGGAAGTCTGCACTTTTCAACGTGCTCATGCTTATCCGTCATCTATATATATAAAAGCAAGTCGGGCTGGAGCGATGTACAGTATATATAAATATTTAAAAATGAAAAAAGACGTGAATTAATGAGGCACTTCCAGAAATCTCAGAAATTTGAAACTTGGTACGGAGTAAACTGATGACCCCAGGATCCCTAGAAAAATCGGAAATTCTCAAAATTCCCTGAAGGGGGCACGCTGGGGGGCTCAAATTTTGGGTTCAGCATAAGAACACAGTCGTATAGTATATCCAAAACGATAACCTATAGGTTTCGTGGGCTTAAAAATTTTCGACAATTTCCTCATTTTTATCCCCTATCCCCCCAAATCAAAATGGCGGCACACCTGCCAGACGAAGTAGACAATTGAAATTTGGTGAAATTATAGCTTTTGGTCCCTAACCGATGGGAAAATTCCAAGATGTTAAAATTTTTCACTTTTTACCCCCCAAAGATATCGAAATATGGAGGCAATTTTAATGACTCTGCAGACATTCCTTTTGAGATATTTTTGGGCCAAACGGTAAGTCGTATCACAAAACGGATGGCACAATGTCCCTTCAATTCGGAGTGATCTACAACTTTGGTCCTGTGACATTTTGTATCTCTCACCCTAATACGTTAAATTTGGCCGTATTTCTGGATTGTTCGTAAATTTGGTGATTTTTACAAGTATATTTCATTGTTTGACACACTTATAAGAATGATAGGATCATCACGTTGTGTGCGCACATTGGCACGATTAAGGGACATGTGTGTACCAAATTTCATGATTCTAGCTTATACATAAGTAGGCAAAAAGTAATGTAAAATGTTAAAAATGCACCCAAATTTCACCCTATTCAAAATTTGATTTCAATTTACCCCCTTAATATGGGAGATACGAGGAAATGGTTTAGAAACAAATATGTAGAGCGATAAATGAGGCGTCGGATGGCGCAAACCGTTTCTTAATATCATAAACCGTTTAGGAGATATGAATCTCGAAGTGGAAGTCTGCACTTTTCAACGTGCTCATGGTTATCCGTCATCTATATATATAAAAGCAAGTCGGGCTGGAGCGATGTACAGTATATATAAATATTTAAAAATGAAAAAAGACGTGAATTAATGAGGCACTTCCAGAAATCTCAGAAATTTGAAACTTGGTACGGAGGAAACTGATGACCCCAGGATCCCTAGAAAAATCGGAAATTCTCAAAATTCCCTGAAGGGGGCACGCTGGGGGGCTCAAATTTTGGGTTCAGCATAAGAACACAGTCGTATAGTATATCCAAAACGATAACCTATAGGTTTCGTGGGCTTAAAAATTTTCGAGAATTTCCTCATTTTTATCCCCTATCCCCCCAAATCAAAATGGCGGCACAACCTGCCAGACGAAGTAGACAATTGAAATTTGGTGAAATTATAGCTTTTGGTCCCTAACCGATGGGAAAATTCCAAGATGTTAAAATTTTTCACTTTTTACCCCCCAAAGATATCGAAATATGGAGGCAATTTTAATGACTGTGCAGACATTCCTATTGAGCTATTTTTTGGCTAAACGGTAAGTCGTATCACAAAACGGATGGCACAATGTCTCTTCAATTCGGAGTGATCTACAACTTTGGTCCTGTGACATTTTGTCGTATCTCTCTCCCTTATACGTTAAATTTGGCCGTATTTCTGGATTGTTCGTAAATTTGGTGATTTTTACAAGTATATTTCATTGTTTGACACACTTATAAGAATGATAGGATCATCACGTTGTGTGCGCACATTGGCACGATTAAGGGACATATGTATACCAAATTTCATGATTCTAGCTTATACATAAGTAGGCAAAAAGTAATGTAAAATGTTAAAAATGCACCCAAATTTCACCCTATTCAAAATGTGATCTCAATTTAGCCCCTTAATATGGGAGATACGAGGAAATGGTTTCGAAACAAACATGTAGAGCGATAAATGAGGCGTCTGATGGCGCAAACCGTTTCTTAATATCATAAACCGTTTAGGAGATATGCATCTCGAAGTGGAAGTCTGCACTTTTCAACGTGCTCATGCTTATCCGTCATCTATATATATAAAAGCAAGTCGGGCTGGAGCGATGTACAGTATATATAAATATTTAAAAATGAAAAAAGACGTGAATTAATGAGGCACTTCCAGAAATCTCAGAAATTTGAAACTTGGTACGGAGTAAACTGATGACCCCAGGATCCCTAGAAAAATCGGAAATTCTCAAAATTCCCTGAAGGGGGCACGCTGGGGGGCTCAAATTTTGGGTTCAGCATAAGAACACAGTCGTATAGTATATCCAAAACGATAACCTATAGGTTTCGTGGGCTTAAAAATTTTCGACAATTTCCTCATTTTTATCCCCTATCCCCCCAAATCAAAATGGCGGCACACCTGCCAGACGAAGTAGACAATTGAAATTTGGTGAAATTATAGCTTTTGGTCCCTAACCGATGGGAAAATTCCAAGATGTTAAAATTTTTCACTTTTTACCCCCCAAAGATATCGAAATATGGAGGCAATTTTAATGACTCTGCAGACATTCCTTTTGAGATATTTTTGGGCCAAACGGTAAGTCGTATCACAAAACGGATGGCACAATGTCCCTTCAATTCGGAGTGATCTACAACTTTGGTCCTGTGACATTTTGTATCTCTCACCCTAATACGTTAAATTTGGCCGTATTTCTGGATTGTTCGTAAATTTGGTGATTTTTACAAGTATATTTCATTGTTTGACACACTTATAAGAATGATAGGATCATCACGTTGTGTGCGCACATTGGCACGATTAAGGGACATGTGTGTACCAAATTTCATGATTCTAGCTTATACATAAGTAGGCAAAAAGTAATGTAAAATGTTAAAAATGCACCCAAATTTCACCCTATTCAAAATTTGATTTCAATTTACCCCCTTAATATGGGAGATACGAGGAAATGGTTTAGAAACAAATATGTAGAGCGATAAATGAGGCGTCGGATGGCGCAAACCGTTTCTTAATATCATAAACCGTTTAGGAGATATGAATCTCGAAGTGGAAGTCTGCACTTTTCAACGTGCTCATGGTTATCCGTCATCTATCTATATATATAAAAGCAAGTCGGGCTGGAGCGATGTATATATAAATATTTAAAAATGAAAAAAGACGTGAATTAATGAGGCACTTCCAGAAATCTCAGAAATTTGAAACTTTGTACGGAGGAAACTGATGACCCCAGGATCCCTAGAAAAATCGGAAATTCTCAAAATTCCCTGAAGGGGGCACGCTGGGGGGGCTCAAATTTTGGGCTCAGCATAAGAACACAGTCGTATAGTATATCCAAAACGATAACCTATAGGTTTCGTGGGCTTAAAAATTTTCGAGAATTTCCTCATTTTTATCCCCTATCCCCCCAAATCAAAATGGCGGCACAACCTGCCAGACGAAGTAGACAATTGAAATTTGGTGAAATTATAGCTTTTGGTCCCTAACCGACGGGAAAATTCCAAGATGTTCAAATTTTTCACTTTTTACCCCCCAAAGATATCGAAATATGGAGGCAATTTTAATGACTGTGCAGACATTCCTTTTGAGCTATTTTTTGGCTAAACGGTAAGTCGTATCACAAAACGGATGGCACAATGTCTCTTCAATTCGGAGTGATCTACAACTTTGGTCCTGTGACATTTTGTCGTATCTCTCTCCCTTATACGTTAAATTTGGCCGTATTTCTGGATTGTTTGTAAATTTGGTGATTTTTACAAGTATATTTCATTGTTTGACACACTTATAAGAATGATAGGATCATAACGTTGTGTGCGCACATTGGCACGATTAAGGGACATATGTGTACGAAATTTCATGATTCTAGCTTATACATAAGTAGGCAAAATGTTATGTAAAATGTTAAAAATGCACCCAAATTTCACCCTATTCAAAATTTGATCTCAATTTACCCCCTTAATATGGGAGATACGAGGAAATGGTTTAGAAACAAACATGTAGAGCGATAAATGAGGCGTCTGATGGCGCAAACCGTTTCTTAATATCACAAACCGTTTAGGAGATATGAATCTCGAAGTGGAAGTCTGCACTTTTCAACGTGCTCATGCTTATGCGTCATCTATATATATAAAAGCAAGTCGGGCTGGAGCGATGTATATATAAATATTTAAAAATGAAAAAAGACGTGAATTAATGAGGCACTTCCAGAAATCTCAGAAATTTGAAACTTTGTACGGAGGAAACTGATGACCCCAGGATCCCTAGAAAAATCGGAAATTCTCAAAATTCCCTGAAGGGGGCACGCTGGGGGGGCTCAAATTTTGGGCTCAGCATAAGAACACAGTCGTATAGTATATCCAAAACGATAACCTATAGGTTTCGTGGGCTTAAAAATTTTCGAGAATTTCCTCATTTTTATCCCCTATCCCCCCAAATCAAAATGGCGGCACAACCTGCCAGACGAAGTAGACAATTGAAATTTGGTGAAATTATAGCTTTTGGTCCCTAACCGACGGGAAAATTCCAAGATGTTCAAATTTTTCACTTTTTACCCCCCAAAGATATCGAAATATGGAGGCAATTTTAATGACTCTGCAGACATTCCTTTTGAGCTATTTTTTGGCTAAACGGTAAGTCGTATCACAAAACGGATGGCACAATGTCCCTTCAATTCGGAGTGATCTACAACTTTGGTCCTGTGACATTTTGTCGTATCTCTCTCCCTTATACGTTAAATTTGGCCGTATTTCTGGATTGTTCGTAAATTTGGTGATTTTTACAAGTATATTTCATTGTTTGACACACTTATAAGAATGATAGGATCATCACGTTGTGTGCGCACATTGGCACGATTAAGGGACATATGTGTACCAAATTTCATGATTCTAGCTTATACATAAGTAGGCAAAAAGTAATGTAAAATGTTAAAAATGCACCCAAATTTCACCCTATTCAAAATTTGATCTCAATTTACCCCCTTAATATGGGAGATACGAGGAACTGGTTTAGAAACAAACATGTAGAGCGATAAATGAGGCGTCTGATGGCGCAAACCGTTTCTTAATATCATAAACCGTTTAGGAGATATGCATCTCGAAGTGGAAGTCTGCACTTTTCAAAGTGCTCATGCTTATCCGTCATCTATATATATAAAAGCAAGTCGGGCTGGAGCGATGTACAGTATATATAAATATTTAAAAATGAAAAAAGACGTGAATTAATGAGGCACTTCCAGAAATCTCAGAAATTTGAAACTTGGTACGGAGGAAACTGATGACCCCAGGATCCCTAGAAAAATCGGAAATTCTCAAAATTCCCTGAAGGGGGCACGCTGGGGGGCTCAAATTTTGGGTTCAGCATAAGAACACAGTCGTATAGTATATCCAAAACGATAACCTATAGGTTTCGTGGGCTTAAAAATTTTCGACAATTTCCTCATTTTTATCCCCTATCCCCCCAAATCAAAATGGCGGCACACCTGCCAGACGAAGTAGACAATTGAAATTTGGTGAAATTATAGCTTTTGGTCCCTAACCGATGGGAAAATTCCAAGATGTTAAAATTTTTCACTTTTTACCCCCCAAAGATATCGAAATATGGAGGCAATTTTAATGACTCTGCAGACATTCCTTTTGAGATATTTTTGGGCCAAACGGTAGGTCGTATCACAAAACGGATGGCACAATGTCCCTTCAATTCGGAGTGATCTACAACTTTGGTCCTGTGACATTTTGTATCTCTCACCCTAATACGTTAAATTTGGCCGTATTTCTGGATTGTTCGTAAATTTGGTGATTTTTACAAGTATATTTCATTGTTTGACACACTTATAAGAATGATAGGATCATCACGTTGTGTGCGCACATTGGCACGATTAAGGGACATGTGTGTACCAAATTTCATGATTCTAGCTTATACATAAGTAGGCAAAACGTAATGTAAAATGTTAAAAATGCACCCAAATTTCACCCTATTCAAAATTTGATCTCAATTTACCCCCTTAATATGGGAGATACGAGGAAATGCTTTAGAAACAAATATGTAGAGCGATAAATGAGACGTCTGATGGCACAAACCGTTTCTTAATATCATAAACCGTTTAGGAGATATGAATCTCGAAGTGGAAGTCTGCACTTTTCAACGTGCTCATGCTTATGCGTCATCTATATATATAAAAGCAAGTCGGGCTGGAGCGATGTATATATAAATATTTAAAAATGAAAAAAGACGTGAATTAATGAGGCACTTCCAGAAATCTCAGAAATTTGAAACTTTGTACGGAGGAAACTGATGACCCCAGGATCCCTAGAAAAATCGGAAATTCTCAAAATTCCCTGAAGGGGGCACGCTGGGCGGGCTCAAATTTTGGGCTCAGCATAAGAACACAGTCGTATAGTATATCCAAAACGATAACCTATAGGTTTCGTGGGCTTAAAAATTTTCGAGAATTTCCTCATTTTTATCCCCTATCCCCCCAAATCAAAATGGCGGCACAACCTGCCAGACGAAGTAGACAATTGAAATTTGGTGAAATTATAGCTTTTGGTCCCTAACCGACGGGAAAATTCCAAGATGTTCAAATTTTTCACTTTTTACCCCCCAAAGATATCGAAATATGGAGGCAATTTTAATGACTGTGCAGACATTCCTTTTGAGCTTTTTTTTGGCTAAACGGTAAGTCGTATCACAAAACGGATGGCACAATGTCCCTTCAATTCGGAGTGATCTACAACTTTGGTCCTGTGACATTTTGTCGTATCTCTCTCCCTAATACGTTAAATTTGGCCGTATTTCCGGATTGTTCGTAAATTTGGTGATTTTTACAAATATATTTCATTGTTTGACACACTTATAAGAATGATAGGATCATCACGTTGTGTGCGCACATTGGCACGATTAAGGGACATGTGTGTACCAAATTTCATGATTCTAGCTTATACATAAGTAGGCAAAAAGTAATGTAAAATGTTAAAAATGCACCCAAATTTCACCCTATTCAAAATTTGATTTCAATTTACCCCCTTAATATGGGAGATACGAGGAAATGGTTTAGAAACAAATATGTAGAGCGATAAATGAGGCGTCGGATGGCGCAAACCGTTTCTTAATATCATAAACCGTTTAGGAGATATGAATCTCGAAGTGGAAGTCTGCACTTTTCAACGTGCTCATGGTTATCCGTCATCTATATATATAAAAGCAAGTCGGGCTGGAGCGATGTATATATAAATATTTAAAAATGAAAAAAGACGTGAATTAATGAGGCACTTCCAGAAATCTCAGAAATTTGAAACTTTGTACGGAGGAAACTGATGACCCCAGGATCCCTAGAAAAATCGGAAATTCTCAAAATTCCCTGAAGGGGGCACGCTGGGGGGGCTCAAATTTTGGGCTCAGCATAAGAACACAGTCGTATAGTATATCCAAAACGATAACCTATAGGTTTCGTGGGCTTAAAAATTTTCGAGAATTTCCTCATTTTTATCCCCTATCCCCCCAAATCAAAATGGCGGCACAACCTGCCAGACGAAGTAGACAATTGAAATTTGGTGAAATTATAGCTTTTGGTCCCTAACCGACGGGAAAATTCCAAGATGTTCAAATTTTTCACTTTTTACCCCCCAAAGATATCGAAATATGGAGGCAATTTTAATGACTCTGCAGACATTCCTTTTGAGCTATTTTTTGGCTAAACGGTAAGTCGTATCACAAAACGGATGGCACAATGTCCCTTCAATTCGGAGTGATCTACAACTTTGGTCCTGTGACATTTTGTCGTATCTCTCTCCCTTATACGTTAAATTTGGCCGTATTTCTGGATTGTTCGTAAATTTGGTGATTTTTACAAGTATATTTCATTGTTTGACACACTTATAAGAATGATAGGATCATCACGTTGTGTGCGCACATTGGCACGATTAAGGGACATATGTGTACCAAATTTCATGATTCTAGCTTATACATAAGTAGGCAAAAAGTAATGTAAAATGTTAAAAATGCACCCAAATTTCACCCTATTCAAAATTTGATCTCAATTTACCCCCTTAATATGGGAGATACGAGGAACTGGTTTAGAAACAAACATGTAGAGCGATAAATGAGGCGTCTGATGGCGCAAACCGTTTCTTAATATCATAAACCGTTTAGGAGATATGCATCTCGAAGTGGAAGTCTGCACTTTTCAAAGTGCTCATGCTTATCCGTCATCTATATATATAAAAGCAAGTCGGGCTGGAGCGATGTACAGTATATATAAATATTTAAAAATGAAAAAAGACGTGAATTAATGAGGCACTTCCAGAAATCTCAGAAATTTGAAACTTGGTACGGAGGAAACTGATGACCCCAGGATCCCTAGAAAAATCGGAAATTCTCAAAATTCCCTGAAGGGGGCACGCTGGGGGGCTCAAATTTTGGGTTCAGCATAAGAACACAGTCGTATAGTATATCCAAAACGATAACCTATAGGTTTCGTGGGCTTAAAAATTTTCGACAATTTCCTCATTTTTATCCCCTATCCCCCCAAATCAAAATGGCGGCACACCTGCCAGACGAAGTAGACAATTGAAATTTGGTGAAATTATAGCTTTTGGTCCCTAACCGATGGGAAAATTCCAAGATGTTAAAATTTTTCACTTTTTACCCCCCAAAGATATCGAAATATGGAGGCAATTTTAATGACTCTGCAGACATTCCTTTTGAGATATTTTTGGGCCAAACGGTAGGTCGTATCACAAAACGGATGGCACAATGTCCCTTCAATTCGGAGTGATCTACAACTTTGGTCCTGTGACATTTTGTATCTCTCACCCTAATACGTTAAATTTGGCCGTATTTCTGGATTGTTTGTAAATTTGGTGATTTTTACAAGTATATTTCATTGTTTGACACACTTATAAGAATGATAGGATCATAACGTTGTGTGCGCACATTGGCACGATTAAGGGACATATGTGTACGAAATTTCATGATTCTAGCTTATACATAAGTAGGCAAAATGTTATGTAAAATGTTAAAAATGCACCCAAATTTCACCCTATTCAAAATTTGATCTCAATTTACCCCCTTAATATGGGAGATACGAGGAAATGGTTTAGAAACAAACATGTAGAGCGATAAATGAGGCGTCTGATGGCGCAAACCGTTTCTTAATATCACAAACCGTTTAGGAGATATGAATCTCGAAGTGGAAGTCTGCACTTTTCAACGTGCTCATGCTTATGCGTCATCTATATATATAAAAGCAAGTCGGGCTGGAGCGATGTATATATAAATATTTAAAAATGAAAAAAGACGTGAATTAATGAGGCACTTCCAGAAATCTCAGAAATTTGAAACTTTGTACGGAGGAAACTGATGACCCCAGGATCCCTAGAAAAATCGGAAATTCTCAAAATTCCCTGAAGGGGGCACGCTGGGGGGGCTCAAATTTTGGGCTCAGCATAAGAACACAGTCGTATAGTATATCCAAAACGATAACCTATAGGTTTCGTGGGCTTAAAAATTTTCGAGAATTTCCTCATTTTTATCCCCTATCCCCCCAAATCAAAATGGCGGCACAACCTGCCAGACGAAGTAGACAATTGAAATTTGGTGAAATTATAGCTTTTGGTCCCTAACCGACGGGAAAATTCCAAGATGTTCAAATTTTTCACTTTTTACCCCCCAAAGATATCGAAATATGGAGGCAATTTTAATGACTGTGCAGACATTCCTTTTGAGCTATTTTTTGGCTAAACGGTAAGTCGTATCACAAAACGGATGGCACAATGTCCCTTCAATTCGGAGTGATCTACAACTTTGGTCCTGTGACATTTTGTCGTATCTCTCTCCCTTATACGTTAAATTTGGCCGTATTTCTGGATTGTTCGTAAATTTGGTGATTTTTACAAGTATATTTCATTGTTTGACACACTTATAAGAATGATAGGATCATCACGTTGTGTGCGCACATTGGCACGATTAAGGGACATATGTGTACCAAATTTCATGATTCTAGCTTATACATAAGTAGGCAAAAAGTAATGTAAAATGTTAAAAATGCACCCAAATTTCACCCTATTCAAAATTTGATCTCAATTTACCCCCTTAATATGGGAGATACGAGGAACTGGTTTAGAAACAAACATGTAGAGCGATAAATGAGGCGTCTGATGGCGCAAACCGTTTCTTAATATCATAAACCGTTTAGGAGATATGCATCTCGAAGTGGAAGTCTGCACTTTTCAAAGTGCTCATGCTTATCCGTCATCTATATATATAAAAGCAAGTCGGGCTGGAGCGATGTACAGTATATATAAATATTTAAAAATGAAAAAAGACGTGAATTAATGAGGCACTTCCAGAAATCTCAGAAATTTGAAACTTGGTACGGAGGAAACTGATGACCCCAGGATCCCTAGAAAAATCGGAAATTCTCAAAATTCCCTGAAGGGGGCACGCTGGGGGGCTCAAATTTTGGGTTCAGCATAAGAACACAGTCGTATAGTATATCCAAAACGATAACCTATAGGTTTCGTGGGCTTAAAAATTTTCGAGAATTTCCTCATTTTTATCCCCTATCCCCCCAAATCAAAATGGCGGCACAACCTGCCAGACGAAGTAGACAATTGAAATTTGGTGAAATTATAGCTTTTGGTCCCTAACCGATGGGAAAAATCCAAGATGTTCAAATTTTTCACTTTTTACCCCCCAAAGATATCGAAATATGGAGGCAATTTTAATGACTGTGCAGACATTCCTATTGAGCTATTTTTTGGCTAAACGGTAAGTCGTATCACAAAACGGATGGCACAATGTCTCTTCAATTCGGAGTGATCTACAACTTTGCTCCTGTGACATTTTGTCGTATCTCTCTCCCTTATACGTTAAATTTGGCCGTATTTCTGGATTGTTCGTAAATTTGGTGATTTTTACAAGTATATTTCATTGTTTGACACACTTATAAGAATGATAGGATCATCACGTTGTGTGCGCACATTGGCACGATTAAGGGACATATGTATACCAAATTTCATGATTCTAGCTTATACATAAGTAGGCAAAAAGTAATGTAAAATGTTAAAAATGCACCCAAATTTCACCCTATTCAAAATGTGATCTCAATTTAGCCCCTTAATATGGGAGATACGAGGAAATGGTTTCGAAACAAACATGTAGAGCGATAAATGAGGCGTCTGATGGCGCAAACCGTTTCTTAATATCATAAACCGTTTAGGAGATATGCATCTCGAAGTGGAAGTCTGCACTTTTCAACGTGCTCATGCTTATCCGTCATCTATATATATAAAAGCAAGTCGGGCTGGAGCGATGTACAGTATATATAAATATTTAAAAATGAAAAAAGACGTGAATTAATGAGGCACTTCCAGAAATCTCAGAAATTTGAAACTTGGTACGGAGTAAACTGATGACCCCAGGATCCCTAGAAAAATCGGAAATTCTCAAAATTCCCTGAAGGGGGCACGCTGGGGGGCTCAAATTTTGGGTTCAGCATAAGAACACAGTCGTATAGTATATCCAAAACGATAACCTATAGGTTTCGTGGGCTTAAAAATTTTCGACAATTTCCTCATTTTTATCCCCTATCCCCCCAAATCAAAATGGCGGCACACCTGCCAGACGAAGTAGACAATTGAAATTTGGTGAAATTATAGCTTTTGGTCCCTAACCGATGGGAAAATTCCAAGATGTTAAAATTTTTCACTTTTTACCCCCCAAAGATATCGAAATATGGAGGCAATTTTAATGACTCTGCAGACATTCCTTTTGAGATATTTTTGGGCCAAACGGTAGGTCGTATCACAAAACGGATGGCACAATGTCCCTTCAATTCGGAGTGATCTACAACTTTGGTCCTGTGACATTTTGTATCTCTCACCCTAATACGTTAAATTTGGCCGTATTTCTGGATTGTTCGTAAATTTGGTGATTTTTACAAGTATATTTCATTGTTTGACACACTTATAAGAATGATAGGATCATCACGTTGTGTGCGCACATTGGCACGATTAAGGGACATGTGTGTACCAAATTTCATGATTCTAGCTTATACATAAGTAGGCAAAACGTAATGTAAAATGTTAAAAATGCACCCAAATTTCACCCTATTCAAAATTTGATCTCAATTTACCCCCTTAATATGGGAGATACGAGGAAATGGTTTAGAAACAAATATGTAGAGCGATAAATGAGACGTCTGATGGCACAAACCGTTTCTTAATATCATAAACCGTTTAGGAGATATGAATCTCGAAGTGGAAGTCTGCACTTTTCAACGTGCTCATGCTTATGCGTCATCTATATATATAAAAGCAAGTCGGGCTGGAGCGATGTATATATAAATATTTAAAAATGAAAAAAGACGTGAATTAATGAGGCACTTCCAGAAATCTCAGAAATTTGAAACTTTGTACGGAGGAAACTGATGACCCCAGGATCCCTAGAAAAATCGGAAATTCTCAAAATTCCCTGAAGGGGGCACGCTGGGGGGGCTCAAATTTTGGGCTCAGCATAAGAACACAGTCGTATAGTATATCCAAAACGATAACCTATAGGTTTCGTGGGCTTAAAAATTTTCGAGAATTTCCTCATTTTTATCCCCTATCCCCCCAAATCAAAATGGCGGCACAACCTGCCAGACGAAGTAGACAATTGAAATTTGGTGAAATTATAGCTTTTGGTCCCTAACCGACGGGAAAATTCCAAGATGTTCAAATTTTTCACTTTTTACCCCCCAAAGATATCGAAATATGGAGGCAATTTTAATGACTGTGCAGACATTCCTTTTGAGCTTTTTTTTGGCTAAACGGTAAGTCGTATCACAAAACGGATGGCACAATGTCCCTTCAATTCGGAGTGATCTACAACTTTGGTCCTGTGACATTTTGTCGTATCTCTCTCCCTAATACGTTAAATTTGGCCGTATTTCCGGATTGTTCGTAAATTTGGTGATTTTTACAAATATATTTCATTGTTTGACACACTTATAAGAATGATAGGATCATCACGTTGTGTGCGCACATTGGCACGATTAAGGGACATGTGTGTACCAAATTTCATGATTCTAGCTTATACATAAGTAGGCAAAAAGTAATGTAAAATGTTAAAAATGCACCCAAATTTCACCCTATTCAAAATTTGATTTCAATTTACCCCCTTAATATGGGAGATACGAGGAAATGGTTTAGAAACAAAAATGTAGAGCGATAAATGAGGCGTCGGATGGCGCAAACCGTTTCTTAATATCATAAACCGTTTAGGAGATATGAATCTCGAAGTGGAAGTCTGCACTTTTCAACGTGCTCATGGTTATCCGTCATCTATATATATAAAAGCAAGTCGGGCTGGAGCGATGTATATATAAATATTTAAAAATGAAAAAAGACGTGAATTAATGAGGCACTTCCAGAAATCTCAGAAATTTGAAACTTTGTACGGAGGAAACTGATGACCCCAGGATCCCTAGAAAAATCGGAAATTCTCAAAATTCCCTGAAGGGGGCACGCTGGGGGGGCTCAAATTTTGGGCTCAGCATAAGAACACAGTCGTATAGTATATCCAAAACGATAACCTATAGGTTTCGTGGGCTTAAAAATTTTCGAGAATTTCCTCATTTTTATCCCCTATCCCCCCAAATCAAAATGGCGGCACAACCTGCCAGACGAAGTAGACAATTGAAATTTGGTGAAATTATAGCTTTTGGTCCCTAACCGACGGGAAAATTCCAAGATGTTCAAATTTTTCACTTTTTACCCCCCAAAGATATCGAAATATGGAGGCAATTTTAATGACTGTGCAGACATTCCTTTTGAGCTATTTTTTGGCTAAACGGTAAGTCGTATCACAAAACGGATGGCACAATGTCCCTTCAATTCGGAGTGATCTACAACTTTGGTCCTGTGACATTTTGTCGTATCTCTCTCCCTTATACGTTAAATTTGGCCGTATTTCTGGATTGTTCGTAAATTTGGTGATTTTTACAAGTATATTTCATTGTTTGACACACTTATAAGAATGATAGGATCATCACGTTGTGTGCGCACATTGGCACGATTAAGGGACATATGTGTACCAAATTTCATGATTCTAGCTTATACATAAGTAGGCAAAAAGTAATGTAAAATGTTAAAAATGCACCCAAATTTCACCCTATTCAAAATTTGATCTCAATTTACCCCCTTAATATGGGAGATACGAGGAACTGGTTTAGAAACAAACATGTAGAGCGATAAATGAGGCGTCTGATGGCGCAAACCGTTTCTTAATATCATAAACCGTTTAGGAGATATGCATCTCGAAGTGGAAGTCTGCACTTTTCAAAGTGCTCATGCTTATCCGTCATCTATATATATAAAAGCAAGTCGGGCTGGAGCGATGTACAGTATATACAAATATTTAAAAATGAAAAAAGACGTGAATTAATGAGGCACTTCCAGAAATCTCAGAAATTTGAAACTTGGTACGGAGGAAACTGATGACCCCAGGATCCCTAGAAAAATCGGAAATTCTCAAAATTCCCTGAAGGGGGCACGCTGGGGGGCTCAAATTTTGGGTTCAGCATAAGAACACAGTCGTATAGTATATCCAAAACGATAACCTATAGGTTTCGTGGGCTTAAAAATTTTCGAGAATTTCCTCATTTTTATCCCCTATCCCCCCAAATCAAAATGGCGGCACAACCTGCCAGACGAAGTAGACAATTGAAATTTGGTGAAATTATAGCTTTTGGTCCCTAACCGATGGGAAAAATCCAAGATGTTCAAATTTTTCACTTTTTACCCCCCAAAGATATCGAAATATGGAGGCAATTTTAATGACTGTGCAGACATTCCTATTGAGCTATTTTTTGGCTAAACGGTAAGTCGTATCACAAAACGGATGGCACAATGTCTCTTCAATTCGGAGTGATCTACAACTTTGGTCCTGTGACATTTTGTCGTATCTCTCTCCCTTATACGTTAAATTTGGCCGTATTTCTGGATTGTTCGTAAATTTGGTGATTTTTACAAGTATATTTCATTGTTTGACACACTTATAAGAATGATAGGATCATCACGTTGTGTGCGCACATTGGCACGATTAAGGGACATATGTATACCAAATTTCATGATTCTAGCTTATACATAAGTAGGCAAAAAGTAATGTAAAATGTTAAAAATGCACCCAAATTTCACCCTATTCAAAATGTGATCTCAATTTACCCCCTTAATATGGGAGATACGAGGAAATGGTTTCGAAACAAACATGTAGAGCGATAAATGAGGCGTCTGATGGCGCAAACCGTTTCTTAATATCATAAACCGTTTAGGAGATATGCATCTCGAAGTGGAAGTCTGCACTTTTCAACGTGCTCATGCTTATCCGTCATCTATATATATAAAAGCAAGTCGGGCTGGAGCGATGTACAGTATATATAAATATTTAAAAATGAAAAAAGACGTGAATTAATGAGGCACTTCCAGAAATCTCAGAAATTTGAAACTTGGTACGGAGTAAACTGATGACCCCAGGATCCCTAGAAAAATCGGAAATTCTCAAAATTCCCTGAAGGGGGCACGCTGGGGGGCTCAAATTTTGGGTTCAGCATAAGAACACAGTCGTATAGTATATCCAAAACGATAACCTATAGGTTTCGTGGGCTTAAAAATTTTCGACAATTTCCTCATTTTTATCCCCTATCCCCCCAAATCAAAATGGCGGCACACCTGCCAGACGAAGTAGACAATTGAAATTTGGTGAAATTATAGCTTTTGGTCCCTAACCGATGGGAAAATTCCAAGATGTTAAAATTTTTCACTTTTTACCCCCCAAAGATATCGAAATATGGAGGCAATTTTAATGACTCTGCAGACATTCCTTTTGAGATATTTTTGGGCCAAACGGTAGGTCGTATCACAAAACGGATGGCACAATGTCCCTTCAATTCGGAGTGATCTACAACTTTGGTCCTGTGACATTTTGTATCTCTCACCCTAATACGTTAAATTTGGCCGTATTTCTGGATTGTTCGTAAATTTGGTTATTTTTACAAGTATATTTCATTGTTTGACACACTTATAAGAATGATAGGATCATCACGTTGTGTGCGCACATTGGCACGATTAAGGGACATGTGTGTACCAAATTTCATGATTCTAGCTTATACATAAGTAGGCAAAACGTAATGTAAAATGTTAAAAATGCACCCAAATTTCACCCTATTCAAAATTTGATCTCAATTTACCCCCTTAATATGGGAGATACGAGGAAATGGTTTAGAAACAAATATGTAGAGCGATAAATGAGACGTCTGATGGCACAAACCGTTTCTTAATATCATAAACCGTTTAGGAGATATGAATCTCGAAGTGGAAGTCTGCACTTTTCAACGTGCTCATGCTTATGCG
Source organism: Anabrus simplex (assembly GCF_040414725.1). Taxonomy (NCBI): domain Eukaryota; kingdom Metazoa; phylum Arthropoda; class Insecta; order Orthoptera; family Tettigoniidae; genus Anabrus; species Anabrus simplex. Next base: position 403,314,022 of record NC_090268.1, on the reverse strand, counting down.
TCATCTATATATATAAAAGCAAGTCGGGCTGGAGCGATGTATATATAAATATTTAAAAATGAAAAAAGACGTGAATTAATGAGGCACTTCCAGAAATCTCAGAAATTTGAAACTTTGTACGGAGGAAACTGATGACCCCAGGATCCCTAGAAAAATCGGAAATTCTCAAAATTCCCTGAAGGGGGCACGCTGGGGGGGCTCAAATTTTGGGCTCAGCATAAGAACACAGTCGTATAGTATATCCAAAACGATAACCTATAGGTTTCGTGGGCTTAAAAATTTTCGAGAATTTCCTCATTTTTATCCCCTATCCCCCCAAATCAAAATGGCGGCACAACCTGCCAGACGAAGTAGACAATTGAAATTTGGTGAAATTATAGCTTTTGGTCCCTAACCGACGGGAAAATTCCAAGATGTTCAAATTTTTCACTTTTTACCCCCCAAAGATATCGAAATATGGAGGCAATTTTAATGACTGTGCAGACATTCCTTTTGAGCTATTTTTTGGCTAAACGGTAAGTCGTATCACAAAACGGATGGCACAATGTCCCTTCAATTCGGAGTGATCTACAACTTTGGTCCTGTGACATTTTGTCGTATCTCTCTCCCTTATACGTTAAATTTGGCCGTATTTCTGGATTGTTTGTAAATTTGGTGATTTTTACAAGTATATTTCATTGTTTGACACACTTATAAGAATGATAGGATCATAACGTTGTGTGCGCACATTGGCACGATTAAGGGACATATGTGTACGAAATTTCATGATTCTAGCTTATACATAAGTAGGCAAAATGTTATGTAAAATGTTAAAAATGCACCCAAATTTCACCCTATTCAAAATTTGATCTCAATTTACCCCCTTAATATGGGAGATACGAGGAAATGGTTTAGAAACAAACATGTAGAGCGATAAATGAGGCGTCTGATGGCGCAAACCGTTTCTTAATATCACAAACCGTTTAGGAGATATGAATCTCGAAGTGGAAGTCTGCACTTTTCAACGTGCTCATGCTTATGCGTCATCTATATATATAAAAGCAAGTCGGGCTGGAGCGATGTATATATAAATATTTAAAAATGAAAAAAGACGTGAATTAATGAGGCACTTCCAGAAATCTCAGAAATTTGAAACTTTGTACGGAGGAAACTGATGACCCCAGGATCCCTAGAAAAATCGGAAATTCTCAAAATTCCCTGAAGGGGGCACGCTGGGGGGGCTCAAATTTTGGGCTCAGCATAAGAACACAGTCGTATAGTATATCCAAAACGATAACCTATAGGTTTCGTGGGCTTAAAAATTTTCGAGAATTTCCTCATTTTTATCCCCTATCCCCCCAAATCAAAATGGCGGCACAACCTGCCAGACGAAGTAGACAATTGAAATTTGGTGAAATTATAGCTTTTGGTCCCTAACCGACGGGAAAATTCCAAGATGTTCAAATTTTTCACTTTTTACCCCCCAAAGATATCGAATTATGGAGGCAATTTTAATGACTGTGCAGACATTCCTTTTGAGCTATTTTTTGGCTAAACGGTAAGTCGTATCACAAAACGGATGGCACAATGTCCCTTCAATTCGGAGTGATCTACAACTTTGGTCCTGTGACATTTTGTCGTATCTCTCTCCCTTATACGTTAAATTTGGCCGTATTTCTGGATTGTTCGTAAATTTGGTGATTTTTACAAGTATATTTCATTGTTTGACACACTTATAAGAATGATAGGATCATCACGTTGTGTGCGCACATTGGCACGATTAAGGGACATATGTGTACCAAATTTCATGATTCTAGCTTATACATAAGTAGGCAAAAAGTAATGTAAAATGTTAAAAATGCACCCAAATTTCACCCTATTCAAAATTTGATCTCAATTTACCCCCTTAATATGGGAGATACGAGGAACTGGTTTAGAAACAAACATGTAGAGCGATAAATGAGGCGTCTGATGGCGCAAACCGTTTCTTAATATCATAAACCGTTTAGGAGATATGCATCTCGAAGTGGAAGTCTGCACTTTTCAAAGTGCTCATGCTTATCCGTCATCTATATATATAAAAGCAAGTCGGGTTGGAGCGATGTACAGTATATATAAATATTTAAAAATGAAAAAAGACGTGAATTAATGAGGCACTTCCAGAAATCTCAGAAATTTGAAACTTGGTACGGAGGAAACTGATGACCCCAGGATCCCTAGAAAAATCGGAAATTCTCAAAATTCCCTGAAGGGGGCACGCTGGGGGGCTCAAATTTTGGGTTCAGCATAAGAACACAGTCGTATAGTATATCCAAAACGATAACCTATAGGTTTCGTGGGCTTAAAAATTTTCGAGAATTTCCTCATTTTTATCCCCTATCCCCCCAAATCAAAATGGCGGCACAACCTGCCAGACGAAGTAGACAATTGAAATTTGGTGAAATTATAGCTTTTGGTCCCTAACCGATGGGAAAAATCCAAGATGTTCAAATTTTTCACTTTTTACCCCCCAAAGATATCGAAATATGGAGGCAATTTTAATGACTGTGCAGACATTCCTATTGAGCTATTTTTTGGCTAAACGGTAAGTCGTATCACAAAACGGATGGCACAATGTCTCTTCAATTCGGAGTGATCTACAACTTTGGTCCTGTGACATTTTGTCGTATCTCTCTCCCTTATACGTTAAATTTGGCCGTATTTCTGGATTGTTCGTAAATTTGGTGATTTTTACAAGTATATTTCATTGTTTGACACACTTATAAGAATGATAGGATCATCACGTTGTGTGCGCACATTGGCACGATTAAGGGACATATGTATACCAAATTTCATGATTCTAGCTTATACATAAGTAGGCAAAAAGTAATGTAAAATGTTAAAAATGCACCCAAATTTCACCCTATTCAAAATGTGATCTCAATTTACCCCCTTAATATGGGAGATACGAGGAAATGGTTTCGAAACAAACATGTAGAGCGATAAATGAGGCGTCTGATGGCGCAAACCGTTTCTTAATATCATAAACCGTTTAGGAGATATGCATCTCGAAGTGGAAGTCTGCACTTTTCAACGTGCTCATGCTTATCCGTCATCTATATATATAAAAGCAAGTCGGGCTGGAGCGATGTACAGTATATATAAATATTTAAAAATGAAAAAAGACGTGAATTAATGAGGCACTTCCAGAAATCTCAGAAATTTGAAACTTGGTACGGAGTAAACTGATGACCCCAGGATCCCTAGAAAAATCGGAAATTCTCAAAATTCCCTGAAGGGGGCACGCTGGGGGGGCTCAAATTTTGGGCTCAGCATAAGAACACAGTCGTATAGTATATCCAAAACGATAACCTATAGGTTTCGTGGGCTTAAAAATTTTCGACAATTTCCTCATTTTTATCCCCTATCCCCCCAAATCAAAATGGCGGCACACCTGCCAGACGAAGTAGACAATTGAAATTTGGTGAAATTATAGCTTTTGGTCCCTAACCGATGGGAAAATTCCAAGATGTTAAAATTTTTCACTTTTTACCCCCCAAAGATATCGAAATATGGAGGCAATTTTAATGACTCTGCAGACATTCCTTTTGAGATATTTTTGGGCCAAACGGTAGGTCGTATCACAAAACGGATGGCACAATGTCCCTTCAATTCGGAGTGATCTACAACTTTGGTCCTGTGACATTTTGTATCTCTCACCCTAATACGTTAAATTTGGCCGTATTTCTGGATTGTTCGTAAATTTGGTGATTTTTACAAGTATATTTCATTGTTTGACACACTTATAAGAATGATAGGATCATCACGTTGTGTGCGCACATTGGCACGATTAAGGGACATGTGTGTACCAAATTTCATGATTCTAGCTTATACATAAGTAGGTAAAACGTAATGTAAAATGTTAAAAATGCACCCAAATTTCACCCTATTCAAAATTTGATCTCAATTTACCCCCTTAATATGGGAGATACGAGGAAATGGTTTAGAAACAAATATGTAGAGCGATAAATGAGACGTCTGATGGCACAAACCGTTTCTTAATATCATAAACCGTTTAGGAGATATGAATCTCGAAGTGGAAGTCTGCACTTTTCAACGTGCTCATGCTTATGCGTCATCTATATATATAAAAGCAAGTCGGGCTGGAGCGATGTATATATAAATATTTAAAAATGAAAAAAGACGTGAATTAATGAGGCACTTCCAGAAATCTCAGAAATTTGAAACTTTGTACGGAGGAAACTGATGACCCCAGGATCCCTAGAAAAATCGGAAATTCTCAAAATTCCCTGAAGGGGGCACGCTGGGGGGGCTCAAATTTTGGGCTCAGCATAAGAACACAGTCGTATAGTATATCCAAAACGATAACCTATAGGTTTCGTGGGCTTAAAAATTTTCGAGAATTTCCTCATTTTTATCCCCTATCCCCCCAAATCAAAATGGCGGCACAACCTGCCAGACGAAGTAGACAATTGAAATTTGGTGAAATTATAGCTTTTGGTCCCTAACCGACGGGAAAATTCCAAGATGTTCAAATTTTTCACTTTTTACCCCCCAAAGATATCGAAATATGGAGGCAATTTTAATGACTGTGCAGACATTCCTTTTGAGCTATTTTTTGGCTAAACGGTAAGTCGTATCACAAAACGGATGGCACAATGTCCCTTCAATTCGGAGTGATCTACAACTTTGGTCCTGTGACATTTTGTCGTATCTCTCTCCCTAATACGTTAAATTTGGCCGTATTTCCGGATAGTTCGTAAATTTGGTGATTTTTACAAATATATTTCATTGTTTGACACACTTATAAGAATGATAGGATCATCACGTTGTGTGCGCACATTGGCACGATTAAGGGACATATGTATACCAAATTTCATGATTCTAGCTTATACATAAGTAGGCAAAAAGTAATGTAAAATGTTAAAAATGCACCCAAATTTCACCCTATTCAAAATGTGATCTCAATTTACCCCCTTAATATGGGAGATACGAGGAAATGGTTTCGAAACAAACATGTAGAGCGATAAATGAGGCGTCTGATGGCGCAAACCGTTTCTTAATATCATAAACCGTTTAGGAGATATGCATCTCGAAGTGGAAGTCTGCACTTTTCAACGTGCTCATGCTTATCCGTCATCTATATATATAAAAGCAAGTCGGGCTGGAGCGATGTACAGTATATATAAATATTTAAAAATGAAAAAAGACGTGAATTAATGAGGCACTTCCAGAAATCTCAGAAATTTGAAACTTGGTACGGAGTAAACTGATGACCCCAGGATCCCTAGAAAAATCGGAAATTCTCAAAATTCCCTGAAGGGGGCACGCTGGGGGGCTCAAATTTTGGGTTCAGCATAAGAACACAGTCGTATAGTATATCCAGAACGATAACCTATAGGTTTCGTGGGCTTAAAAATTTTCGACAATTTCCTCATTTTTATCCCCTATCCCCCCAAATCAAAATGGCGGCACACCTGCCAGACGAAGTAGACAATTGAAATTTGGTGAAATTATAGCTTTTGGTCCCTAACCGATGGGAAAATTCCAAGATGTTAAAATTTTTCACTTTTTACCCCCCAAAGATATCGAAATATGGAGGCAATTTTAATGACTCTGCAGACATTCCTTTTGAGATATTTTTGGGCCAAACGGTAAGTCGTATCACAAAACGGATGGCACAATGTCCCTTCAATTCGGAGTGATCTACAACTTTGGTCCTGTGACATTTTGTATCTCTCACCCTAATACGTTAAATTTGACCGTATTTCTGGATTGTTCGTAAATTTGGTGATTTTTACAAGTATATTTCATTGTTTGACACACTTATAAGAATGATAGGATCATCACGTTGTGTGCGCACATTGGCACGATTAAGGGACATGTGTGTACCAAATTTCATGATTCTAGCTTATACATAAGTAGGCAAAAAGTAATGTAAAATGTTAAAAATGCACCCAAATTTCACCCTATTCAAAATTTGATTTCAATTTACCCCCTTAATATGGGAGATACGAGGAAATGGTTTAGAAACAAATATGTAGAGCGATAAATGAGGCGTCGGATGGCGCAAACCGTTTCTTAATATCATAAACCGTTTAGGAGATATGAATCTCGAAGTGGAAGTCTGCACTTTTCAACGTGCTCATGGTTATCCGTCATCTATATATATAAAAGCAAGTCGGGCTGGAGCGATGTATATATAAATATTTAAAAATGAAAAAAGACGTGAATTAATGAGGCACTTCCAGAAATCTCAGAAATTTGAAACTTTGTACGGAGGAAACTGATGACCCCAGGATCCCTAGAAAAATCGGAAATTCTCAAAATTCCCTGAAGGGGGCACGCTGGGGGGGCTCAAATTTTGGGCTCAGCATAAGAACACAGTCGTATAGTATATCCAAAACGATAACCTATAGGTTTCGTGGGCTTAAAAATTTTCGAGAATTTCCTCATTTTTATCCCCTATCCCCCCAAATCAAAATGGCGGCACAACCTGCCAGACGAAGTAGACAATTGAAATTTGGTGAAATTATAGCTTTTGGTCCCTAACCGACGGGAAAATTCCAAGATGTTCAAATTTTTCACTTTTTACCCCCCAAAGATATCGAAATATGGAGGCAATTTTAATGACTGTGCAGACATTCCTTTTGAGCTATTTTTTGGCTAAACGGTAAGTCGTATCACAAAACGGATGGCACAATGTCCCTTCAATTCGGAGTGATCTACAACTTTGGTCCTGTGACATTTTGTCGTATCTCTCTCCCTTATACGTTAAATTTGGCCGTATTTCTGGATTGTTTGTAAATTTGGTGATTTTTACAAGTATATTTCATTGTTTGACACACTTATAAGAATGATAGGATCATAACGTTGTGTGCGCACATTGGCACGATTAAGGGACATATGTGTACGAAATTTCATGATTCTAGCTTATACATAAGTAGGCAAAATGTTATGTAAAATGTTAAAAATGCACCCAAATTTCACCCTATTCAAAATTTGATCTCAATTTACCCCCTTAATATGGGAGATACGAGGAAATGGTTTAGAAACAAACATGTAGAGCGATAAATGAGGCGTCTGATGGCGCAAACCGTTTCTTAATATCACAAACCGTTTAGGAGATATGAATCTCGAAGTGGAAGTCTGCACTTTTCAACGTGCTCATGCTTATGCGTCATCTATATATATAAAAGCAAGTCGGGCTGGAGCGATGTATATATAAATATTTAAAAATGAAAAAAGACGTGAATTAATGAGGCACTTCCAGAAATCTCAGAAATTTGAAACTTTGTACGGAGGAAACTGATGACCCCAGGATCCCTAGAAAAATCGGAAATTCTCAAAATTCCCTGAAGGGGGCACGCTGGGGGGGCTCAAATTTTGGGCTCAGCATAAGAACACAGTCGTATAGTATATCCAAAACGATAACCTATAGGTTTCGTGGGCTTAAAAATTTTCGAGAATTTCCTCATTTTTATCCCCTATCCCCCCAAATCAAAATGGCGGCACAACCTGCCAGACGAAGTAGACAATTGAAATTTGGTGAAATTATAGCTTTTGGTCCCTAACCGACGGGAAAATTCCAAGATGTTCAAATTTTTCACTTTTTACCCCCCAAAGATATCGAAATATGGAGGCAATTTTAATGACTGTGCAGACATTCCTTTTGAGCTATTTTTTGGCTAAACGGTAAGTCGTATCACAAAACGGATGGCACAATGTCCCTTCAATTCGGAGTGATCTACAACTTTGGTCCTGTGACATTTTGTCGTATCTCTCTCCCTAATACGTTAAATTTGGCCGTATTTCCGGATTGTTCGTAAATTTGGTGATTTTTACAAATATATTTCATTGTTTGACACACTTATAAGAATGATAGGATCATCACGTTGTGTGCGCACATTGGCACGATTAAGGGACATGTGTGTACCAAATTTCATGATTCTAGCTTATACATAAGTAGGCAAAAAGTAATGTAAAATGTTAAAAATGCACCCAAATTTCACCCTATTCAAAATTTGATTTCAATTTACCCCCTTAATATGGGAGATACGAGGAAATGGTTTAGAAACAAATATGTAGAGCGATAAATGAGGCGTCGGATGGCGCAAACCGTTTCTTAATATCATAAACCGTTTAGGAGATATGAATCTCGAAGTGGAAGTCTGCACTTTTCAACGTGCTCATGGTTATCCGTCATCTATATATATAAAAGCAAGTCGGGCTGGAGCGATGTATATATAAATATTTAAAAATGAAAAAAGACGTGAATTAATGAGGCACTTCCAGAAATCTCAGAAATTTGAAACTTTGTACGGAGGAAACTGATGACCCCAGGATCCCTAGAAAAATCGGAAATTCTCAAAATTCCCTGAAGGGGGCACGCTGGGGGGGCTCAAATTTTGGGCTCAGCATAAGAACACAGTCGTATAGTATATCCAAAACGATAACCTATAGGTTTCGTGGGCTTAAAAATTTTCGAGAATTTCCTCATTTTTATCCCCTATCCCCCCAAATCAAAATGGCGGCACAACCTGCCAGACGAAGTAGACAATTGAAATTTGGTGAAATTATAGCTTTTGGTCCCTAACCGACGGGAAAATTCCAAGATGTTCAAATTTTTCACTTTTTACCCCCCAAAGATATCGAAATATGGAGGCAATTTTAATGACTCTGCAGACATTCCTTTTGAGCTATTTTTTGGCTAAACGGTAAGTCGTATCACAAAACGGATGGCACAATGTCCCTTCAATTCGGAGTGATCTACAACTTTGGTCCTGTGACATTTTGTCGTATCTCTCTCCCTTATACGTTAAATTTGGCCGTATTTCTGGATTGTTTGTAAATTTGGTGATTTTTACAAGTATATTTCATTGTTTGACACACTTATAAGAATGATAGGATCATAACGTTGTGTGCGCACATTGGCACGATTAAGGGACATATGTGTACGAAATTTCATGATTCTAGCTTATACATAAGTAGGCAAAATGTTATGTAAAATGTTAAAAATGCACCCAAATTTCACCCTATTCAAAATTTGATCTCAATTTACCCCCTTAATATGGGAGATACGAGGAAATGGTTTAGAAACAAACATGTAGAGCGATAAATGAGGCGTCTGATGGCGCAAACCGTTTCTTAATATCACAAACCGTTTAGGAGATATGAATCTCGAAGTGGAAGTCTGCACTTTTCAACGTGCTCATGCTTATGCGTCATCTATATATATAAAAGCAAGTCGGGCTGGAGCGATGTATATATAAATATTTAAAAATGAAAAAAGACGTGAATTAATGAGGCACTTCCAGAAATCTCAGAAATTTGAAACTTTGTACGGAGTAAACTGATGACCCCAGGATCCCTAGAAAAATCGGAAATTCTCAAAATTCCCTGAAGGGGGCACGCTGGGGGGCTCAAATTTTGGGTTCAGCATAAGAACACAGTCGTATAGTATATCCAGAACGATAACCTATAGGTTTCGTGGGCTTAAAAATTTTCGACAATTTCCTCATTTTTATCCCCTATCCCCCCAAATCAAAATGGCGGCACACCTGCCAGACGAAGTAGACAATTGAAATTTGGTGAAATTATAGCTTTTGGTCCCTAACCGATGGGAAAATTCCAAGATGTTAAAATTTTTCACTTTTTACCCCCCAAAGATATCGAAATATGGAGGCAATTTTAATGACTCTGCAGACATTCCTTTTGAGATATTTTTGGGCCAAACGGTAAGTCGTATCACAAAACGGATGGCACAATGTCCCTTCAATTCGGAGTGATCTACAACTTTGGTCCTGTGACATTTTGTATCTCTCACCCTAATACGTTAAATTTGACCGTATTTCTGGATTGTTCGTAAATTTGGTGATTTTTACAAGTATATTTCATTGTTTGACACACTTATAAGAATGATAGGATCATCACGTTGTGTGCGCACATTGGCACGATTAAGGGACATGTGTGTACCAAATTTCATGATTCTAGCTTATACATAAGTAGGCAAAAAGTGTTGTAAAATGTTAAAAATGCACCCAAATTTCACCCTATTCAAAATTTGATTTCAATTTACCCCCTTAATATGGGAGATACGAGGAAATGGTTTAGAAACAAATATGTAGAGCGATAAATGAGGCGTCGGATGGCGCAAACCGTTTCTTAATATCATAAACCGTTTAGGAGATATGAATCTCGAAGTGGAAGTCTGCACTTTTCAACGTGCTCATGGTTATCCGTCATCTATATATATAAAAGCAAGTCGGGCTGGAGCGATGTATATATAAATATTTAAAAATGAAAAAAGACGTGAATTAATGAGGCACTTCCAGAAATCTCAGAAATTTGAAACTTTGTACGGAGGAAACTGATGACCCCAGGATCCCTAGAAAAATCGGAAATTCTCAAAATTCCCTGAAGGGGGCACGCTGGGGGGGCTCAAATTTTGGGCTCAGCATAAGAACACAGTCGTATAGTATATCCAAAACGATAACCTATAGGTTTCGTGGGCTTAAAAATTTTCGAGAATTTCCTCATTTTTATCCCCTATCCCCCCAAATCAAAATGGCGGCACAACCTGCCAGACGAAGTAGACAATTGAAATTTGGTGAAATTATAGCTTTTGGTCCCTAACCGACGGGAAAATTCCAAGATGTTCAAATTTTTCACTTTTTACCCCCCAAAGATATCGAAATATGGAGGCAATTTTAATGACTGTGCAGACATTCCTTTTGAGCTATTTTTTGGCTAAACGGTAAGTCGTATCACAAAACGGATGGCACAATGTCCCTTCAATTCGGAGTGATCTACAACTTTGGTCCTGTGACATTTTGTCGTATCTCTCTCCCTTATACGTTAAATTTGGCCGTATTTCTGGATTGTTTGTAAATTTGGTGATTTTTACAAGTATATTTCATTGTTTGACACACTTATAAGAATGATAGGATCATAACGTTGTGTGCGCACATTGGCACGATTAAGGGACATATGTGTACGAAATTTCATGATTCTAGCTTATACATAAGTAGGCAAAATGTTATGTAAAATGTTAAAAATGCACCCAAATTTCACCCTATTCAAAATTTGATCTCAATTTACCCCCTTAATATGGGAGATACGAGGAAATGGTTTAGAAACAAACATGTAGAGCGATAAATGAGGCGTCTGATGGCGCAAACCGTTTCTTAATATCACAAACCGTTTAGGAGATATGAATCTCGAAGTGGAAGTCTGCACTTTTCAACGTGCTCATGCTTATGCGTCATCTATATATATAAAAGCAAGTCGGGCTGGAGCGATGTATATATAAATATTTAAAAATGAAAAAAGACGTGAATTAATGAGGCACTTCCAGAAATCTCAGAAATTTGAAACTTTGTACGGAGGAAACTGATGACCCCAGGATCCCTAGAAAAATCGGAAATTCTCAAAATTCCCTGAAGGGGGCACGCTGGGGGGGCTCAAATTTTGGGCTCAGCATAAGAACACAGTCGTATAGTATATCCAAAACGATAACCTATAGGTTTCGTGGGCTTAAAAATTTTCGAGAATTTCCTCATTTTTATCCCCTATCCCCCCAAATCAAAATGGCGGCACAACCTGCCAGACGAAGTAGACAATTGAAATTTGGTGAAATTATAGCTTTTGGTCCCTAACCGACGGGAAAATTCCAAGATGTTCAAATTTTTCACTTTTTACCCCCCAAAGATATCGAAATATGGAGGCAATTTTAATGACTGTGCAGACATTCCTTTTGAGCTATTTTTTGGCTAAACGGTAAGTCGTATCACAAAACGGATGGCACAATGTCCCTTCAATTCGGAGTGATCTACAACTTTGGTCCTGTGACATTTTGTCGTATCTCTCTCCCTAATACGTTAAATTTGGCCGTATTTCCGGATTGTTCGTAAATTTGGTGATTTTTACAAATATATTTCATTGTTTGACACACTTATAAGAATGATAGGATCATCACGTTGTGTGCGCACATTGGCACGATTAAGGGACATGTGTGTACCAAATTTCATGATTCTAGCTTATACATAAGTAGGCAAAAAGTAATGTAAAATGTTAAAAATGCACCCAAATTTCACCCTATTCAAAATTTGATTTCAATTTACCCCCTTAATATGGGAGATACGAGGAAATGGTTTAGAAACAAATATGTAGAGCGATAAATGAGGCGTCGGATGGCGCAAACCGTTTCTTAATATCATAAACCGTTTAGGAGATATGAATCTCGAAGTGGAAGTCTGCACTTTTCAACGTGCTCATGGTTATCCGTCATCTATATATATAAAAGCAAGTCGGGCTGGAGCGATGTATATATAAATATTTAAAAATGAAAAAAGACGTGAATTAATGAGGCACTTCCAGAAATCTCAGAAATTTGAAACTTTGTACGGAGGAAACTGATGACCCCAGGATCCCTAGAAAAATCGGAAATTCTCAAAATTCCCTGAAGGGGGCACGCTGGGGGGGCTCAAATTTTGGGCTCAGCATAAGAACACAGTCGTATAGTATATCCAAAACGATAACCTATAGGTTTCGTGGGCTTAAAAATTTTCGAGAATTTCCTCATTTTTATCCCCTATCCCCCCAAATCAAAATGGCGGCACAACCTGCCAGACGAAGTAGACAATTGAAATTTGGTGAAATTATAGCTTTTGGTCCCTAACCGACGGGAAAATTCCAAGATGTTCAAATTTTTCACTTTTTACCCCCCAAAGATATCGAAATATGGAGGCAATTTTAATGACTGTGCAGACATTCCTTTTGAGCTATTTTTTGGCTAAACGGTAAGTCGTATCACAAAACGGATGGCACAATGTCCCTTCAATTCGGAGTGATCTACAACTTTGGTCCTGTGACATTTTGTCGTATCTCTCTCCCTTATACGTTAAATTTGGCCGTATTTCTGGATTGTTTGTAAATTTGGTGATTTTTACAAGTATATTTCATTGTTTGACACACTTATAAGAATGATAGGATCATAACGTTGTGTGCGCACATTGGCACGATTAAGGGACATATGTGTACGAAATTTCATGATTCTAGCTTATACATAAGTAGGCAAAATGTTATGTAAAATGTTAAAAATGCACCCAAATTTCACCCTATTCAAAATTTGATCTCAATTTACCCCCTTAATATGGGAGATACGAGGAAATGGTTTAGAAACAAACATGTAGAGCGATAAATGAGGCGTCTGATGGCGCAAACCGTTTCTTAATATCACAAACCGTTTAGGAGATATGAATCTCGAAGTGGAAGTCTGCACTTTTCAACGTGCTCATGCTTATGCGTCATCTATATATATAAAAGCAAGTCGGGCTGGAGCGATGTATATATAAATATTTAAAAATGAAAAAAGACGTGAATTAATGAGGCACTTCCAGAAATCTCAGAAATTTGAAACTTTGTACGGAGGAAACTGATGACCCCAGGATCCCTAGAAAAATCGGAAATTCTCAAAATTCCCTGAAGGGGGCACGCTGGGGGGGCTCAAATTTTGGGCTCAGCATAAGAACACAGTCGTATAGTATATCCAAAACGATAACCTATAGGTTTCGTGGGCTTAAAAATTTTCGAGAATTTCCTCATTTTTATCCCCTATCCCCCCAAATCAAAATGGCGGCACAACCTGCCAGACGAAGTAGACAATTGAAATTTGGTGAAATTATAGCTTTTGGTCCCTAACCGACGGGAAAATTCCAAGATGTTCAAATTTTTCACTTTTTACCCCCCAAAGATATCGAAATATGGAGGCAATTTTAATGACTGTGCAGACATTCCTTTTGAGCTATTTTTTGGCTAAACGGTAAGTCGTATCACAAAACGGATGGCACAATGTCCCTTCAATTCGGAGTGATCTACAACTTTGGTCCTGTGACATTTTGTCGTATCTCTCTCCCTAATACGTTAAATTTGGCCGTATTTCCGGATTGTTCGTAAATTTGGTGATTTTTACAAATATATTTCATTGTTTGACACACTTATAAGAATGATAGGATCATCACGTTGTGTGCGCACATTGGCACGATTAAGGGACATGTGTGTACCAAATTTCATGATTCTAGCTTATACATAAGTAGGCAAAAAGTAATGTAAAATGTTAAAAATGCACCCAAATTTCACCCTATTCAAAATTTGATTTCAATTTACCCCCTTAATATGGGAGATACGAGGAAATGGTTTAGAAACAAATATGTAGAGCGATAAATGAGGCGTCGGATGGCGCAAACCGTTTCTTAATATCATAAACCGTTTAGGAGATATGAATCTCGAAGTGGAAGTCTGCACTTTTCAACGTGCTCATGGTTATCCGTCATCTATATATATAAAAGCAAGTCGGGCTGGAGCGATGTATATATAAATATTTAAAAATGAAAAAAGACGTGAATTAATGAGGCACTTCCAGAAATCTCAGAAATTTGAAACTTTGTACGGAGGAAACTGATGACCCCAGGATCCCTAGAAAAATCGGAAATTCTCAAAATTCCCTGAAGGGGGCACGCTGGGGGGGCTCAAATTTTGGGCTCAGCATAAGAACACAGTCGTATAGTATATCCAAAACGATAACCTATAGGTTTCGTGGGCGTAAAAATTTTCGAGAATTTCCTCATTTTTATCCCCTATCCCCCCAAATCAAAATGGCGGCACAACCTGCCAGACGAAGTAGACAATTGAAATTTGGTGAAATTATAGCTTTTGGTCCCTAACCGACGGGAAAATTCCAAGATGTTCAAATTTTTCACTTTTTACCCCCCAAAGATATCGAAATATGGAGGCAATTTTAATGACTGTGCAGACATTCCTTTTGAGCTATTTTTTGGCTAAACGGTAAGTCGTATCACAAAACGGATGGCACAATGTCCCTTCAATTCGGAGTGATCTACAACTTTGGTCCTGTGACATTTTGTCGTATCTCTCTCCCTTATACGTTAAATTTGGCCGTATTTCTGGATTGTTTGTAAATTTGGTGATTTTTACAAGTATATTTCATTGTTTGACACACTTATAAGAATGATAGGATCATAACGTTGTGTGCGCACATTGGCACGATTAAGGGACATATGTGTACGAAATTTCATGATTCTAGCTTATACATAAGTAGGCAAAATGTTATGTAAAATGTTAAAAATGCACCCAAATTTCACCCTATTCAAAATTTGATCTCAATTTACCCCCTTAATATGGGAGATACGAGGAAATGGTTTAGAAACAAACATGTAGAGCGATAAATGAGGCGTCTGATGGCGTAAACCGTTTCTTAATATCACAAACCGTTTAGGAGATATGAATCTCGAAGTGGAAGTCTGCACTTTTCAACGTGCTCATGCTTATGCGTCATCTATATATATAAAAGCAAGTCGGGCTGGAGCGATGTATATATAAATATTTAAAAATGAAAAAAGACGTGAATTAATGAGGCACTTCCAGAAATCTCAGAAATTTGAAACTTTGTACGGAGGAAACTGATGACCCCAGGATCCCTAGAAAAATCGGAAATTCTCAAAATTCCCTGAAGGGGGCACGCTGGGGGGGCTCAAATTTTGGGCTCAGCATAAGAACACAGTCGTATAGTATATCCAAAACGATAACCTATAGGTTTCGTGGGCTTAAAAATTTTCGAGAATTTCCTCATTTTTATCCCCTATCCCCCCAAATCAAAATGGCGGCACAACCTGCCAGACGAAGTAGACAATTGAAATTTGGTGAAATTATAGCTTTTGGTCCCTAACCGACGGGAAAATTCCAAGATGTTCAAATTTTTCACTTTTTACCCCCCAAAGATATCGAATTATGGAGACAATTTTAATGACTGTGCAGACATTCCTTTTGAGCTATTTTTTGGCTAAACGGTAAGTCGTATCACAAAACGGATGGCACAATGTCCCTTCAATTCGGAGTGATCTACAACTTTGGTCCTGTGACATTTTGTCGTATCTCTCTCCCTTATACGTTAAATTTGGCCGTATTTCTGGATTGTTCGTAAATTTGGTGATTTTTACAAGTATATTTCATTGTTTGACACACTTATAAGAATGATAGGATCATCACGTTGTGTGCGCACATTGGCACGATTAAGGGACATATGTGTACCAAATTTCATGATTCTAGCTTATACATAAGTAGGCAAAAAGTAATGTAAAATGTTAAAAATGCACCCAAATTTCACCCTATTCAAAATTTGATCTCAATTTACCCCCTTAATATGGGAGATACGAGGAACTGGTTTAGAAACAAACATGTAGAGCGATAAATGAGGCGTCTGATGGCGCAAACCGTTTCTTAATATCATAAACCGTTTAGGAGATATGCATCTCGAAGTGGAAGTCTGCACTTTTCAAAGTGCTCATGCTTATCCGTCATCTATATATATAAAAGCAAGTCGGGCTGGAGCGATGTACAGTATATATAAATATTTAAAAATGAAAAAAGACGTGAATTAATGAGGCACTTCCAGAAATCTCAGAAATTTGAAACTTGGTACGGAGTAAACTGATGACCCCAGGATCCCTAGAAAAATCGGAAATTCTCAAAATTCCCTGAAGGGGGCACGCTGGGGGGCTCAAATTTTGGGTTCAGCATAAGAACACAGTCGTATAGTATATCCAAAACGATAACCTATAGGTTTCGTGGGCTTAAAAATTTTCGACAATTTCCTCATTTTTATCCCCTATCCCCCCAAATCAAAATGGCGGCACACCTGCCAGACGAAGTAGACAATTGAAATTTGGTGAAATTATAGCTTTTGGTCCCTAACCGATGGGAAAATTCCAAGATGTTAAAATTTTTCACTTTTTACCCCCCAAAGATATCGAAATATGGAGGCAATTTTAATGACTCTGCAGACATTCCTTTTGAGATATTTTTGGGCCAAACGGTAAGTCGTATCACAAAACGGATGGCACAATGTCCCTTCAATTCGGAGTGATCTACAACTTTGGTCCTGTGACATTTTGTATCTCTCACCCTAATACGTTAAATTTGACCGTATTTCTGGATTGTTCGTAAATTTGGTGATTTTTACAAGTATATTTCATTGTTTGACACACTTATAAGAATGATAGGATCATCACGTTGTGTGCGCACATTGGCACGATTAAGGGACATGTGTGTACCAAATTTCATGATTCTAGCTTATACATAAGTAGGCAAAAAGTAATGTAAAATGTTAAAAATGCACCCAAATTTCACCCTATTCAAAATTTGATTTCAATTTACCCCCTTAATATGGGAGATACGAGGAAATGGTTTAGAAACAAATATGTAGAGCGATAAATGAGGCGTCGGATGGCGCAAACCGTTTCTTAATATCATAAACCGTTTAGGAGATATGAATCTCGAAGTGGAAGTCTGCACTTTTCAACGTGCTCATGGTTATCCGTCATCTATATATATAAAAGCAAGTCGGGCTGGAGCGATGTATATATAAATATTTAAAAATGAAAAAAGACGTGAATTAATGAGGCACTTCCAGAAATCTCAGAAATTTGAAACTTTGTACGGAGGAAACTGATGACCCCAGGATCCCTAGAAAAATCGGAAATTCTCAAAATTCCCTGAAGGGGGCACGCTGGGGGGGCTCAAATTTTGGGCTCAGCATAAGAACACAGTCGTATAGTATATCCAAAACGATAACCTATAGGTTTCGTGGGCTTAAAAATTTTCGAGAATTTCCTCATTTTTATCCCCTATCCCCCCAAATCAAAATATCGGCACAACCTGCCAGACGAAGTAGACAATTGAAATTTGGTGAAATTATAGCTTTTGGTCCCTAACCGACGGGAAAATTCCAAGATGTTCAAATTTTTCACTTTTTACCCCCCAAAGATATCGAAATATGGAGGCAATTTTAATGACTGTGCAGACATTCCTTTTGAGCTATTTTTTGGCTAAACGGTAAGTCGTATCACAAAACGGATGGCACAATGTCCCTTCAATTCGGAGTGATCTACAACTTTGGTCCTGTGACATTTTGTCGTATCTCTCTCCCTTATACGTTAAATTTGGCCGTATTTCTGGATTGTTTGTAAATTTGGTGATTTTTACAAGTATATTTCATTGTTTGACACACTTATAAGAATGATAGGATCATAACGTTGTGTGCGCACATTGGCACGATTAAGGGACATATGTGTACGAAATTTCATGATTCTAGCTTATACATAAGTAGGCAAAATGTTATGTAAAATGTTAAAAATGCACCCAAATTTCACCCTATTCAAAATTTGATCTCAATTTACCCCCTTAATATGGGAGATACGAGGAAATGGTTTAGAAACAAACATGTAGAGCGATAAATGAGGCGTCTGATGGCGCAAACCGTTTCTTAATATCACAAACCGTTTAGGAGATATGAATCTCGAAGTGGAAGTCTGCACTTTTCAACGTGCTCATGCTTATGCGTCATCTATATATATAAAAGCAAGTCGGGCTGGAGCGATGTATATATAAATATTTAAAAATGAAAAAAGACGTGAATTAATGAGGCACTTCCAGAAATCTCAGAAATTTGAAACTTTGTACGGAGGAAACTGATGACCCCAGGATCCCTAGAAAAATCGGAAATTCTCAAAATTCCCTGAAGGGGGCACGCTGGGGGGGCTCAAATTTTGGGCTCAGCATAAGAACACAGTCGTATAGTATATCCAAAACGATAACCTATAGGTTTCGTGGGCTTAAAAATTTTCGAGAATTTCCTCATTTTTATCCCCTATCCCCCCAAATCAAAATGGCGGCACAACCTGCCAGACGAAGTAGACAATTGAAATTTGGTGAAATTATAGCTTTTGGTCCCTAACCGACGGGAAAATTCCAAGATGTTCAAATTTTTCACTTTTTACCCCCCAAAGATATCGAAATATGGAGGCAATTTTAATGACTGTGCAGACATTCCTTTTGAGCTATTTTTTGGCTAAACGGTAAGTCGTATCACAAAACGGATGGCACAATGTCCCTTCAATTCGGAGTGATCTACAACTTTGGTCCTGTGACATTTTGTCGTATCTCTCTCCCTTATACGTTAAATTTGGCCGTATTTCTGGATTGTTCGTAAATTTGGTGATTTTTACAAGTATATTTCATTGTTTGACACACTTTATAAGAATGATAGGATCATCACGTTGTGTGCGCACATTGGCACGATTAAGGGACATATGTGTACCAAATTTCATGATTCTAGCTTATACATAAGTAGGCAAAAAGTAATGTAAAATGTTAAAAATGCACCCAAATTTCACCCTATTCAAAATTTGATCTCAATTTACCCCCTTAATATGGGAGATACGAGGAACTGGTTTAGAAACAAACATGTAGAGCGATAAATGAGGCGTCTGATGGCGCAAACCGTTTCTTAATATCATAAACCGTTTAGGAGATATGCATCTCGAAGTGGAAGTCTGCACTTTTCAAAGTGCTCATGCTTATCCGTCATCTATATATATAAAAGCAAGTCGGGCTGGAGCGATGTACAGTATATATAAATATTTAAAAATGAAAAAAGACGTGAATTAATGAGGCACTTCCAGAAATCTCAGAAATTTGAAACTTGGTACGGAGGAAACTGATGACCCCAGGATCCCTAGAAAAATCGGAAATTCTCAAAATTCCCTGAAGGGGGCACGCTGGGGGGCTCAAATTTTGGGTTCAGCATAAGAACACAGTCGTATAGTATATCCAAAACGATAACCTATAGGTTTCGTGGGCTTAAAAATTTTCGAGAATTTCCTCATTTTTATCCCCTATCCCCCCAAATCAAAATGGCGGCACAACCTGCCAGACGAAGTAGACAATTGAAATTTGGTGAAATTATAGCTTTTGGTCCCTAACCGATGGGAAAAATCCAAGATGTTCAAATTTTTCACTTTTTACCCCCCAAAGATATCGAAATATGGAGGCAATTTTAATGACTGTGCAGACATTCCTATTGAGCTATTTTTTGGCTAAACGGTAAGTCGTATCACAAAACGGATGGCACAATGTCTCTTCAATTCGGAGTGATCTACAACTTTGGTCCTGTGACATTTTGTATCTCTCACCCTAATACGTTAAATTTGGCCGTATTTCTGGATTGTTCGTAAATTTGGTGATTTTTACAAGTATATTTCATTGTTTGACACACTTATAAGAATGATAGGATCATCACGTTGTGTGCGCACATTGGCACGATTAAGGGACATATGTGTACCAAATTTCATGATTCTAGCTTATACATAAGTAGGCAAAAAGTAATGTAAAATGTTAAAAATGCACCCAAATTTCACCCTATTCAACATTTGATCTCAATTTACCCCCTTAATATGGGAGATACGAGGAAATGGTTTAGAAACAAACATGTAGAGCGATAAATGAGGCGTCTGATGGCGCAAACCGTTTCTTAATATCATAAACCGTTTAGGAGATATGAATCTCGAAGTGGAAGTCTGCACTTTTCAACGTGCTCATGCTTATTTGTCATCTATATATATAAAAGCAAGTCGGGCTGGAGCGATGTATATATAAATATTTAAAAATGAAAAAAGGCGTGAATTAATGAGGCACTTCCAGAAATCTCAGAAATTTGAAACTTTGTACGGAGGAAACTGATGACCCCAGGATCCCTAGAAAAATCGGAAATTCTCAAAATTCCCTGAAGGGGGCACGCTGGGGGGGCTCAAATTTTGGGCTCAGCATAAGAACACAGTCGTATAGTATATCCAAAACGATAACCTATAGGTTTCGTGGGCTTAAAAATTTTCGAGAATTTCCTCATTTTTATCCCCTATCCCCCCAAATCAAAATGGCGGCACAACCTGCCAGACGAAGTAGACAATTGAAATTTGGTGAAATTATAGCTTTTGGTCCCTCACCGACGGGAAAATTCCAAGATGTTCAAATTTTTCACTTTTTACCCCCCAAAGATATCGACATATGGAGGCAATTTTAATGACTGTGCAGACATTCCTTTTGAGCTATTTTTTGGCTAAACGGTAAGTCGTGTCACAAAACGGATGGCACAATGTCCCTTCAATTCGGAGTGATCTACAACTTTGGTCCTGTGACATTTTGTCGTATCTCTCTCCCTTATACGTTAAATTTGGCCGTATTTCTGGATTGTTCGTAAATTTGGTGATTTTTACAAGTATATTTCATTGTTTGACACACTTATAAGAATGATAGGATCATCACGTTGTGTGCGCACATTGGCACGATTAAGGGACATATGTGTACCAAATTTCATGATTCTAGCTTATACATAAGTAGGCAAAAAGTAATGTAAAATGTTAAAAATGCACCCAAATTTCACCCTATTCAAAATTTGATCTCAATTTACCCCCTTAATATGGGAGATACGAGGAACTGGTTTAGAAACAAACATGTAGAGCGATAAATGAGGCGTCTGATGGCGCAAACCGTTTCTTAATATCATAAACCGTTTAGGAGATATGCATCTCGAAGTGGAAGTCTGCACTTTTCAAAGTGCTCATGCTTATCCGTCATCTATATATATAAAAGCAAGTCGGGCTGGAGCGATGTACAGTATATATAAATATTTAAAAATGAAAAAAGACGTGAATTAATGAGGCACTTCCAGAAATCTCAGAAATTTGAAACTTGGTACGGAGGAAACTGATGACCCCAGGATCCCTAGAAAAATCGGAAATTCTCAAAATTCCCTGAAGGGGGCACGCTGGGGGGCTCAAATTTTGGGTTCAGCATAAGAACACAGTCGTATAGTATATCCAAAACGATAACCTATAGGTTTCGTGGGCTTAAAAATTTTCGAGAATTTCCTCATTTTTATCCCCTATCCCCCAAAATCAAAATGGCGGCACAACCTGCCAGACGAAGTAGACAATTGAAATTTAGTGAAATTATAGCTTTTGGTCCCTAACCGATGGGAAAAATCCAAGATGTTCAAATTTTTCACTTTTTACCCCCCAAAGATATCGAAATATGGAGGCAATTTTAATGACTGTGCAGACATTCCTTTTGAGCTATTTTTTGGCTAAACGGTAAGTCGTATCACAAAACGGATGGCACAATGTCTCTTCAATTCGGAGTGATCTACAACTTTGGTCCTGTGACATTTTGTCGTATCTCTCTCCCTTATACGTTAAATTTGGCCGTATTTCTGGATTGTTTGTAAATTTGGTGATTTTTACAAGTATATTTCATTGTTTGACACACTTATAAGAATGATAGGATCATCACGTTGTGTGCGCACATTGGCACGATTAAGGGACATGTGTGTACCAAATTTCATGATTCTAGCTTATACATAAGTAGGCAAAAAGTAATGTAAAATGTTAAAAATGCACCCAAATTTCACCCTATTCAAAATTTGATTTCAATTTACCCCCTTAATATGGGAGATACGAGGAAATGGTTTAGAAACAAATATGTAGAGCGATAAATGAGGCGTCGGATGGCGCACACCGTTTCTTAATATCATAAACCGTTTAGGAGATATGAATCTCGAAGTGGAAGTCTGCACTTTTCAACGTGCTCATGGTTATCCGTCATCTATATATATAAAAGCAAGTCGGGCTGGAGCGATGTATATATAAATATTTAAAAATGAAAAAAGACGTGAATTAATGAGGCACTTCCAGAAATCTCAGAAATTTGAAACTTTGTACGGAGGAAACTGATGACCCCAGGATCCCTAGAAAAATCGGAAATTCTCAAAATTCCCTGAAGGGGGCACGCTGGGGGGGCTCAAATTTTGGGCTCAGCATAAGAACACAGTCGTATAGTATATCCAAAACGATAACCTATAGGTTTCGTGGGCTTAAAAATTTTCGAGAATTTCCTCATTTTTATCCCCTATCCCCCCAAATCAAAATATCGGCACAACCTGCCAGACGAAGTAGACAATTGAAATTTGGTGAAATTATAGCTTTTGGTCCCTAACCGACGGGAAAATTCCAAGATGTTCAAATTTTTCACTTTTTACCCCCCAAAGATATCGAAATATGGAGGCAATTTTAATGACTGTGCAGACATTCCTTTTGAGCTATTTTTTGGCTAAACGGTAAGTCGTATCACAAAACGGATGGCACAATGTCCCTTCAATTCGGAGTGATCTACAACTTTGGTCCTGTGACATTTTGTCGTATCTTTCTCCCTTATACGTTAAATTTGGCCGTATTTCTGGATTGTTTGTAAATTTGGTGATTTTTACAAGTATATTTCATTGTTTGACACACTTATAAGAATGATAGGATCATAACGTTGTGTGCGCACATTGGCACGATTAAGGGACATATGTGTACGAAATTTCATTATTCTAGCTTATACATAAGTAGGCAAAATGTTATGTAAAATGTTAAAAATGCACCCAAATTTCACCCTATTCAAAATTTGATCTCAATTTACCCCCTTAATATGGGAGATACGAGGAAATGGTTTAGAAACAAACATGTAGAGCGATAAATGAGGCGTCTGATGGCGCAAACCGTTTCTTAATATCACAAACCGTTTAGGAGATATGAATCTCGAAGTGGAAGTCTGCACTTTTCAACGTGCTCATGCTTATGCGTCATCTATATATATAAAAGCAAGTCGGGCTGGAGCGATGTATATATAAATATTTAAAAATGAAAAAAGACGTGAATTAATGAGGCACTTCCAGAAATCTCAGAAATTTGAAACTTTGTACGGAGGAAACTGATGACCCCAGGATCCCTAGAAAAATCGGAAATTCTCAAAATTCCCTGAAGGGGGCACGCTGGGGGGGCTCAAATTTTGGGCTCAGCATAAGAACACAGTCGTATAGTATATCCAAAACGATAACCTATAGGTTTCGTGGGCTTAAAAATTTTCGAGAATTTCCTCATTTTTATCCCCTATCCCCCCAAATCAAAATGGCGGCACAACCTGCCAGACGAAGTAGACAATTGAAATTTGGTGAAATTATAGCTTTTGGTCCCTAACCGACGGGAAAATTCCAAGATGTTCAAATTTTTCACTTTTTACCCCCCAAAGATATCGAAATATGGAGGCAATTTTAATGACTGTGCAGACATTCCTTTTGAGATATTTTTGGGCTAAACGGTAAGTCGTATCACAAAACGGATGGCACAATGTCCCTTCAATTCGGAGTGATCTACAACTTTGGTCCTGTGACATTTTGTCGTATCTCTCTCCCTTATACGTTAAATTTGGCCGTATTTCTGGATTGTTCGTAAATTTGGTGATTTTTACAAGTATATTTCATTGTTTGACACACTTTATAAGAATGATAGGATCATCACGTTGTGTGCGCACATTGGCACGATTAAGGGACATATGTGTACCAAATTTCATGATTCTAGCTTATACATAAGTAGGCAAAAAGTAATGTAAAATGTTAAAAATGCACCCAAATTTCACCCTATTCAAAATTTGATCTCAATTTACCCCCTTAATATGGGAGATACGAGGAACTGGTTTAGAAACAAACATGTAGAGCGATAAATGAGGCGTCTGATGGCGCAAACCGTTTCTTAATATCATAAACCGTTTAGGAGATATGCATCTCGAAGTGGAAGTCTGCACTTTTCAAAGTGCTCATGCTTATCCGTCATCTATATATATAAAAGCAAGTCGGGCTGGAGCGATGTACAGTATATATAAATATTTAAAAATGAAAAAAGACGTGAATTAATGAGGCACTTCCAGAAATCTCAGAAATTTGAAACTTGGTACGGAGGAAACTGATGACCCCAGGATCCCTAGAAAAATCGGAAATTCTCAAAATTCCCTGAAGGGGGCACGCTGGGGGGCTCAAATTTTGGGTTCAGCATAAGAACACAGTCGTATAGTATATCCAAAACGATAACCTATAGGTTTCGTGGGCTTAAAAATTTTCGAGAATTTCCTCATTTTTATCCCCTATCCCCCCAAATCAAAATGGCGGCACAACCTGCCAGACGAAGTAGACAATTGAAATTTGGTGAAATTATAGCTTTTGGTCCCTAACCGATGGGAAAAATCCAAGATGTTCAAATTTTTCACTTTTTACCCCCCAAAGATATCGAAATATGGAGGCAATTTTAATGACTGTGCAGACATTCCTATTGAGCTATTTTTTGGCTAAACGGTAAGTCGTATCACAAAACGGATGGCACAATGTCTCTTCAATTCGGAGTGATCTACAACTTTGGTCCTGTGACATTTTGTATCTCTCACCCTAATACGTTAAATTTGGCCGTATTTCTGGATTGTTCGTAAATTTGGTGATTTTTACAAGTATATTTCATTGTTTGACACACTTATAAGAATGATAGGATCATCACGTTGTGTGCGCACATTGGCACGATTAAGGGACATATGTGTACCAAATTTCATGATTCTAGCTTATACATAAGTAGGCAAAAAGTAATGTAAAATGTTAAAAATGCACCCAAATTTCACCCTATTCAACATTTGATCTCAATTTACCCCCTTAATATGGGAGATACGAGGAAATGGTTTAGAAACAAACATGTAGAGCGATAAATGAGGCGTCTGATGGCGCAAACCGTTTCTTAATATCATAAACCGTTTAGGAGATATGAATCTCGAAGTGGAAGTCTGCACTTTTCAACGTGCTCATGCTTATGCGTCATCTATATATATAAAAGCAAGTCGGGCTGGAGCGATGTATATATAAATATTTAAAAATGAAAAAAGACGTGAATTAATGAGGCACTTCCAGAAATCTCAGAAATTTGAAACTTTGTACGGAGGAAACTGATGACCCCAGGATCCCTAGAAAAATCGGAAATTCTCAAAATTCCCTGAAGGGGGCACGCTGGGGGGGCTCAAATTTTGGGCTCAGCATAAGAACACAGTCGTATAGTATATCCAAAACGATAACCTATAGGTTTCGTGGGCTTAAAAATTTTCGAGAATTTCCTCATTTTTATCCCCTATCCCCCCAAATCAAAATGGCGGCACAACCTGCCAGACGAAGTAGACAATTGAAATTTGGTGAAATTATAGCTTTTGGTCCCTCACCGACGGGAAAATTCCAAGATGTTCAAATTTTTCACTTTTTACCCCCCAAAGATATCGACATATGGAGGCAATTTTAATGACTGTGCAGACATTCCTTTTGAGCTTTTTTTTGGCTAAACGGTAAGTCGTGTCACAAAACGGATGGCACAATGTCCCTTCAATTCGGAGTGATCTACAACTTTGGTCCTGTGACATTTTGTCGTATCTCTCTCCCTTATACGTTAAATTTGGCCGTATTTCTGGATTGTTCGTAAATTTGGTTATTTTTACAAGTATATTTCATTGTTTGACACACTTATAAGAATGATAGGTTCATCACGTTGTGTGCGCACATTGGCACGATTAGGGGACATATGTGTACCAAATTTCATGATTCTAGCTTATACATAAGTAGGCAAAAAGTAATGTAAAATGTTAAAAAATGCACCCAAATTTCACCCTATTCAAAATTTGATCTCAATTTACCCCCTTAATATGGGAGATACGAGGAAATGGTTTAGAAACAAACATGTAGAGCGATAAATGAGGCGTCTGATGGCGCAAACCGTTTCTTAATATCATAAACCGTTTACGAGATATGAATCTCGAAGTGGAAGTCTGCACTTTTCAACGTGCTCATGCTTATTTGTCATCTATATATATAAAAGCAAGTCGGGCTGGAGCGATTTATATATAAATATATAAAAATGAAAAAAGGCGTGAATTAATGAGGCACTTCCAGAAATCTCAGAAATTTGAAACTTTGTACGGAGGAAACTGATGACCCAGGATCCCTAGAAAAATCGGAAATTCTCAAAATTCCCTGAAGGGGGCACGCTGGTGGGGCTCAAATTTTGGGCTCAGCATAAGAACACAGTCGTATAGTATATCCAAAACGATAACCTATAGGTTTCGTGGGCTTAAAAATTTTCGAGAATTTCCTCATTTTTATCCCCTATCCCCCCAAATCAAAATGGCGGCACAACCTGCCAGACGAAGTAGACAATTGAAATTTGGTGAAATTATAGCTTTTGGTCCCTCACCGACGGGAAAATTCCAAGATGTTCAAATTTTTCACTTTTTACCCCCCAAAGATATCGACATATGGAGGCAATTTTAATGACTGTGCAGACATTCCTTTTGAGCTATTTTTTGGCTAAACGGTAAGTCGTGTCACAAAACGGATGGCACAATGTCCCTTCAATTCGGAGTGATCTACAACTTTGGTCCTGTGACATTTTGTCGTATCTCTCTCCCTTATACGTTAAATTTGGCCGTATTTCTGGATTGTTCGTAAATTTGGTGATTTTTACAAGTATATTTCATTGTTTGACACACTTATAAGAATGATAGGATCATCACGTTGTGTGCGCACATTGGCACGATTAAGGGACATATGTGTACCAAATTTCATGATTCTAGCTTATACATAAGTAGGCAAAAAGTAATGTAAAATGTTAAAAATGCACCCAAATTTCACCCTATTCAAAATTTGATCTCAATTTACCCCCTTAATATGGGAGATACGAGGAACTGGTTTAGAAACAAACATGTAGAGCGATAAATGAGGCGTCTGATGGCGCAAACCGTTTCTTAATATCATAAACCGTTTAGGAGATATGCATCTCGAAGTGGAAGTCTGCACTTTTCAAAGTGCTCATGCTTATCCGTCATCTATATATATAAAAGCAAGTCGGGCTGGAGCGATGTACAGTATATATAAATATTTAAAAATGAAAAAAGACGTGAATTAATGAGGCACTTCCAGAAATCTCAGAAATTTGAAACTTGGTACGGAGGAAACTGATGACCCCAGGATCCCTAGAAAAATCGGAAATTCTCAAAATTCCCTGAAGGGGGCACGCTGGGGGGCTCAAATTTTGGGTTCAGCATAAGAACACAGTCGTATAGTATATCCAAAACGATAACCTATAGGTTTCGTGGGCTTAAAAATTTTCGAGAATTTCCTCATTTTTATCCCCTATCCCCCAAAATCAAAATGGCGGCACAACCTGCCAGACGAAGTAGACAATTGAAATTTGGTGAAATTATAGCTTTTGGTCCCTAACCGATGGGAAAAATCCAAGATGTTCAAATTTTTCACTTTTTACCCCCCAAAGATATCGAAATATGGAGGCAATTTTAATGACTGTGCAGACATTCCTTTTGAGCTATTTTTTGGCTAAACGGTAAGTCGTATCACAAAACGGATGGCACAATGTCTCTTCAATTCGGAGTGATCTACAACTTTGGTCCTGTGACATTTTGTCGTATCTCTCTCCCTTATACGTTAAATTTGGCCGTATTTCTGGATTGTTCGTAAATTTGGTGATTTTTACAAGTATATTTCATTGTTTGACACACTTATAAGAATGATAGGTTCATCACGTTGTGTGCGCACATTGGCACGATTAAGGGACATATGTGTACCAAATTTCATGATTCTAGCTTATACATAAGTAGGCAAAAAGTAATGTAAAATGTTAAAAATGCACCCAAATTTCACCCTATTCAACATTTGATCTCAATTTACCCCCTTAATATGGGAGATACGAGGAAATGGTTTAGAAACAAACATGTAGAGCGATAAATGAGGCGTCTGATGGCGCAAACCGTTTCTTAATATCATAAACCGTTTAGGAGATATGAATCTCGAAGTGGAAGTCTGCACTTTTCAACGTGCTCATGCTTATGCGTCATCTATATATATAAAAGCAAGTCGGGCTGGAGCGATGTATATATAAATATTTAAAAATGAAAAAAGACGTGAATTAATGAGGCACTTCCAGAAATCTCAGAAATTTGAAACTTTGTACGGAGGAAACTGATGACCCCAGGATCCCTAGAAAAATCGGAAATTCTCAAAATTCCCTGAAGGGGGCACGCTGGGGGGGCTCAAATTTTGGGCTCAGCATAAGAACACAGTCGTATAGTATATCCAAAACGATAACCTATAGGTTTCGTGGGCTTAAAAATTTTCGAGAATTTCCTCATTTTTATCCCCTATCCCCCCAAATCAAAATGGCGGCACAACCTGCCAGACGAAGTAGACAATTGAAATTTGGTGAAATTATAGCTTTTGGTCCCTCACCGACGGGAAAATTCCAAGATGTTCAAATTTTTCACTTTTTACCCCCCAAAGATATCGACATATGGAGGCAATTTTAATGACTGTGCAGACATTCCTTTTGAGCTTTTTTTTGGCTAAACGGTAAGTCGTGTCACAAAACGGATGGCACAATGTCCCTTCAATTCGGAGTGATCTACAACTTTGGTCCTGTGACATTTTGTCGTATCTCTCTCCCTTATACGTTAAATTTGGCCGTATTTCTGGATTGTTCGTAAATTTGGTTATTTTTACAAGTATATTTCATTGTTTGACACACTTATAAGAATGATAGGTTCATCACGTTGTGTGCGCACATTGGCACGATTAGGGGACATATGTGTACCAAATTTCATGATTCTAGCTTATACATAAGTAGGCAAAAAGTAATGTAAAATGTTAAAAAATGCACCCAAATTTCACCCTATTCAAAATTTGATCTCAATTTACCCCCTTAATATGGGAGATACGAGGAAATGGTTTAGAAACAAACATGTAGAGCGATAAATGAGGCGTCTGATGGCGCAAACCGTTTCTTAATATCATAAACCGTTTAGGAGATATGAATCTCGAAGTGGAAGTCTGCACTTTTCAACGTGCTCATGCTTATTTGTCATCTATATATATAAAAGCAAGTCGGGCTGGAGCGATTTATATATAAATATATAAAAATGAAAAAAGGCGTGAATTAATGAGGCACTTCCAGAAATCTCAGAAATTTGAAACTTTGTACGGAGGAAACTGATGACCCAGGATCCCTAGAAAAATCGGAAATTCTCAAAATTCCCTGAAGGGGGCACGCTGGGGGGGCTCAAATTTTGGGCTCAGCATAAGAACACAGTCGTATAGTATATCCAAAACGATAACCTATAGGTTTCGTGGGCTTAAAAATTTTCGAGAATTTCCTCATTTTTATCCCCTATCCCCCCAAATCAAAATGGCGGCACAACCTGCCAGACGAAGTAGACAATTGAAATTTGGTGAAATTATAGCTTTTGGTCCCTCACCGACGGGAAAATTCCAAGATGTTCAAATTTTTCACTTTTTACCCCCCAAAGATATCGACATATGGAGGCAATTTTAATGACTGTGCAGACATTCCTTTTGAGCTATTTTTTGGCTAAACGGTAAGTCGTGTCACAAAACGGATGGCACAATGTCCCTTCAATTCGGAGTGATCTACAACTTTGGTCCTGTGACATTTTGTCGTATCTCTCTCCCTTATACGTTAAATTTGGCCGTATTTCTGGATTGTTCGTAAATTTGGTGATTTTTACAAGTATATTTCATTGTTTGACACACTTATAAGAATGATAGGATCATCACGTTGTGTGCGCACATTGGCACGATTAAGGGACATATGTGTACCAAATTTCATGATTCTAGCTTATACATAAGTAGGCAAAAAGTAATGTAAAATGTTAAAAATGCACCCAAATTTCACCCTATTCAAAATTTGATCTCAATTTACCCCCTTAATATGGGAGATACGAGGAACTGGTTTAGAAACAAACATGTAGAGCGATAAATGAGGCGTCTGATGGCGCAAACCGTTTCTTAATATCATAAACCGTTTAGGAGATATGCATCTCGAAGTGGAAGTCTGCACTTTTCAAAGTGCTCATGCTTATCCGTCATCTATATATATAAAAGCAAGTCGGGCTGGAGCGATGTACAGTATATATAAATATTTAAAAATGAAAAAAGACGTGAATTAATGAGGCACTTCCAGAAATCTCAGAAATTTGAAACTTGGTACGGAGGAAACTGATGACCCCAGGATCCCTAGAAAAATCGGAAATTCTCAAAATTCCCTGAAGGGGGCACGCTGGGGGGCTCAAATTTTGGGTTCAGCATAAGAACACAGTCGTATAGTATATCCAAAACGATAACCTATAGGTTTCGTGGGCTTAAAAATTTTCGAGAATTTCCTCATTTTTATCCCCTATCCCCCAAAATCAAAATGGCGGCACAACCTGCCAGACGAAGTAGACAATTGAAATTTAGTGAAATTATAGCTTTTGGTCCCTAACCGATGGGAAAAATCCAAGATGTTCAAATTTTTCACTTTTTACCCCCCAAAGATATCGAAATATGGAGGCAATTTTAATGACTGTGCAGACATTCCTTTTGAGCTATTTTTTGGCTAAACGGTAAGTCGTATCACAAAACGGATGGCACAATGTCTCTTCAATTCGGAGTGATCTACAACTTTGGTCCTGTGACATTTTGTCGTATCTCTCTCCCTTATACGTTAAATTTGGCCGTATTTCTGGATTGTTCGTAAATTTGGTTATTTTTACAAGTATATTTCATTGTTTGACACACTTATAAGAATGATAGGATCATCACGTTGTGTGCGCACATTGGCACGATTAAGGGACATATGTGTACCAAATTTCATGATTCTAGCTTATACATAAGTAGGCAAAAAGTAATGTAAAATGTTAAAAATGCACCCAAATTTCACCCTATTCAAAATTTGATCTCAATTTACCCCCTTAATATGGGAGATACGAGGAACTGGTTTAGAAACAAACATGTAGAGCGATAAATGAGGCGTCTGATGGCGCAAACCGTTTCTTAATATCATAAACCGTTTAGGAGATATGCATCTCGAAGTGGAAGTCTGCACTTTTCAAAGTGCTCATGCTTATCCGTCATCTATATATATAAAAGCAAGTCGGGCTGGAGCGATGTACAGTATATATAAATATTTAAAAATGAAAAAAGACGTGAATTAATGAGGCACTTCCAGAAATCTCAGAAATTTGAAACTTGGTACGGAGGAAACTGATGACCCCAGGATCCCTAGAAAAATCGGAAATTCTCAAAATTCCCTGAAGGGATCACGCTGGGGGGCTCAAATTTTGGGTTCAGCATAAGAACACAGTCGTATAGTATATCCAAAACGATAACCTATAGGTTTCGTGGGCTTAAAAATTTTCGAGATTTTCCTCATTTTTATCCCCTATCCCCCAAAATCAAAATGGCGGCACAACCTGCCAGACGAAGTAGACAATTGAAATTTGGTGAAATTATAGCTTTTGGTCCCTAACCGATGGGAAAAATCCAAGATGTTCAAATTTTTCACTTTTTACCCCCCAAAGATATCGAAATATGGAGGCAATTTTAATGACTGTGCAGACATTCCTTTTGAGCTATTTTTTGGCTAAACGGTAAGTCGTATCACAAAACGGATGGCACAATGTCTCTTCAATTCGGAGTGATCTACAACTTTGGTCCTGTGACATTTTGTCGTATCTCTCTCCCTTATACGTTAAATTTGGCCGTATTTCTGGATTGTTCGTAAATTTGGTGATTTTTACAAGTATATTTCATTGTTTGACACACTTATAAGAATGATAGGTTCATCACGTTGTGTGCGCACATTGGCACGATTAAGGGACATATGTGTACCAAATTTCATGATTCTAGCTTATACATAAGTAGGCAAAAAGTAATGTAAAATGTTAAAAATGCACCCAAATTTCACCCTATTCAAAATTTGATCTCAATTTACCCCCTTAATATGGGAGATACGAGGAAATGGTTTAGAAACAAACATGTAGAGCGATAAATGAGGCGTCTGATGGCGCAAACCGTTTCTTAATATCATAAACCGTTTAGGAGATATGAATCTCGAAGTGGAAGTCTGCACTTTTCAACGTGCTCATGCTTATTTGTCATATATATATATAAATATATATATAAAAGCAAGTCGGGCTGGAGCGATGTATATATAAATATATAAAAATGAAAAAAGACGTGAATTAATGAGGCACTTCCAGAAATCTCAGAAATTTGAAACTTTGTACGGAGGAAACTTATGACCCCAGGATCCCTAGAAAAATCGGAAATTCTCAAAATTCCCTGAAAGGGGCACGCTGGGGGGGCTCAAATTTTGGGCTCAGCATAAGAACACAGTCGTATAGTATATCCAAAACGATAACCTATAGGTTTCGTGGGCTTAAAAATTTTCGAGAATTTCCTCATTTTTATCCCCTATCCCCCCAAATCAAAATGGCGGCACAACCTGCCAGACGAAGTAGACAATTGAAATTTGGTGAAATTATAGCTTTTGGTCCCTCACCGACGGGAAAATTCCAAGATGTTCAAATTTTTCACTTTTTACCCCCCAAAGATATCGACATATGGAGGCAATTTTAATGACTGTGCAGACATTCCTTTTGAGCTATTTTTTGGCTAAACGGTAAGTCGTATCACAAAACGGATGGCACAATGTCCCTTCAATTCGGAGTGATCTACAACTTTGGTCCTGTGACATTTTGTCGTATCTCTCTCCCTTATACGTTAAATTTGGCCGTATTTCTGGATTGTTCGTAAATTTGGTTATTTTTACAAGTATATTTCATTGTTTGACACACTTATAAGAATGATAGGATCATCACGTTGTGTGCGCACATTGGCACGATTAAGGGACATATGTGTACCAAATTTCATGATTCTAGCTTATACATAAGTAGGCAAAAAGTAATGTAAAATGTTAAAAATGCACCCAAATTTCACCCTATTCAAAATTTGATCTCAATTTACCCCCTTAATATGGGAGATACGAGGAACTGGTTTAGACACAAACATGTAGAGCGATAAATGAGGCGTCTGATGGCGCAAACCGTTTCTTAATATCATAAACCGTTTAGGAGATATGCATCTCGAAGTGGAAGTCTGCACTTTTCAAAGTGCTCATGCTTATCCGTCATCTATATATATAAAAGCAAGTCGGGCTGGAGCGATGTACAGTATATATAAATATTTAAAAATGAAAAAAGACGTGAATTAATGAGGCACTTCCAGAAATCTCAGAAATTTGAAACTTGGTACGGAGGAAACTGATGACCCCAGGATCCCTAGAAAAATCGGAAATTCACAAAATTCCCTGAAGGGATCACGCTGGGGGGCTCAAATTTTGGGTTCAGCATAAGAACACAGTCGTATAGTATATCCAAAACGATAACCTATAGGTTTCGTGGGCTTAAAAATTTTCGAGAATTTCCTCATTTTTATCCCCTATCCCCCAAAATCAAAATGGCGGCACAACCTGCCAGACGAAGTAGACAATTGAAATTTGGTGAAATTATAGCTTTTGGTCCCTAACCGATGGGAAAAATCCAAGATGTTCAAATTTTTCACTTTTTACCCCCCAAAGATATCGAAATATGGAGGCAATTTTAATGACTGTGCAGACATTCCTTTTGAGCTATTTTTTGGCTAAACGGTAAGTCGTATCACAAAACGGATGGCACAATGTCTCTTCAATTCGGAGTGATCTACAACTTTGGTCCTGTGACATTTTGTCGTATCTCTCTCCCTTATACGTTAAATTTGGCCGTATTTCTGGATTGTTCGTAAATTTGGTGATTTTTACAAGTATATTTCATTGTTTGACACACTTATAAGAATGATAGGTTCATCACGTTGTGTGCGCACATTGGCACGATTAAGGGACATATGTGTACCAAATTTCATGATTCTAGCTTATACATAAGTAGGCAAAAAGTAATGTAAAATGTTAAAAATGCACCCAAATTTCACCCTATTCAAAATTTGATCTCAATTTACCCCCTTAATATGGGAGATACGAGGAAATGGTTTAGAAACAAACATGTAGAGCGATAAATGAGGCGTCTGATGGCGCAAACCGTTTCTTAATATCATAAACCGTTTAGGAGATATGAATCTCGAAGTGGAAGTCTGCACTTTTCAACGTGCTCATGCTTATTTGTCATATATATATATAAATATATATATAAAAGCAAGTCGGGCTGGAGCGATGTATATATAAATATATAAAAATGAAAAAAGACGTGAATTAATGAGGCACTTCCAGAAATCTCAGAAATTTGAAACTTTGTACGGAGGAAACTTATGACCCCAGGATCCCTAGAAAAATCGGAAATTCTCAAAATTCCCTGAAAGGGGCACGCTGGGGGGGCTCAAATTTTGGGCTCAGCATAAGAACACAGTCGTATAGTATATCCAAAACGATAACCTATAGGTTTCGTGGGCTTAAAAATTTTCGAGAATTTCCTCATTTTTATCCCCTATCCCCCCAAATCAAAATGGCGGCACAACCTGCCAGACGAAGTAGACAATTGAAATTTGGTGAAATTATAGCTTTTGGTCCCTCACCGACGGGAAAATTCCAAGATGTTCAAATTTTTCACTTTTTACCCCCCAAAGATATCGACATATGGAGGCAATTTTAATGACTGTGCAGACATTCCTTTTGAGCTTTTTTTTGGCTAAACGGTAAGTCGTGTCACAAAACGGATGGCACAATGTCCCTTCAATTCGGAGTGATCTACAACTTTGGTCCTGTGACATTTTGTCGTATCTCTCTCCCTTATACGTTAAATTTGGCCGTATTTCTGGATTGTTCGTAAATTTGGTGATTTTTACAAGTATATTTCATTGTTTGACACACTTATAAGAATGATAGGATCATCACGTTGTGTGCGCACATTGGCACGATTAAGGGACATATGTATACCAAATTTCATGATTCTAGCTTATACATAAGTAGGCAAAAAGTAATGTAAAATGTTAAAAATGCACCCAAATTTCACCCTATTCAAAATGTGATCTCAATTTACCCCCTTAATATGGGAGATACGAGGAAATGGTTTCGAAACAAACATGTAGAGCGATAAATGAGGCGTCTGATGGCGCAAACCGTTTCTTAATATCATAAACCGTTTAGGAGATATGCATCTCGAAGTGGAAGTCTGCACTTTTCAACGTGCTCATGCTTATCCGTCATCTATATATATAAAAGCAAGTCGGGCTGGAGCGATGTACAGTATATATAAATATTTAAAAATGAAAAAAGACGTGAATTAATGAGGCACTTCCAGAAATCTCAGAAATTTGAAACTTTGTACGGAGGAAACTGATGACCCCAGGATCCCTAGAAAAATCGGAAATTCTCAAAATTCCCTGAAGGGGGCACGCTGGGGGGGCTCATATTTTGGGCTCAGCATAAGAACACAGTCGTATAGTATATCCAAAACGATAACCTATAGGTTTCGTGGGCTTAAAAATTTTCGAGAATTTCCTCATTTTTATCCCCTATCCCCCCAAATCAAAATGGCGGCACAACCTGCCAGACGAAGTAGACAATTGAAATTTGGTGAAATTATAGCTTTTGGTCCCTAACCGACGGGAAAATTCCAAGATGTTCAAATTTTTCACTTTTTACCCCCCAAAGATATCGAAATATGGAGGCAATTTTAATGACTGTGCAGACATTCCTTTTGAGCTATTTTTTGGCTAAACGGTAAGTCGTATCACAAAACGGATGGCACAATGTCCCTTCAATTCGGAGTGATCTACAACTTTGGTCCTGTGACATTTTGTCGTATCTCACTCCCTAATACGTTAAATTTGGCCGTATTTCTGGATTGTTCGTAAATTTGGTGATTTTTACAAGTATATTTCATTGTTTGACACACTTATAAGAATGATAGGATCATCACGTTGTGTGCGCACATTGGCACGATTAAGGGACATGTGTGTACCAAATTTCATGATTCTAGCTTATACATAAGTAGGCAAAACGTAATGTAAAATGTTAAAAATGCACCCAAATTTCACCCTATTCAAAATTTGATCTCAATTTACCCCCTTAATATGGGAGATACGAGGAAATGGTTTAGAAACAAATATGTAGAGCGATAAATGAGACGTCTGATGGCACAAACCGTTTCTTAATATCATAAACCGTTTAGGAGATATGAATCTCGAAGTGGAAGTCTGCACTTTTCAACGTGCTCATGCTTATGCGTCATCTATATATATAAAAGCAAGTCGGGCTGGAGCGATTTATATATAAATATATAAAAATGAAAAAAGGCGTGAATTAATGAGGCACTTCCAGAAATCTCAGAAATTTGAAACTTTGTACGGAGGAAACTGATGACCCCAGGATCCCTAGAAAAATCGGAAATTCTCAAAATTACCTGAAGGGGGCACGCTGGGGGGGCTCAAATTTTGGGCTCAGCATAAGAACACAGTCGTATAGTATATCCAAAACGATAACCTATAGGTTTCGTGGGCTTAAAAATTTTCGAGAATTTCCTCATTTTTATCCCCTATCCCCCCAAATCAAAATGGCGGCACAACCTGCCAGACGAAGTAGACAATTGAAATTTGGTGAAATTATAGCTTTTGGTCCCTAACCGACGGGAAAATTCCAAGATGTTCAAATTTTTCACTTTTTACCCCCCAAAGATATCGAAATATGGAGGCAATTTTAATGACTGTGCAGACATTCCTTTTGAGCTATTTTTTGGCTAAACGGTAAGTCGTATCACAAAACGGATGGCACAATGTCCCTTCAATTCGGAGTGATCTACAACTTTGGTCCTGTGACATTTTGTCGTATCTCTCTCCCTTATACGTTAAATTTGGCCGTATTTCTGGATTGTTTGTAAATTTGGTGATTTTTACAAGTATATTTCATTGTTTGACACACTTATAAGAATGATAGGATCATAACGTTGTGTGCGCACATTGGCACGATTAAGGGACATATGTGTACGAAATTTCATGATTCTAGCTTATACATAAGTAGGCAAAATGTTATGTAAAATGTTAAAAATGCACCCAAATTTCACCCTATTCAAAATTTGATCTCAATTTACCCCCTTAATATGGGAGATACGAGGAAATGGTTTAGAAACAAACATGTAGAGCGATAAATGAGGCGTCTGATGGCGCAAACCGTTTCTTAATATCACAAACCGTTTAGGAGATATGAATCTCGAAGTGGAAGTCTGCACTTTTCAACGTGCTCATGCTTATGCGTCATCTATATATATAAAAGCAAGTCGGGCTGGAGCGATGTATATATAAATATTTAAAAATGAAAAAAGACGTGAATTAATGAGGCACTTCCAGAAATCTCAGAAATTTGAAACTTTGTACGGAGGAAACTGATGACCCCAGGATCCCTAGAAAAATCGGAAATTCTCAAAATTCCCTGAAGGGGGCACGCTGGGGGGGCTCAAATTTTGGGCTCAGCATAAGAACACAGTCGTATAGTATATCCAAAACGATAACCTATAGGTTTCGTGGGCTTAAAAATTTTCGAGAATTTCCTCATTTTTATCCCCTATCCCCCCAAATCAAAATGGCGGCACAACCTGCCAGACGAAGTAGACAATTGAAATTTGGTGAAATTATAGCTTTTGGTCCCTAACCGACGGGAAAATTCCAAGATGTTCAAATTTTTCACTTTTTACCCCCCAAAGATATCGAAATATGGAGGCAATTTTAATGACTGTGCAGACATTCCTTTTGAGCTATTTTTTGGCTAAACGGTAAGTCGTATCACAAAACGGATGGCACAATGTCCCTTCAATTCGGAGTGATCTACAACTTTGGTCCTGTGACATTTTGTCGTATCTCACTCCCTAATACGTTAAATTTGGCCGTATTTCTGGATTGTTCGTAAATTTGGTGATTTTTACAAGTATATTTCATTGTTTGACACACTTATAAGAATGATAGGATCATCACGTTGTGTGCGCACATTGGCACGATTAAGGGACATGTGTGTACCAAATTTCATGATTCTAGCTTATACATAAGTAGGCAAAACGTAATGTAAAATGTTAAAAATGCACCCAAATTTCACCCTATTCAAAATTTGATCTCAATTTACCCCCTTAATATGGGAGATACGAGGAAATGGTTTAGAAACAAATATGTAGAGCGATAAATGAGGCGTCTGATGGCGCAAACCGTTTCTTAATATCACAAACCGTTTAGGAGATATGAATCTCGAAGTGGAAGTCTGCACTTTTCAACGTGCTCATGCTTATGCGTCATCTATATATATAAAAGCAAGTCGGGCTGGAGCGATGTA
Source organism: Anabrus simplex (assembly GCF_040414725.1). Classification (NCBI taxonomy): domain Eukaryota; kingdom Metazoa; phylum Arthropoda; class Insecta; order Orthoptera; family Tettigoniidae; genus Anabrus; species Anabrus simplex. The sequence continues at coordinate 403,275,092 of NC_090268.1, read as the reverse complement.
TATATAAATATTTAAAAATGAAAAAAGACGTGAATTAATGAGGCACTTCCAGAAATCTCAGAAATTTGAAACTTTGTACGGAGGAAACTGATGACCCCAGGATCCCTAGAAAAATCGGAAATTCTCAAAATTCCCTGAAGGGGGCACGCTGGGGGGGCTCAAATTTTGGGCTCAGCATAAGAACACAGTCGTATAGTATATCCAAAACGATAACCTATAGGTTTCGTGGGCTTAAAAATTTTCGAGAATTTCCTCATTTTTATCCCCTATCCCCCCAAATCAAAATGGCGGCACAACCTGCCAGACGAAGTAGACAATTGAAATTTGGTGAAATTATAGCTTTTGGTCCCTAACCGACGGGAAAATTCCAAGATGTTCAAATTTTTCACTTTTTACCCCCCAAAGATATCGAAATATGGAGGCAATTTTAATGACTGTGCAGACATTCCTTTTGAGCTATTTTTTGGCTAAACGGTAAGTCGTATCACAAAAGGGATGGCACAATGTCCCTTCAATTCGGAGTGATCTACAACTTTGGTCCTGTGACATTTTGTCGTATCTCACTCCCTAATACGTTAAATTTGGCCGTATTTCTGGATTGTTCGTAAATTTGGTGATTTTTACAAGTATATTTCATTGTTTGACACACTTATAAGAATGATAGGATCATCACGTTGTGTGCGCACATTGGCACGATTAAGGGACATGTGTGTACCAAATTTCATGATTCTAGCTTATACATAAGTAGGCAAAACGTAATGTAAAATGTTAAAAATGCACCCAAATTTCACCCTATTCAAAATTTGATCTCAATTTACCCCCTTAATATGGGAGATACGAGGAAATGGTTTAGAAACAAATATGTAGAGCGATAAATGAGACGTCTGATGGCACAAACCGTTTCTTAATATCATAAACCGTTTAGGAGATATGAATCTCGAAGTGGAAGTCTGCACTTTTCAACGTGCTCATGCTTATGCGTCATCTATATATATAAAAGCAAGTCGGGCTGGAGCGATTTATATATAAATATATAAAAATGAAAAAAGGCGTGAATTAATGAGGCACTTCCAGAAATCTCAGAAATTTGAAACTTTGTACGGAGGAAACTGATGACCCCAGGATCCCTAGAAAAATCGGAAATTCTCAAAATTACCTGAAGGGGGCACGCTGGGGGGGCTCAAATTTTGGGCTCAGCATAAGAACACAGTCGTATAGTATATCCAAAACGATAACCTATAGGTTTCGTGGGCTTAAAAATTTTCGAGAATTTCCTCATTTTTATCCCCTATCCCCCCAAATCAAAATGGCGGCACAACCTGCCAGACGAAGTAGACAATTGAAATTTGGTGAAATTATAGCTTTTGGTCCCTAACCGACGGGAAAATTCCAAGATGTTCAAATTTTTCACTTTTTACCCCCCAAAGATATCGAAATATGGAGGCAATTTTAATGACTGTGCAGACATTCCTTTTGAGCTATTTTTTGGCTAAACGGTAAGTCGTATCACAAAACGGATGGCACAATGTCCCTTCAATTCGGAGTGATCTACAACTTTGGTCCTGTGACATTTTGTCGTATCTCTCTCCCTTATACGTTAAATTTGGCCGTATTTCTGGATTGTTTGTAAATTTGGTGATTTTTACAAGTATATTTCATTGTTTGACACACTTATAAGAATGATAGGATCATTACGTTGTGTGCGCACATTGGCACGATTAAGGGACATATGTGTACGAAATTTCATGATTCTAGCTTATACATAAGTAGGCAAAATGTTATGTAAAATGTTAAATATGCACCCAAATTTCACCCTATTCAAAATTTGATCTCAATTTACCCCCTTAATATGGGAGATACGAGGAAATGGTTTAGAAACAAACATGTAGAGCGATAAATGAGGCGTCTGATGGCGCAAACCGTTTCTTAATATCACAAACCGTTTAGGAGATATGAATCTCGAAGTGGAAGTCTGCACTTTTCAACGTGCTCATGCTTATGCGTCATCTATATATATAAAAGCAAGTCGGGCTGGAGCGATGTATATATTAATATTTAAAAATGAAAAAAGACGTGAATTAATGAGGCACTTCCAGAAATCTCAGAAATTTGAAACTTTGTACGGAGGAAACTGATGACCCCAGGATCCCTAGAAAAATCGGAAATTCTCAAAATTCCCTGAAGGGGGCACGCTGGGGGGGCTCAAATTTTGGGCTCAGCATAAGAACACAGTCGTATAGTATATCCAAAACGATAACCTATAGGTTTCGTGGGCTTAAAAATTTTCGAGAATTTCCTCATTTTTATCCCCTATCCCCCCAAATCAAAATGGCGGCACAACCTGCCAGACGAAGTAGACAATTGAAATTTGGTGAAATTATAGCTTTTGGTCCCTAACCGACGGGAAAATTCCAAGATGTTCAAATTTTTCACTTTTTACCCCCCAAAGATATCGAAATATGGAGGCAATTTTAATGACTGTGCAGACATTCCTTTTGAGCTATTTTTTGGCTAAACGGTAAGTCGTATCACAAAACGGATGGCACAATGTCCCTTCAATTCGGAGTGATCTACAACTTTGGTCCTGTGACATTTTGTCGTATCTCTCTCCCTTATACGTTAAATTTGGCCGTATTTCTGGATTGTTTGTAAATTTGGTGATTTTTACAAGTATATTTCATTGTTTGACACACTTATAAGAATGATAGGATCATCACGTTGTGTGCGCACATTGGCACGATTAAGGGACATATGTGTACGAAATTTCATGATTCTAGCTTATACATAAGTAGGCAAAATGTTATGTAAAATGTTAAAAATGCACCCAAATTTCACCCTATTCAAAATTTGATCTCAATTTACCCCCTTAATATGGGAGATACGAGGAAATGGTTTAGAAACAAACATGTAGAGCGATAAATGAGGCGTCTGATGGCGCAAACCGTTTCTTAATATCACAAACCGTTTAGGAGATATGAATCTCGAAGTGGAAGTCTGCACTTTTCAACGTGCTCATGCTTATGCGTCATCTATATATATAAAAGCAAGTCGGGCTGGAGCGATGTATATATTAATATTTAAAAATGAAAAAAGACGTGAATTAATGAGGCACTTCCAGAAATCTCAGAAATTTGAAACTTTGTACGGAGGAAACTGATGACCCCAGGATCCCTAGAAAAATCGGAAATTCTCAAAATTCCCTGAAGGGGGCACGCTGGGGGGGCTCAAATTTTGGGCTCAGCATAAGAACACAGTCGTATAGTATATCCAAAACGATAACCTATAGGTTTCGTGGGCTTAAAAATTTTCGAGAATTTCCTCATTTTTATCCCCTATCCCCCCAAATCAAAATGGCGGCACAACCTGCCAGACGAAGTAGACAATTGAAATTTGGTGAAATTATAGCTTTTGGTCCCTAACCGACGGGAAAATTCCAAGATGTTCAAATTTTTCACTTTTTACCCCCCAAAGATATCGAAATATGGAGGCAATTTTAATGACTGTGCAGACATTCCTTTTGAGCTATTTTTTGGCTAAACGGTAAGTCGTATCACAAAACGGATGGCACATTGTCCCTTCAATTCGGAGTGATCTACAACTTTGGTCCTGTGACATTTTGTCGTATCTCTCTCCCTAATACGTTAAATTTGGCCGTATTTCCGGATTGTTCGTAAATTTGGTGATTTTTACAAATATATTTCATTGTTTGACACACTTATAAGAATGATAGGATCATCACGTTGTGTGCGCACATTGGCACGATTAAGGGACATGTGTGTACCAAATTTCATGATTCTAGCTTATACATAAGTAGGCAAAACGTAATGTAAAATGTTAAAAATGCACCCAAATTTCACCCTATTCAAAATTTGATCTCAATTTACCCCCTTAATATGGGAGATACGAGGAAATGGTTTAGAAACAAATATGTAGAGCGATAAATGAGGCGTCTGATGGCGCAAACCGTTTCTTAATATCACAAACCGTTTAGGAGATATGAATCTCGAAGTGGAAGTCTGCACTTTTCAACGTGCTCATGCTTATGCGTCATCTATATATATAAAAGCAAGTCGGGCTGGAGCGATGTATATATAAATATTTAAAAATGAAAAAAGACGTGAATTAATGAGGCACTTCCAGAAATCTCAGAAATTTGAAACTTTGTACGGAGGAAACTGATGACCCCAGGATCCCTAGAAAAATCGGAAATTCTCAAAATTCCCTGAAGGGGGCACGCTGGGGGGGCTCAAATTTTGGGCTCAGCATAAGAACACAGTCGTATAGTATATCCAAAACGATAACCTATAGGTTTCGTGGGCTTAAAAATTTTCGAGAATTTCCTCATTTTTATCCCCTATCCCCCCAAATCAAAATGGCGGCACAACCTGCCAGACGAAGTAGACAATTGAAATTTGGTGAAATTATAGCTTTTGGTCCCTAACCGACGGGAAAATTCCAAGATGTTCAAATTTTTCACTTTTTACCCCCCAAAGATATCGAAATATGGAGGCAATTTTAATGACTGTGCAGACATTCCTTTTGAGCTATTTTTTGGCTAAACGGTAAGTCGTATCACAAAAGGGATGGCACAATGTCCCTTCAATTCGGAGTGATCTACAACTTTGGTCCTGTGACATTTTGTCGTATCTCACTCCCTAATACGTTAAATTTGGCCGTATTTCTGGATTGTTCGTAAATTTGGTGATTTTTACAAGTATATTTCATTGTTTGACACACTTATAAGAATGATAGGATCATCACGTTGTGTGCGCACATTGGCACGATTAAGGGACATGTGTGTACCAAATTTCATGATTCTAGCTTATACATAAGTAGGCAAAACGTAATGTAAAATGTTAAAAATGCACCCAAATTTCACCCTATTCAAAATTTGATCTCAATTTACCCCCTTAATATGGGAGATACGAGGAAATGGTTTAGAAACAAATATGTAGAGCGATAAATGAGACGTCTGATGGCACAAACCGTTTCTTAATATCATAAACCGTTTAGGAGATATGAATCTCGAAGTGGAAGTCTGCACTTTTCAACGTGCTCATGCTTATGCGTCATCTATATATATAAAAGCAAGTCGGGCTGGAGCGATTTATATATAAATATATAAAAATGAAAAAAGGCGTGAATTAATGAGGCACTTCCAGAAATCTCAGAAATTTGAAACTTTGTACGGAGGAAACTGATGACCCCAGGATCCCTAGAAAAATCGGAAATTCTCAAAATTACCTGAAGGGGGCACGCTGGGGGGGCTCAAATTTTGGGCTCAGCATAAGAACACAGTCGTATAGTATATCCAAAACGATAACCTATAGGTTTCGTGGGCTTAAAAATTTTCGAGAATTTCCTCATTTTTATCCCCTATCCCCCCAAATCAAAATGGCGGCACAACCTGCCAGACGAAGTAGACAATTGAAATTTGGTGAAATTATAGCTTTTGGTCCCTAACCGACGGGAAAATTCCAAGATGTTCAAATTTTTCACTTTTTACCCCCCAAAGATATCGAAATATGGAGGCAATTTTAATGACTGTGCAGACATTCCTTTTGAGCTATTTTTTGGCTAAACGGTAAGTCGTATCACAAAACGGATGGCACAATGTCCCTTCAATTCGGAGTGATCTACAACTTTGGTCCTGTGACATTTTGTCGTATCTCTCTCCCTTATACGTTAAATTTGGCCGTATTTCTGGATTGTTTGTAAATTTGGTGATTTTTACAAGTATATTTCATTGTTTGACACACTTATAAGAATGATAGGATCATAACGTTGTGTGCGCACATTGGCACGATTAAGGGACATATGTGTACGAAATTTCATGATTCTAGCTTATACATAAGTAGGCAAAATGTTATGTAAAATGTTAAATATGCACCCAAATTTCACCCTATTCAAAATTTGATCTCAATTTACCCCCTTAATATGGGAGATACGAGGAAATGGTTTAGAAACAAACATGTAGAGCGATAAATGAGGCGTCTGATGGCGCAAACCGTTTCTTAATATCACAAACCGTTTAGGAGATATGAATCTCGAAGTGGAAGTCTGCACTTTTCAACGTGCTCATGCTTATGCGTCATCTATATATATAAAAGCAAGTCGGGCTGGAGCGATGTATATATTAATATTTAAAAATGAAAAAAGACGTGAATTAATGAGGCACTTCCAGAAATCTCAGAAATTTGAAACTTTGTACGGAGGAAACTGATGACCCCAGGATCCCTAGAAAAATCGGAAATTCTCAAAATTCCCTGAAGGGGGCACGCTGGGGGGGCTCAAATTTTGGGCTCAGCATAAGAACACAGTCGTATAGTATATCCAAAACGATAACCTATAGGTTTCGTGGGCTTAAAAATTTTCGAGAATTTCCTCATTTTTATCCCCTATCCCCCCAAATCAAAATGGCGGCACAACCTGCCAGACGAAGTAGACAATTGAAATTTGGTGAAATTATAGCTTTTGGTCCCTAACCGACGGGAAAATTCCAAGATGTTCAAATTTTTCACTTTTTACCCCCCAAAGATATCGAAATATGGAGGCAATTTTAATGACTGTGCAGACATTCCTTTTGAGCTATTTTTTGGCTAAACGGTAAGTCGTATCACAAAACGGATGGCACAATGTCCCTTCAATTCGGAGTGATCTACAACTTTGGTCCTGTGACATTTTGTCGTATCTCTCTCCCTTATACGTTAAATTTGGCCGTATTTCTGGATTGTTTGTAAATTTGGTGATTTTTACAAGTATATTTCATTGTTTGACACACTTATAAGAATGATAGGATCATCACGTTGTGTGCGCACATTGGCACGATTAAGGGACATATGTGTACGAAATTTCATGATTCTAGCTTATACATAAGTAGGCAAAATGTTATGTAAAATGTTAAAAATGCACCCAAATTTCACCCTATTCAAAATTTGATCTCAATTTACCCCCTTAATATGGGAGATACGAGGAAATGGTTTAGAAACAAACATGTAGAGCGATAAATGAGGCGTCTGATGGCGCAAACCGTTTCTTAATATCACAAACCGTTTAGGAGATATGAATCTCGAAGTGGAAGTCTGCACTTTTCAACGTGCTCATGCTTATGCGTCATCTATATATATAAAAGCAAGTCGGGCTGGAGCGATGTATATATTAATATTTAAAAATGAAAAAAGACGTGAATTAATGAGGCACTTCCAGAAATCTCAGAAATTTGAAACTTTGTACGGAGGAAACTGATGACCCCAGGATCCCTAGAAAAATCGGAAATTCTCAAAATTCCCTGAAGGGGGCACGCTGGGGGGGCTCAAATTTTGGGCTCAGCATAAGAACACAGTCGTATAGTATATCCAAAACGATAACCTATAGGTTTCGTGGGCTTAAAAATTTTCGAGAATTTCCTCATTTTTATCCCCTATCCCCCCAAATCAAAATGGCGGCACAACCTGCCAGACGAAGTAGACAATTGAAATTTGGTGAAATTATAGCTTTTGGTCCCTAACCGACGGGAAAATTCCAAGATGTTCAAATTTTTCACTTTTTACCCCCCAAAGATATCGAAATATGGAGGCAATTTTAATGACTGTGCAGACATTCCTTTTGAGCTATTTTTTGGCTAAACGGTAAGTCGTATCACAAAACGGATGGCACATTGTCCCTTCAATTCGGAGTGATCTACAACTTTGGTCCTGTGACATTTTGTCGTATCTCTCTCCCTAATACGTTAAATTTGGCCGTATTTCCGGATTGTTCGTAAATTTGGTGATTTTTACAAATATATTTCATTGTTTGACACACTTATAAGAATGATAGGATCATCACGTTGTGTGCGCACATTGGCACGATTAAGGGACATGTGTGTACCAAATTTCATGATTCTAGCTTATACATAAGTAGGCAAAACGTAATGTAAAATGTTAAAAATGCACCCAAATTTCACCCTATTCAAAATTTGATCTCAATTTACCCCCTTAATATGGGAGATACGAGGAAATGGTTTAGAAACAAATATGTAGAGCGATAAATGAGGCGTCTGATGGCGCAAACCGTTTCTTAATATCACAAACCGTTTAGGAGATATGAATCTCGAAGTGGAAGTCTGCACTTTTCAACGTGCTCATGCTTATGCGTCATCTATATATATAAAAGCAAGTCGGGCTGGAGCGATGTATATATAAATATTTAAAAATGAAAAAAGACGTGAATTAATGAGGCACTTCCAGAAATCTCAGAAATTTGAAACTTTGTACGGAGGAAACTGATGACCCCAGGATCCCTAGAAAAATCGGAAATTCTCAAAATTCCCTGAAGGGGGCACGCTGGGGGGGCTCAAATTTTGGGCTCAGCATAAGAACACAGTCGTATAGTATATCCAAAACGATAACCTATAGGTTTCGTGGGCTTAAAAATTTTCGAGAATTTCCTCATTTTTATCCCCTATCCCCCCAAATCAAAATGGCGGCACAACCTGCCAGACGAAGTAGACAATTGAAATTTGGTGAAATTATAGCTTTTGGTCCCTAACCGACGGGAAAATTCCAAGATGTTCAAATTTTTCACTTTTTACCCCCCAAAGATATCGAAATATGGAGGCAATTTTAATGACTGTGCAGACATTCCTTTTGAGCTATTTTTTGGCTAAACGGTAAGTCGTATCACAAAAGGGATGGCACAATGTCCCTTCAATTCGGAGTGATCTACAACTTTGGTCCTGTGACATTTTGTCGTATCTCACTCCCTAATACGTTAAATTTGGCCGTATTTCTGGATTGTTCGTAAATTTGGTGATTTTTACAAGTATATTTCATTGTTTGACACACTTATAAGAATGATAGGATCATCACGTTGTGTGCGCACATTGGCACGATTAAGGGACATGTGTGTACCAAATTTCATGATTCTAGCTTATACATAAGTAGGCAAAACGTAATGTAAAATGTTAAAAATGCACCCAAATTTCACCCTATTCAAAATTTGATCTCAATTTACCCCCTTAATATGGGAGATACGAGGAAATGGTTTAGAAACAAATATGTAGAGCGATAAATGAGACGTCTGATGGCACAAACCGTTTCTTAATATCATAAACCGTTTAGGAGATATGAATCTCGAAGTGGAAGTCTGCACTTTTCAACGTGCTCATGCTTATGCGTCATCTATATATATAAAAGCAAGTCGGGCTGGAGCGATTTATATATAAATATATAAAAATGAAAAAAGGCGTGAATTAATGAGGCACTTCCAGAAATCTCAGAAATTTGAAACTTTGTACGGAGGAAACTGATGACCCCAGGATCCCTAGAAAAATCGGAAATTCTCAAAATTACCTGAAGGGGGCACGCTGGGGGGGCTCAAATTTTGGGCTCAGCATAAGAACACAGTCGTATAGTATATCCAAAACGATAACCTATAGGTTTCGTGGGCTTAAAAATTTTCGAGAATTTCCTCATTTTTATCCCCTATCCCCCCAAATCAAAATGGCGGCACAACCTGCCAGACGAAGTAGACAATTGAAATTTGGTGAAATTATAGCTTTTGGTCCCTAACCGACGGGAAAATTCCAAGATGTTCAAATTTTTCACTTTTTACCCCCCAAAGATATCGAAATATGGAGGCAATTTTAATGACTGTGCAGACATTCCTTTTGAGCTATTTTTTGGCTAAACGGTAAGTCGTATCACAAAACGGATGGCACAATGTCCCTTCAATTCGGAGTGATCTACAACTTTGGTCCTGTGACATTTTGTCGTATCTCTCTCCCTTATACGTTAAATTTGGCCGTATTTCTGGATTGTTTGTAAATTTGGTGATTTTTACAAGTATATTTCATTGTTTGACACACTTATAAGAATGATAGGATCATAACGTTGTGTGCGCACATTGGCACGATTAAGGGACATATGTGTACGAAATTTCATGATTCTAGCTTATACATAAGTAGGCAAAATGTTATGTAAAATGTTAAATATGCACCCAAATTTCACCCTATTCAAAATTTGATCTCAATTTACCCCCTTAATATGGGAGATACGAGGAAATGGTTTAGAAACAAACATGTAGAGCGATAAATGAGGCGTCTGATGGCGCAAACCGTTTCTTAATATCACAAACCGTTTAGGAGATATGAATCTCGAAGTGGAAGTCTGCACTTTTCAACGTGCTCATGCTTATGCGTCATCTATATATATAAAAGCAAGTCGGGCTGGAGCGATGTATATATTAATATTTAAAAATGAAAAAAGACGTGAATTAATGAGGCACTTCCAGAAATCTCAGAAATTTGAAACTTTGTACGGAGGAAACTGATGACCCCAGGATCCCTAGAAAAATCGGAAATTCTCAAAATTCCCTGAAGGGGGCACGCTGGGGGGGCTCAAATTTTGGGCTCAGCATAAGAACACAGTCGTATAGTATATCCAAAACGATAACCTATAGGTTTCGTGGGCTTAAAAATTTTCGAGAATTTCCTCATTTTTATCCCCTATCCCCCCAAATCAAAATGGCGGCACAACCTGCCAGACGAAGTAGACAATTGAAATTTGGTGAAATTATAGCTTTTGGTCCCTAACCGACGGGAAAATTCCAAGATGTTCAAATTTTTCACTTTTTACCCCCCAAAGATATCGAAATATGGAGGCAATTTTAATGACTGTGCAGACATTCCTTTTGAGCTATTTTTTGGCTAAACGGTAAGTCGTATCACAAAACGGATGGCACAATGTCCCTTCAATTCGGAGTGATCTACAACTTTGGTCCTGTGACATTTTGTCGTATCTCTCTCCCTTATACGTTAAATTTGGCCGTATTTCTGGATTGTTTGTAAATTTGGTGATTTTTACAAGTATATTTCATTGTTTGACACACTTATAAGAATGATAGGATCATCACGTTGTGTGCGCACATTGGCACGATTAAGGGACATATGTGTACGAAATTTCATGATTCTAGCTTATACATAAGTAGGCAAAATGTTATGTAAAATGTTAAAAATGCACCCAAATTTCACCCTATTCAAAATTTGATCTCAATTTACCCCCTTAATATGGGAGATACGAGGAAATGGTTTAGAAACAAACATGTAGAGCGATAAATGAGGCGTCTGATGGCGCAAACCGTTTCTTAATATCACAAACCGTTTAGGAGATATGAATCTCGAAGTGGAAGTCTGCACTTTTCAACGTGCTCATGCTTATGCGTCATCTATATATATAAAAGCAAGTCGGGCTGGAGCGATGTATATATTAATATTTAAAAATGAAAAAAGACGTGAATTAATGAGGCACTTCCAGAAATCTCAGAAATTTGAAACTTTGTACGGAGGAAACTGATGACCCCAGGATCCCTAGAAAAATCGGAAATTCTCAAAATTCCCTGAAGGGGGCACGCTGGGGGGGCTCAAATTTTGGGCTCAGCATAAGAACACAGTCGTATAGTATATCCAAAACGATAACCTATAGGTTTCGTGGGCTTAAAAATTTTCGAGAATTTCCTCATTTTTATCCCCTATCCCCCCAAATCAAAATGGCGGCACAACCTGCCAGACGAAGTAGACAATTGAAATTTGGTGAAATTATAGCTTTTGGTCCCTAACCGACGGGAAAATTCCAAGATGTTCAAATTTTTCACTTTTTACCCCCCAAAGATATCGAAATATGGAGGCAATTTTAATGACTGTGCAGACATTCCTTTTGAGCTATTTTTTGGCTAAACGGTAAGTCGTATCACAAAACGGATGGCACATTGTCCCTTCAATTCGGAGTGATCTACAACTTTGGTCCTGTGACATTTTGTCGTATCTCTCTCCCTAATACGTTAAATTTGGCCGTATTTCCGGATTGTTCGTAAATTTGGTGATTTTTACAAATATATTTCATTGTTTGACACACTTATAAGAATGATAGGATCATCACGTTGTGTGCGCACATTGGCACGATTAAGGGACATGTGTGTACCAAATTTCATGATTCTAGCTTATACATAAGTAGGCAAAACGTAATGTAAAATGTTAAAAATGCACCCAAATTTCACCCTATTCAAAATTTGATCTCAATTTACCCCCTTAATATGGGAGATACGAGGAAATGGTTTAGAAACAAATATGTAGAGCGATAAATGAGGCGTCTGATGGCGCAAACCGTTTCTTAATATCACAAACCGTTTAGGAGATATGAATCTCGAAGTGGAAGTCTGCACTTTTCAACGTGCTCATGCTTATGCGTCATCTATATATATAAAAGCAAGTCGGGCTGGAGCGATGTATATATAAATATTTAAAAATGAAAAAAGACGTGAATTAATGAGGCACTTCCAGAAATCTCAGAAATTTGAAACTTTGTACGGAGGAAACTGATGACCCCAGGATCCCTAGAAAAATCGGAAATTCTCAAAATTCCCTGAAGGGGGCACGCTGGGGGGGCTCAAATTTTGGGCTCAGCATAAGAACACAGTCGTATAGTATATCCAAAACGATAACCTATAGGTTTCGTGGGCTTAAAAATTTTCGAGAATTTCCTCATTTTTATCCCCTATCCCCCCAAATCAAAATGGCGGCACAACCTGCCAGACGAAGTAGACAATTGAAATTTGGTGAAATTATAGCTTTTGGTCCCTAACCGACGGGAAAATTCCAAGATGTTCAAATTTTTCACTTTTTACCCCCCAAAGATATCGAAATATGGAGGCAATTTTAATGACTGTGCAGACATTCCTTTTGAGCTATTTTTTGGCTAAACGGTAAGTCGTATCACAAAACGGATGGCACAATGTCTCTTCAATTCGGAGTGATCTACAACTTTGGTCCTGTGACATTTTGTCGTATCTCTCTCCCTTATACGTTAAATTTGGCCGTATTTCTGGATTGTTCGTAAATTTGGTGATTTTTACAAGTATATTTCATTGTTTGACACACTTATAAGAATGATAGGTTCATCACGTTGTGTGCGCACATTGGCACGATTAAGGGACATATGTGTACCAAATTTCATGATTCTAGCTTATACATAAGTAGGCAAAAAGTAATGTAAAATGTTAAAAATGCACCCAAATTTCACCCTATTCAAAATTTGATCTCAATTTACCCCCTTAATATGGGAGATACGAGGAAATGGTTTAGAAACAAACATGTAGAGCGATAAATGAGGCGTCTGATGGCGCAAACCGTTTCTTAATATCATAAACCGTTTAGGAGATATGAATCTCGAAGTGGAAGTCTGCACTTTTCAACGTGCTCATGCTTATTTGTCATATATATATATAAATATATATATAAAAGCAAGTCGGGCTGGAGCGATGTATATATAAATATATAAAAATGAAAAAAGACGTGAATTAATGAGGCACTTCCAGAAATCTCAGAAATTTGAAACTTTGTACGGAGGAAACTTATGACCCCAGGATCCCTAGAAAAATCGGAAATTCTCAAAATTCCCTGAAAGGGGCACGCTGGGGGGGCTCAAATTTTGGGCTCAGCATAAGAACACAGTCGTATAGTATATCCAAAACGATAACCTATAGGTTTCGTGGGCTTAAAAATTTTCGAGAATTTCCTCATTTTTATCCCCTATCCCCCCAAATCAAAATGGCGGCACAACCTGCCAGACGAAGTAGACAATTGAAATTTGGTGAAATTATAGCTTTTGGTCCCTCACCGACGGGAAAATTCCAAGATGTTCAAATTTTTCACTTTTTACCCCCCAAAGATATCGACATATGGAGGCAATTTTAATGACTGTGCAGACATTCCTTTTGAGCTTTTTTTTGGCTAAACGGTAAGTCGTGTCACAAAACGGATGGCACAATGTCCCTTCAATTCGGAGTGATCTACAACTTTGGTCCTGTGACATTTTGTCGTATCTCTCTCCCTTATACGTTAAATTTGGCCGTATTTCTGGATTGTTCGTAAATTTGGTGATTTTTACAAGTATATTTCATTGTTTGACACACTTATAAGAATGATAGGATCATCACGTTGTGTGCGCACATTGGCACGATTAAGGGACATATGTATACCAAATTTCATGATTCTAGCTTATACATAAGTAGGCAAAAAGTAATGTAAAATGTTAAAAATGCACCCAAATTTCACCCTATTCAAAATGTGATCTCAATTTACCCCCTTAATATGGGAGATACGAGGAAATGGTTTCGAAACAAACATGTAGAGCGATAAATGAGGCGTCTGATGGCGCAAACCGTTTCTTAATATCATAAACCGTTTAGGAGATATGCATCTCGAAGTGGAAGTCTGCACTTTTCAACGTGCTCATGCTTATCCGTCATCTATATATATAAAAGCAAGTCGGGCTGGAGCGATGTATATATAAATATTTAAAAATGAAAAAAGACGTGAATTAATGAGGCACTTCCAGAAATCTCAGAAATTTGAAACTTTGTACGGAGGAAACTGATGACCCCAGGATCCCTAGAAAAATCGGAAATTCTCAAAATTCCCTGAAGGGGGCACGCTGGGGGGGCTCAAATTTTGGGCTCAGCATAAGAACACAGTCGTATAGTATATCCAAAACGATAACCTATAGGTTTCGTGGGCTTAAAAATTTTCGAGAATTTCCTCATTTTTATCCCCTATCCCCCCAAATCAAAATGGCGGCACAACCTGCCAGACGAAGTAGACAATTGAAATTTGGTGAAATTATAGCTTTTGGTCCCTAACCGACGGGAAAATTCCAAGATGTTCAAATTTTTCACTTTTTACCCCCCAAAGATATCGAAATATGGAGGCAATTTTAATGACTGTGCAGACATTCCTTTTGAGCTATTTTTTGGCTAAACGGTAAGTCGTATCACAAAAGGGATGGCACAATGTCCCTTCAATTCGGAGTGATCTACAACTTTGGTCCTGTGACATTTTGTCGTATCTCACTCCCTAATACGTTAAATTTGGCCGTATTTCTGGATTGTTCGTAAATTTGGTGATTTTTACAAGTATATTTCATTGTTTGACACACTTATAAGAATGATAGGATCATCACGTTGTGTGCGCACATTGGCACGATTAAGGGACATGTGTGTACCAAATTTCATGATTCTAGCTTATACATAAGTAGGCAAAACGTAATGTAAAATGTTAAAAATGCACCCAAATTTCACCCTATTCAAAATTTGATCTCAATTTACCCCCTTAATATGGGAGATACGAGGAAATGGTTTAGAAACAAATATGTAGAGCGATAAATGAGACGTCTGATGGCACAAACCGTTTCTTAATATCATAAACCGTTTAGGAGATATGAATCTCGAAGTGGAAGTCTGCACTTTTCAACGTGCTCATGCTTATGCGTCATCTATATATATAAAAGCAAGTCGGGCTGGAGCGATTTATATATAAATATATAAAAATGAAAAAAGGCGTGAATTAATGAGGCACTTCCAGAAATCTCAGAAATTTGAAACTTTGTACGGAGGAAACTGATGACCCCAGGATCCCTAGAAAAATCGGAAATTCTCAAAATTACCTGAAGGGGGCACGCTGGGGGGGCTCAAATTTTGGGCTCAGCATAAGAACACAGTCGTATAGTATATCCAAAACGATAACCTATAGGTTTCGTGGGCTTAAAAATTTTCGAGAATTTCCTCATTTTTATCCCCTATCCCCCCAAATCAAAATGGCGGCACAACCTGCCAGACGAAGTAGACAATTGAAATTTGGTGAAATTATAGCTTTTGGTCCCTAACCGACGGGAAAATTCCAAGATGTTCAAATTTTTCACTTTTTACCCCCCAAAGATATCGAAATATGGAGGCAATTTTAATGACTGTGCAGACATTCCTTTTGAGCTATTTTTTGGCTAAACGGTAAGTCGTATCACAAAACGGATGGCACAATGTCCCTTCAATTCGGAGTGATCTACAACTTTGGTCCTGTGACATTTTGTCGTATCTCTCTCCCTTATACGTTAAATTTGGCCGTATTTCTGGATTGTTTGTAAATTTGGTGATTTTTACAAGTATATTTCATTGTTTGACACACTTATAAGAATGATAGGATCATAACGTTGTGTGCGCACATTGGCACGATTAAGGGACATATGTGTACGAAATTTCATGATTCTAGCTTATACATAAGTAGGCAAAATGTTATGTAAAATGTTAAAAATGCACCCAAATTTCACCCTATTCAAAATTTGATCTCAATTTACCCCCTTAATATGGGAGATACGAGGAAATGGTTTAGAAACAAACATGTAGAGCGATAAATGAGGCGTCTGATGGCGCAAACCGTTTCTTAATATCACAAACCGTTTAGGAGATATGAATCTCGAAGTGGAAGTCTGCACTTTTCAACGTGCTCATGCTTATGCGTCATCTATATATATAAAAGCAAGTCGGGCTGGAGCGATGTATATATAAATATTTAAAAATGAAAAAAGACGTGAATTAATGAGGCACTTCCAGAAATCTCAGAAATTTGAAACTTTGTACGGAGGAAACTGATGACCCCAGGATCCCTAGAAAAATCGGAAATTCTCAAAATTCCCTGAAGGGGGCACGCTGGGGGGGCTCAAATTTTGGGCTCAGCATAAGAACACAGTCGTATAGTATATCCAAAACGATAACCTATAGGTTTCGTGGGCTTAAAAATTTTCGAGAATTTCCTCATTTTTATCCCCTATCCCCCCAAATCAAAATGGCGGCACAACCTGCCAGACGAAGTAGACAATTGAAATTTGGTGAAATTATAGCTTTTGGTCCCTAACCGATGGGAAAATTCCAAGATGTTCAAATTTTTCACTTTTTACCCCCCAAAGATATCGAAATATGGAGGCAATTTTAATGACTGTGCAGACATTCCTTTTGAGCTATTTTTTGGCTAAACGGTAAGTCGTATCACAAAACGGATGGCACATTGTCCCTTCAATTCGGAGTGATCTACAACTTTGGTCCTGTGACATTTTGTCGTATCTCTCTCCCTAATACGTTAAATTTGGCCGTATTTCCGGATTGTTCGTAAATTTGGTGATTTTTACAAATATATTTCATTGTTTGACACACTTATAAGAATGATAGGATCATCACGTTGTGTGCGCACATTGGCACGATTAAGGGACATGTGTGTACCAAATTTCATGATTCTAGCTTATATATAAGTAGGCAAAACGTAATGTAAAATGTTAAAAATGCACCCAAATTTCACCCTATTCAAAATTTGATCTCAATTTACCCCCTTAATATGGGAGATACGAGGAAATGGTTTAGAAACAAATATGTAGAGCGATAAATGAGGCGTCTGATGGCGCAAACCGTTTCTTAATATCACAAACCGTTTAGGAGATATGAATCTCGAAGTGGAAGTCTGCACTTTTCAACGTGCTCATGCTTATGCGTCATCTATATATATAAAAGCAAGTCGGGCTGGAGCGATGTATATATAAATATTTAAAAATGAAAAAAGACGTGAATTAATGAGGCACTTCCAGAAATCTCAGAAATTTGAAACTTTGTACGGAGGAAACTGATGACCCCAGGATCCCTAGAAAAATCGGAAATTCTCAAAATTCCCTGAAGGGGGCACGCTGGGGGGGCTCAAATTTTGGGCTCAGCATAAGAACACAGTCGTATAGTATATCCAAAACGATAACCTATAGGTTTCGTGGGCTTAAAAATTTTCGAGAATTTCCTCATTTTTATCCCCTATCCCCCCAAATCAAAATGGCGGCACAACCTGCCAGACGAAGTAGACAATTGAAATTTGGTGAAATTATAGCTTTTGGTCCCTAACCGACGGGAAAATTCCAAGATGTTCAAATTTTTCACTTTTTACCCCCCAAAGATATCGAAATATGGAGGCAATTTTAATGACTGTGCAGACATTCCTTTTGAGCTATTTTTTGGCTAAACGGTAAGTCGTATCACAAAACGGATGGCACAATGTCCCTTCAATTCGGAGTGATCTACAACTTTGGTCCTGTGACATTTTGTCGTATCTCACTCCCTAATACGTTAAATTTGGCCGTATTTCTGGATTGTTCGTAAATTTGGTGATTTTTACAAGTATATTTCATTGTTTGACACACTTATAAGAATGATAGGATCATCACGTTGTGTGCGCACATTGGCACGATTAAGGGACATGTGTGTACCAAATTTCATGATTCTAGCTTATACATAAGTAGGCAAAACGTAATGTAAAATGTTAAAAATGCACCCAAATTTCACCCTATTCAAAATTTGATCTCAATTTACCCCCTTAATATGGGAGATACGAGGAAATGGTTTAGAAACAAATATGTAGAGCGATAAATGAGACGTCTGATGGCACAAACCGTTTCTTAATATCATAAACCGTTTAGGAGATATGAATCTCGAAGTGGAAGTCTGCACTTTTCAACGTGCTCATGCTTATGCGTCATCTATATATATAAAAGCAAGTCGGGCTGGAGCGATTTATATATAAATATATAAAAATGAAAAAAGGCGTGAATTAATGAGGCACTTCCAGAAATCTCAGAAATTTGAAACTTTGTACGGAGGAAACTGATGACCCCAGGATCCCTAGAAAAATCGGAAATTCTCAAAATTACCTGAAGGGGGCACGCTGGGGGGGCTCAAATTTTGGGCTCAGCATAAGAACACAGTCGTATAGTATATCCAAAACGATAACCTATAGGTTTCGTGGGCTTAAAAATTTTCGAGAATTTCCTCATTTTTATCCCCTATCCCCCCAAATCAAAATGGCGGCACAACCTGCCAGACGAAGTAGACAATTGAAATTTGGTGAAATTATAGCTTTTGGTCCCTAACCGACGGGAAAATTCCAAGATGTTCAAATTTTTCACTTTTTACCCCCCAAAGATATCGAAATATGGAGGCAATTTTAATGACTGTGCAGACATTCCTTTTGAGCTATTTTTTGGCTAAACGGTAAGTCGTATCACAAAACGGATGGCACAATGTCGCTTCAATTCGGAGTGATCTACAACTTTGGTCCTGTGACATTTTGTCGTATCTCTCTCCCTTATACGTTAAATTTGGCCGTATTTCTGGATTGTTTGTAAATTTGGTGATTTTTACAAGTATATTTCATTGTTTGACACACTTATAAGAATGATAGGATCATAACGTTGTGTGCGCACATTGGCACGATTAAGGGACATATGTGTACGAAATTTCATGATTCTAGCTTATACATAAGTAGGCAAAATGTTATGTAAAATGTTAAAAATGCACCCAAATTTCACCCTATTCAAAATTTGATCTCAATTTACCCCCTTAATATGGGAGATACGAGGAAATGGTTTAGAAACAAACATGTAGAGCGATAAATGAGGCGTCTGATGGCGCAAACCGTTTCTTAATATCACAAACCGTTTAGGAGATATGAATCTCGAAGTGGAAGTCTGCACTTTTCAACGTGCTCATGCTTATGCGTCATCTATATATATAAAAGCAAGTCGGGCTGGAGCGATGTATATATAAATATTTAAAAATGAAAAAAGACGTGAATTAATGAGGCACTTCCAGAAATCTCAGAAATTTGAAACTTTGTACGGAGGAAACTGATGACCCCAGGATCCCTAGAAAAATCGGAAATTCTCAAAATTCCCTGAAGGGGGCACGCTGGGGGGGGCTCAAATTTTGGGCTCAGCATAAGAACACAGTCGTATAGTATATCCAAAACGATAACCTATAGGTTTCGTGGGCTTAAAAATTTTCGAGAATTTCCTCATTTTTATCCCCTATCCCCCCAAATCAAAATGGCGGCACAACCTGCCAGACGAAGTAGACAATTGAAATTTGGTGAAATTATAGCTTTTGGTCCCTAACCGACGGGAAAATTCCAAGATGTTCAAATTTTTCACTTTTTACCCCCCAAAGATATCGAAATATGGAGGCAATTTTAATGACTGTGCAGACATTCCTTTTGAGCTATTTTTTGGCTAAACGGTAAGTCGTATCACAAAACGGATGGCACATTGTCCCTTCAATTCGGAGTGATCTACAACTTTGGTCCTGTGACATTTTGTCGTATCTCTCTCCCTAATACGTTAAATTTGGCCGTATTTCCGGATTGTTCGTAAATTTGGTGATTTTTACAAATATATTTCATTGTTTGACACACTTATAAGAATGATAGGATCATCACGTTGTGTGCGCACATTGGCACGATTAAGGGACATGTGTGTACCAAATTTCATGATTCTAGCTTATACATAAGTAGGCAAAAAGTAATGTAAAATGTTAAAAATGCACCCAAATTTCACCCTATTCAAAATTTGATTTCAATTTACCCCCTTAATATGGGAGATACGAGGAAATGGTTTAGAAACAAATATGTAGAGCGATAAATGAGGCGTCGGATGGCGCAAACCGTTTCTTAATATCATAAACCGTTTAGGAGATATGAATCTCGAAGTGGAAGTCTGCACTTTTCAACGTGCTCATGCTTATCCGTCATCTATATATATAAAAGCAAGTCGGGCTGGAGCGATGTATATATAAATATTTAAAAATGAAAAAAGACGTGAATTAATGAGGCACTTCCAGAAATCTCAGAAATTTGAAACTTTGTACGGAGGAAACTGATGACCCCAGGATCCCTAGAAAAATCGGAAATTCTCAAAATTCCCTGAAGGGGGCACGCTGGGGGGGCTCAAATTTTGGGCTCAGCATAAGAACACAGTCGTATAGTATATCCAAAACGATAACCTATAGGTTTCGTGGGCTTAAAAATTTTCGAGAATTTCCTCATTTTTATCCCCTATCCCCCCAAATCAAAATGGCGGCACAACCTGCCAGACGAAGTAGACAATTGAAATTTGGTGAAATTATAGCTTTTGGTCCCTAACCGACGGGAAAATTCCAAGATGTTCAAATTTTTCACTTTTTACCCCCCAAAGATATCGAAATATGGAGGCAATTTTAATGACTGTGCAGACATTCCTTTTGAGCTATTTTTTGGCTAAACGGTAAGTCGTATCACAAAACGGATGGCACAATGTCCCTTCAATTCGGAGTGATCTACAACTTTGGTCCTGTGACATTTTGTCGTATCTCTCTCCCTTATACGTTAAATTTGGCCGTATTTCTGGATTGTTTGTAAATTTGGTGATTTTTACAAGTATATTTCATTGTTTGACACACTTATAAGAATGATAGGTTCATCACGTTGTGTGCGCACATTGGCACGATTAAGGGACATATGTGTACGAAATTTCATGATTCTAGCTTATACATAAGTAGGCAAAATGTTATGTAAAATGTTAAAAATGCACCCAAATTTCACCCTATTCAAAATTTGATCTCAATTTACCCCCTTAATATGGGAGATACGAGGAAATGGTTTAGAAACAAACATGTAGAGCGATAAATGAGGCGTCTGATGGCGCAAACCGTTTCTTAATATCATAAACCGTTTAGGAGATATGAATCTCGAAGTGGAAGTCTGCACTTTTCAACGTGCTCATGCTTATCCGTCGTCTATATAAATTAAATCGTAACGACCGTGTGTCTGTACATTGATTATTTTGGCGAAATTTCCGTACAGTTATCCGTTTCACCTGTAATTATGACCATCTGCATCATTTTTAGCTTTGGTGTCCGTTTGTCTGTTTGTTTGTCTGTTTGTCTGTTTGTCTGTCCTTCTATAACTTGAAAACTACTGGATATATTTCCACCAAACTTCATATTTAGAATCCACCTGTCCTTGGGTAGGTTTTAGCGCAAAAAATAAAAGCGTAACGACCGTGTGTCTGTACATTGATTTTGGCGAAATTTCCGTACAGTTATCCGTTTCAGGTGTAATAATGACCATCTCCATCATTTTTATCTTTGGTGTCTGTTTGTCTGTTTGTCTGTTTGTCTGTCCTTCTATAACTTGAAAACTACTGGATATGTTTCCACCAAACTTCATATTTAGAATCCACCTCTCCTTGGGTAGGTTTTAGCTCAAATATCGTTTCTAAATCCCTGAACTGAGTGGGGATTTTTACGAAACCGAAACCGTGATTTTGCACTCCCTCAAAGTATACACAACCGAACTTAATGGAAATCAACCTGCCTTAATGAAAATGAATTTCTAAACCTTTTTTTCTCATGTGCATCATTTCGATAACAGGATTTAGTAAGGGATATATCATTAACGGACCGTTTTTCGGTACAAATCCCAGCGGGTGCGTGTAAAGCGTACTTCTTACAACTTGAAAACTAACAAGATATTTGAACCAAATTTTATATATAGCATCCATCTGTCCAGGGGTAGGTTTCCTTGGTGTCTGTTAGTTAGTTAGTTTGTTTGTTTGTTTGTTTCTTTGTTTGTTGGTCTGTTTGTCTTTCTCTAACTTGAAAACTACTGGATATATTTCCACCAAACTTCATATTTAGAATCCACCTGTCCTTTGGGGAGGTTTTAGGGCAAATATTGTTTCTAAATCCCTGAACTAATTGGGGGTTTATACGAAACCGAAACCGTGATTTTGCACTCCCTCTAAATACACACAACCAAACTTTATGGAAATCTACCTACCTTAATGGAAATTAATTTCTAAACCTTTTCTTCTCATGTGCATAATTTCAATCACTTACAGGAAAGATAGTATGATCAAACTCTACACGAACATTGGCCCACCCAGTACCCATATGTGAGCCAAATGCTATGCCACATAATTATCCGAAAAGTAATGGAAATGTAAGATATTCTTACACAAATTTCAACCTATTCAACGTTTTTGATTCAATCTGACCCATGAATAGATTAGATGCGAGAAAATATCATAGGACCAGCCATTTAGATTGCTAAATACTGCGCCTTACGGTACAATCCTTTGTCGATATGACGTACCGTTTAGCAGCAGTTAATCTGTAAATGAAGGTCTGCAATATTGTAAACATTCATATACTTTCGTATGTCCATCTGTATATATATTCATTGATGTCGATTTGTAGAGATCGAGAAAGGATGTGTCTGCTATTGTAATCAGTGCTCCCTACACCGACTTTGACTGCTGGCAGTAGGAATGGGGTCCTTCTCCAACTCCTGTGTAACTGGCATTAGTAAGGAGGGCCTACCATTTTAATGAATAATTCACTTTTCGATTTGTCTTGCAGAAGGCAAGGGATCATGCAGTTTTGTTCGAAAGTCCCCTACTCTATTGTGTTTGGCTCTAGGCCAGGGTGCCCGCCATTATAAACAAATGTTCCAATCTAAAATTTGACTAGCATTAGGCATTGTGGCCTGCTATTTTCATGGAAACTCACTAATTCTGTGTGACTGGCAGTAAGCTGGCTAGCAGCAGTAAAAAGGGACTGTCATTATAATGATAACTGCACAACTCAATTTTGACTGGTGGTAGGGAAGTTGCCTGGTATTATAATAAAAACTCCTCAACTGTAACCTGTCTGAAAGTAGGAAATGGGTCTGCCATTGTAACTAAAACTCCCCAAATCGATTGTGACCGCGCAGTAGGCATTGGGGCCTGCAATTATAATGTAAACTTGCCAACTCGATTGTGAATGGCAGTAGGCAAGTGAGCCTGGCGTTATCATCACAACTCCGCAACCCTCACTTTACATTGGAAACAACGTATGTGGACCTCCCCATGCTATTTCTCGGATAAGGCTAAGAGACATGCAATTTTAAAACAATCTCATTTGCTGCACGCACAGTATTTACGTCGATATCCGTATACAATGTAGAATACCGTAGCGAAGCACGGGTACATTTGCTAGTTATTATTATTACTGTTATTGGTGCGTTGATGTGGATGAGCAGAGTGACAATCCTAAGTCCCAAACTTGAAATTTGCTCACTGTACTTCGCTTACACTTATCGTTTCTTGTGGACTTAGCACATTATTTTCAAGCCTGTAACGCAACGTGCTGCAACTAATTTAGCTGTTTCTTTGAAAGTGGGTAGTTTTGACAAATTCAGCGTCATTTTATTAATTTATCATACGGTGTTATCTCTAGTGTTATATGAAAGAGCTCTTATTTTACAAGCAGCACTCTATTTGTTAGATTATGTATTGAGATACACAACACGCTCGCCGTACAGAGACATGCACGGTGCACCTGAAAGTAGACCACACACCCCACACATTCAATCATGCTATTATCAGGGGAATTGTGTGCCTTGCGAACTCAGAACACATAATTATCTTGGGTAACAACTCTTGGATATATATTGATGATTCGTCTCGTTTTGTAATTATTGACTTAACGTCGAAGAGGAGAAAGAAATGTACTCGTGTCACTCATAAAACGTACGTTCGATTTCCGATTAGGCAGTGGAAAAGTGTAGAAACTGGGTTTTTACTTCTAGGGCGGGAGGTAACACCGCGACGCACTCAGCATACAACAGAATAATTCCTGATGGACCGAACAAGCAAGTGACCGTGGCTGAATGCAAGCTCACAGCTGCGCGACCATAACCGCACGGCCAAATCGGTCGGTTCCAGAATCTTAGGAACTGGTATGTTATAATGAAATAGTTCAGCCTATGTGAAGAGCTCGTATCCAAAACTCACTAAGTCAGTTTTGGGAGAAATTGAGAAATCCGTTGGATCTTATTTGTAATGTGTAGACCTATCTACTGTATGTTACTCACTGTCTGTCTGTTAGGTCATTAGCCCAGGGGCTGGTTGGATCCTCAAATAGCACCACCAAAGGTTATGCGGTTATAAGGAAACCTCGAAAACCAATGGCAGCACCAAAATGAGGCGTACTAGGCAAGATGAGGAGTGTGGTAGTTTGCCATTGCTTTCCTCACTGGGTCAGAAAATACTATTGCAGCACGACTAACCCTATGAGCAGCACCTTTCATAACACTCAGAAGCACTATTCATGCTCTGAATGTCATTACTCAGCACTACCCATACCCCAGCAACTTCCATATTGTTACAGCCACGGATGTTGACTGGGACTTCGGTGGAAGCTACACTTTACTCTGCTGTGAGCGTGCATCCGGGAGATAGTAGGTTCGAATCCCACTATCGGCAGCCCTGAAAATGGTTTTCGGTGGTTTCCCATTTTCACACCAGGCAAATGCTGGGGCTGTACCTAAATTAAGGCCACGGCCGCTTCCTTCTAACTCCTAGGCCTTTCCTATCCCAACGTCGCCATAAAAGTACTGTATCCATGAAGAAATGACAGCAGGCAGACGTTACTCACTATGTCATCGTAAATTGTATCGTAGAATATTGTATTTTTTCAAACTGTACTAAGACAGGCCGCGATGTTTTCCAAACTCTGCTAAGTCTATTGCGCATGCGTACGATTAAGCTCCTGTTTCCTGCCAGTAACTTGATGGCTATTTCCTGTATCATTTATTGGTGTGCTGTGTTTAAGAGCATTTTTCCACATATTAAGAAAGTGCACAACATGAGTGATTTTGATTTAGAAGATTTAAACATTCCTTTAGAAGATTTCGGTAGAAGCACGAATATAAGAAGAGATGCAAACACCTGGGATAAAACAAATCGCAAGCCAGCAAGCAACAATTCTAGTGCTCACCCTGCATCTCGTATCGCCTGCAGACATGCTGGAAGACCGAACTATACACGCAAGGTAGAATTGTTGAGTCAAATGGGCATACCTCATTTCCGTGACAAACTGTATGACAACAAGTCAAAAGACAGATGGCATTCACTTAAACCGCAGTGGTAGATATAAGTTAGGAAACTTGTTTAGAAGGTTCATAGGCAGGTTCATTCAGAGAAACGGGGTGGCCTAGGGAGCGGTGTTAAGCGAACAGGGAACTGGAAATCAGGTAGGGATGACACAAAAAAGTTAGTGCTCAAATGTAGAAGCATTGCAAGCAAAGGAATCGAATTAAGTAATTTAATAGATATATACTTACCAGATATTGTAATAGGAGTTGAATCATGACTGAGAAATGATATAATGGATGAAGAAATATTCTCACGGAACTGGAGTGTGTATCGCAGAGGTAGGATAGGAATGGTAGGAGAGGAAGTATTAATTCTGGTGAAATAAGAATTTATAAGTTAAGAAAAAGTTAATGATGTATAACATGAAATTCTGGGTGTAAGGCTCATCTCTAAGGATAATACGCAACTTGATGTCTTTGGAGTGTACAGACCGGGAAAGGGTAGCGCTGACGCTGATTCAGAATTATTTGATAAGATAATCAGCTATGTTGGAAATTATATGGAAAGGAATGTGATAGTAGCAGGTGATCTCAATTTACCAAATGTCAATTGGGAAGGTAATGCGAACGACAGGAAGCATGACCAACAAATGGCAAATAAGTTAATATGGGAAGGGCACCTGATTAATAAAGAGATGGAACCAACTAGAGGAAAGAATATTCTGGATGTGGTGCTGATAAAACCAGATGAGCTCTGTAGAGAAACCGAAGTAATAGATGGTATTAGTGATCTTGAAGCTGTTTTCGTCGTAGTTAAATATAAATGTGAAAGAAAGGAGGGTATTAAAATTAGGACTATTAGGCAGTACCATATGGCTGATAAAACAGGCATGAGGGAGTTTTTAACAAGTAACTATGATTGGTGGAAAATGGTAAATAAAAATGTAAACAGACTCTGGGATGGGTTTAAAGCAATTGTCGAGGAATGTGAAAAGGTTTGTACCTTTAAAGGTGGTAAGGAATGGTAAAGATCAACTACATTATAACAGAGAAGTAAAGAGACTAAGACGGAGGAGCAGGTTGGAAAGAAATAGAGTTAGAAATGGTTATGGAAATAAGAAATTGAAGGAACTTACTAGGAAATTGAATCTATCGAAGAAGTCAGCTAAGGATAACATGATGCAAAGCATAATTTGTGCTCATACAAATTTTAGTGAAAAATGGAAGGGTATGTTTAGGTACTTTAAGGCAGAAACAGGTTCAAAGAACGACATTCCAGGAATCATTAATGAACAAGGGGAGTGTGTATGCGAGGATCTTCAAAAGGCAGAAGTATTCAGTCAGCAGTATGTTAAGATTGTTGGTTACAAGGATAATGTCCAGACAGGGGATCTGAGTAATACTAAAGAAGTATAAAAATTTACCTAACAATGACATTTACAGTAAGATACAAAAATTGAAAACTAGAAAAGCAGCTGGAATTGATAAGATTTCTGGGGATATACTAAAGGCAATGGATTGGGATATAGTACCATATCTGAAATACTTATTTGATTATTGTTTGGTTGAAGGAGCTATACCAAATGAATGGAGAGTTGCTATAGTAGCCCTTGTGTATAAAGGAAAGGGTGATAGACATAGGACTGAAAATTATAGGCCAGTCAGTTTGACATGTATTGCATGTAAGCCTTTGGAATGCATTCTTTCTGATTATATTGGACATGTATGCGAAATTAATAACTGGTTTGACAGAAGGCAGTTTGGGTTTAGGAAAGGTTATTCCACTGATGCTCAGCTTGTAGGATTTCAGCAAGATATAGCATATATCTTGGATTCAGGAGGCCAAATGGACTGTATTGCGATTGACCTATCTAAGACCTTTCTTAGGTTATATCATGGAATACTACTGACAAGAATGAGTGCTATTGGACTAGAAAATAGAGGGCTGAATGGGTGGCTATATTTCTAGAAAATAGAACTCAGAGAATTAGAGTAGGCGAAGCTTAATCTGACCCTGTAATAATTAAGAGGGGAATTCCTCAAGGCCGTATTATTGGACTTTTATGTTTTCTTATATATATCAATGATATGTGTAAAGAAGTGGAATCAGAGATCAGGCTGTTTGCAGATGATGTTATTTTGTACAAAGTAATAAATAAGTTACAAGATTGTGTGCAACTGCAGGGTGACCTCGATAGTGTTGTGAGAAGGACGGTGGGCAATGGCATGATGATAAATGGGGTTAAAAGTCAGGTCAGGTTGTGAGGCAAATAGCAAAAGTCGTCTCAGTTCTAATTACTGTGTTGATGGGGTGAAAGTTCCTTTTGGGGATCATTGTAAGTACCTAGGTGTTAATATAAGAAAAGACCTTCATTGGGGTAATCGCATAAATATGATTGTCAATAAAGGGTACAGATCTCTGCACATGGTTGTGAGGGTATTTAGGGGTTGTAGCAAGGATGTAAAGGAGAGGGCATATAAGTCTCTGGTAAGACCCCAACTAGAGTATGGTTCCAGTGTATGGGACCCTCACCAGGATTACTTGATTCAAGAATTGGAAAAAAATCCAAATAAAGGCAGCTCGATTTGTTCTGGGAGATTTCCGACAAAAGAGTTGCGTTACAAGAGTGTTGTAAAGTTTGGGCTGGGAAGACTTAGGAGAAATGAGACGAGCTGCTCGATTAAGTGGTATGTTCCGAGCTGTCAGCGGAGAGACGGCGTGGGAGGACATCAGTAGACGAATAAGTTTGAGTGGTGTCTTTAAAAGTAGGAAAGATCATAATATGAAGATATTGGAATTCAAGAGGACAAAATGGGGCAAATATTCGTTTATAGGAAGGGGAGTTAGGAATTGGAATAACTTACCGAGGGAAATGTTCAACAATTTTCCAATTTCTTTGCGATCATTTAAGAAAATGCTAGGAAAACAACAGATAGGAAATTTTCTACGTGGGCGACTGCCCTAAATGCAGATCAGTAGTGACTGATTGAGTAGTGATTGTGATTGTGGAGCAAAATAGCTTCCTTCTAAAACATATTGCAACCACAGAACCAAAATCACATCGACCAAGGAATGTAGACAACCACGTGTTAGGTTATTTACACAATATTTTATACGGAGGGCCAACGGCCGTAGCCGTGTTCAAACACCGTATCCCGTGACAACTCCGAAGTTAAGCAACATTGGGCATGGTCAAGATTTGGATGAGTTGCCACGCGCTGTTGTTGGGGGTAATGGAATGGAGGAGCGGAAAGGAACTGGCCAACCTACCGTACGTAAACTCCGGCTCAGGCACACCTCAGCGGAGGTTCGGACCTGCCTTCGGGCAGAATACACCCTTATCTTACCCGAGCAAGCTCAGTTATACTACAATAAAGCTCTCAAGAACTTGGGAGATGATGCAGATCTAGTTGATCACACAGAAATTCACTGTGCTGAAGAAGAGCTGTTTATGTAGTACAATGTTAACCCTGTTCAAATGTGTTTGTTCTTGGAATTTGTTTATTATAGACTTGTATTCTTAAATTATTTTTAATGGCAGGTATTGCACAATTCAGTAACGTTTACTTAGCCTCATTGGTTTTCAACGGAAGTTTGTGTAATCTAGAATAAATCACTAAAATACTATTGATTTGAGTGGTTGATTCCGATCTGACAAATGTGTAACTTACCATGTGCATGAGGATGTTTTATTCCAGAACTCACAAAGTCTGTAGCTGTTTTCAAGAAATGACCTAAGTCAAGTGACATAG
This sequence comes from Anabrus simplex, assembly GCF_040414725.1. Taxonomy (NCBI): domain Eukaryota; kingdom Metazoa; phylum Arthropoda; class Insecta; order Orthoptera; family Tettigoniidae; genus Anabrus; species Anabrus simplex. The sequence goes on along the minus strand of NC_090268.1, from coordinate 403,245,775 downwards.
TTTACTTTTAAACTTGTGAAAATTTAGATTTTATAATTCCACCTTTACAATACTGTAATTGTCTTTATTACAAAGACTACATTAAATTACACTCGTGAAACATGTTTCGTCCTTTTATAGGACATCTTCAGTCACAAATACAAATACATGACATTAAGAATAAGGCGAGGACACATTAAAATAAGCAAATGCAAAGTCTGTGTATCTTGTGACGCGGCGCGATAGCGTCTTGTCAATCTTCAATGTTAAAATGGTGCGTTGTGAAGATGATATGAAGCATGAAGTCCAATTAAAATCATATGTTAAAACTGTTGTTCAAAACAACGAATTGTCAATTATAAAACTACGTAAGTGGCTATGCAAATAAAATTATGTGCATATTGTACATAAAACAGTGTTCTGGTGATGCCACATTGTGATAGATTTCTTGATTAGGAGGTGGAGTTATACTGATGCAAGTTGAACCTGATTGTGTGTTGACAACAGGGGCCTAAAGAGAAAAAGAAAATATGAATGAACTGAAGAATAAAATGCCGTTAAATGTGAACTAAGTGACCATCCCGTCACTCACCTGCACGTGCAATAGTTTACTTTTGAAAAAATCTAGCCATTTTAATGTTAATAACTTCAAAATCGGGTTTTGGTTTTTTTACCATTGTTCTTCATATTAATTTGAAAAATGTGTTTTCATTTCATAATGAAGTAATATTGGTAGCCTCCGTGGCTCAGACGGCAGCGCGCCGGCCTCTCACCGCTGGGTCCCGTGATTCAAATTCCGGTCACTCGATGTGAGATTTGTGTTGGACAAAGCGGAGGCGGGACAGGTTTTTCTCCGAGTACTCCGGTTTTCCCTGTCATCTTTCATTCCAGCAACATTCTCCACTATCATTTCATTCCATCTGTCAGTAATTAATCATTGTCCCAGAGGAGTGCGACAGGCTTCGGCAGCCGGCACGATTTCTATCCTCGCCGCAAGATGGAGGCTTAATTCATTCCCTACCAGATCCGGTCATTGACTGGAAAACAGGTTGTAGGTTTTCATTTTTCAATGAAGTAATAGTGGCAAAGTATGCTCCGGTTAAAATAAATTATTTCCTGGAAAGTCATCATTTATGACTTAGTGAGTTTTGGAAATGAGCTCTTCTCGTTTAAACAGGATCAAACAATGTATGGACGTATTTATTCAGATTCATTACGCGATATTTCTCCGTCAAGTTTTGATATCGGCAGGTGTCAAATATTTAGTGAACTTCGCTTTCTAGTATTAGCAAACTCCATCTACGTAGTATGTGAAGTACGTCCGTGCGTGGCAATCGCCTGGAGGAAATTAGGGAGCAATCGCGATGGGCATAACCAAGTAGCTTGCCAAATGTGGGAAGCCGAGCCAAGGTTGTGCCTTCCTCCCGCACTATTCCTTCCAAGGCCTCCTGTGTCATTGGACCGGACAGCGGACACGTTCTACGCACGAACGACACGTTTTCACACTGTTATTTCGCAGACTCCGTGGACGCAGTATAGTAGTGAGAGGGAGTGACCACTGAATTGGTAAAATTATTATTTCATTCTTTCATGTCATATCGGCCAACTTTGGGCCACGTTATTTCCTCTGGCTACTTCTGATTTTGATGTCTGCCAAATACTACCAAGTACGTTCTCCGTGCCATTTCTTCCTCTCCTGCGACCATGCCTTTCCAGTTTTTAATTTTGCATTTTGTCGGAAAATCTAGATCGCTTACAGTTTCTTCTTAAGTGGAACACGGTCCTGGATGTCATAATGTGAGATTCTCATTTCTTCAGGGCCTCTATCTTCCTCAATGAACCAAGTCCCTTTGGTTTTCTTCTGCTGAAAGAAGGTAGTGATGCAAGTGGTCAGTTTTGTTTGGTGTATTCGTGTCACATGCCCATAAAGTATATTTCTTCTTCTCCGGATGGTATCGATAATCCTTTCTGTTCTCTACGTGAGTGTATAGTTCGTAGTTATGCCGTCTTCTGTACTCCCTTTTGTCATGGACGGGGCTTAACATCCTTCTCAAATTCTTCCTTTCTTTGGCTCCCTGTTTGTAGATCAAGCCTTTGTTGTTCTTTGCAAGACATTCGGAAGCGTATAAGACCTCTGGACAGATGACACTGCAGTAATGCCTCAGCGTTGCTTTGAAATATTTGGTCCTTTTGATGTAGATGCCTTTGGTTAAACGGTACACCATTTTCACTTTGCAATTTCACGTCACACGAAGTACAGCCAATGTTTGAGTAAGTGAAAATATCACCTTTGTACGTATTTATTCAGGTTCATTACGCGATACTGCACCGCCAGATGCGGATGGCTGAGGAGGGAATCAAATCCACCTCTACTCAGTTGACCTCCCGAGGTTGAATGGACCTTATTCCAGCCCTCGTACCGCTTTTCAAATTTCGTGGCAGAGCCGGGAATTCCGGCGAACGGAAATGCTTTCCGTCAGGAGTTCTTTCAAGAGCCGAGAAATACGGAAAATTCACCAGCAAAGGGGTGGAGTATCTCAGCACCTTCAAAAATGACTGGAATCAGCCAGGATCGAACCTGTCAGCTTGAGCTGAGAAGGTCAGCGTTTCTTCCCTATATGCCATTTCAGCTTGGCGAGTTGACTTTTATCGTAGAGACGAACGTACACTGCCTCATGTGAGCTCAGCAGGGTTCTGCTCTAGTTTCAACACTCGAGTTGCTGTCTCAACAAACACTGCACATCGCGATACAATGTGCCAGATTCCGTTGCTAAACGTGGTGAACAAATATTGAATGTTTTACTCTGTTTACGTACCAGGCATATATAATATTCCCGCGGTCATCCAAGGGGGTTTGTTTTAATTTCCTGTCATAGTCAGTTTAGTGTTGTGTCTGGCAGATTTACGTAGTCACACAAATGAATCAGGCAGTTTCTAACTTAAAATACACACTTTCAACTCGACAACGGCACAGATCAGTAGAGGAGAAATGAGGATGTATATCTAAAGGAAATAAACTGAAAAGTTTCCTACACAGTGTATTTCCAGCTCAACTCCTCAAAATCATAATATATCTGATATGAACTGTATTAGCCAAAGGTACAATTTCCGAGGTCATTTGAGAAGTTTCACTATGACTACGGACTACCTACAAATATCGGAAGTTACAAGATAACTATTGTCCTTCTTTCTTAATCTGTTTACCCTCCAGGGTTGGTCTTCCCTCGGACTCAGCGAGAGATCCCACCTCTACCGCCTCAAGGACAGTGTCCTGGATCGTGAGACATTGGGTCGCGGATACAACTGGGGACGAAGACAAGTACCTCACGCATGCGGTCTCACCTGCTATGCTGAACAGACGTCTTGTGGGAGATGGGAAGATTGGAAGGGATACACAAGGAAGCGGCCGTGGCCTTAAGTTGGGTACCATCCCGGCATTTGCCTAGAATAGAAGTAGGAAACCACGGAAAACCACTTAGAGGATGGTTGTGCTGGGAATCGAACCCACATATACTCAGATGACATCCGGAGGCTGATTTGACCCAGTTAGAGTCCTCGTGCTACTTTTCAAATTTCGTGACAGAGCCGGGAATTGAAGCCGGGCCTCCGGGGATGGCAGCTAATCACACTAACCACTACACCAGAGAGGCTGACTCTATTGTCCTTACGAGGTCATATCAGACGTGTATTCCACTATCTGACAAAGAGACACTACGCACATGTCATCCGGGATGCGGTGCACTTTTAGTGGGGTTACAGAGCATTGTCAGAAGAGTTACGGGTCAAAATATTAAGACGCAACTCCCCACTCCGACTTTTCGATAAATATTGATTTATAAAGTTCTTTTTTGTTTAAAAACACCACACAATTCCCGTATGTACTAGAGTAGGTTTTAGCGCTTGTGGGAGAGCGTGGTTTTCCGTGGTTTCCCCACTTCTTCCCCAGGCAAATGCCCGGATGGTACCTAACTTAAGGCCATAGCCGCTTCCTTCCCTCTTCCTTGTCTATTCCTTTCAATTTCCCGTCCCCCCACAAGGCCGCTGTTCAGTAGCAGGTGAGGCCACAGGGACAAGGTACTGGTCCTCCTCCCCAGTTGTATCCACCCGACCCAAAGTTTCATACTTCATGACATTGCCTTTCTGGTGGTAGAGGTGTAATTCCTCGCTTAGTCCGATGGAAAAGCCAACTCTGAAGGGTAAACGGATTACGAAAGAAAGAAGAAAGAAGGAAAGAAAGAAAGGAAGAAAAATAATCGTTCTTTCGATTGACGATGACATATGTTTGGACCGAGCGAGTTTGCTGTGCGGTTGGGGTCGCGCAGCTGTCAGCATGCATTCGGGAGATAGCGGATTCGAGTCCCGCTATCGGCAGCCCTGCATGTGGTTTTCCGTGTTATCCCATTAATTAAGCCCACAGCCACAACATTCCCACTCTTAGACTTTTTCCATCCTTCTGTCGCCGAAAACCTTCGATGTGTTAGTGCGACATTGAAAACAAGTAGAATTAATAATTACGTGCATTTTGCACGTAAGCGAACTGCATTAAGTCTGAACGTGCGCCAAGCTGCACAATTTTGATGTAGTCCGTAACAGAAGATGTAGTGCACTGTAAACACTACGTCTCGCCAGTAAAGGCATGTTATCAACAGTACAGTCAGTCTATGACTCTAGCGTAGCCGTAGGAACTTGTAGTAAATAATAAATACAGAACATTACAAGCAAACATTGTAGTGGACGATTCACATACCTGGATATAATGAATGATGTACTTATTTTTCCCAAAGTCCAGTTTAGTCTTAACCTAAAGTATTATTATAAGCAATAACCACACTTAATACTGGACTCTCAACATGTAATGCATTTTTTAATAATCATATTAATTGTACCGGGTGGTACACCTCCACGCCGCTAATTCAAACTTTGCGCCAGTTGAAACTCCTCTACTGGAGGAAGTCTGAACTTTATCTACTGTGTTAATTCTCAAGTTTCTCAGTAGATGTCCCTACTTGTAAATTTTGAAGTTTCTGAACTGGGTCGTTTTCGATGTATTTTGTTTTGCCTGTAGTAAGAAGTGTGGACATTCTCTTCCAGACGGCACTACTGAAGGACTACAATTATGCACTCTAGTGCGAAGTGAAAGAACTGTGTTTTTGGAGAAAATTTGAATTCATAAGTTTGTGCTTTGTTAAATTTCTTTCAGTTATTGTTTAAGTTGGCAATATTAACCCTTTCTTTCCGCCAGTTTTGAATTCGACCAATAAGGAATTTCTGTAATTAATTTTCCACCAATAATGTGTTTCTTCTTCATCTTGTGTAGGGGTTTTCGTTGTTAGCCAATAAAATGATTGTGGGCGGGTGTTCTAATTCCTGAAATGCCTCGAACTTTCCACGAGGGTATATAAACTGCTGATTTTCGGGTCTCCGGGCTACTTCAGTAACATCTATCAGTGTGTAAAGTACGTAGCAGGGGGCGGGAAGCGCTTCTTTCTTCGGGCAGCTGTTCAACCACCAGGTAATGGCCGTTTAATAACTTCTTTTCTTGCTAGCTCAGCAGTTTAACTCTCGGGGCAGGTCCGAAGCCTTTTACCATGTAACTTTCCCCTAAAATGTAAAGACACTTGGTATCTATTCGATCTTTTTAAACTACATATTGGGATAGAGAGTGCTTAACCCTCTCGAGCTCCCACTCATATTGCATTGAGGTGAACTTATTTTCTCAACCGTTTCTTCCTTAACGTGATGTAAATTTTCTCCTGCTATAAGTCACCTCTTTAGTATGGGATTAGCCCTTGCATTAGAGGCCTAGCGCCAAGTAGGTTTTAAATAAAGTGTAGTGGGAGTGCAAGAACTCCTCCTCTCAAGTTGGTATTTTAGAGGCCATGTAATATTTCTGTTTCTTCTATAAATAGGCCTCAGTAGGTTGGGTATTTTTACCCCTGTGTATGTGTCCTTGGAGGACAGCTTGAAGGTGGAATTTGGTGTGGCCTTTGATACGCTTGAACTTAAGAGCGGGTCGCTCTTTCTTAAAATTTGTTTCTGTATGCCTCGAGGAGGCTTTACTGTGTAATTGGGAGCAAGAGCTCCTGAGCATGATTGGGGTCTTCTGCCCCTTTGTTGAATCTTGTATAGCGTAAGGTTGGGCTTATTGCTCAAGAATTATGTGTCTGGCTCTAGGAGCCCAAATCCTGTAACTCTGTAATTGTACATTCCCGTTTGGTTGATTTGCTACTTTGTACCTGCCTTTCTTGTTATTTCTTGATTTTGCAAAGAAAATATAACTTTGTTAAATTTTATCTTAATTTTAATTTCGTATTTTTGAGACCTGTTCACCCCCGCACCTTCTTTCACTTCTGCACATCCACAAAACCCGGTAACATTAATAATAATAATAATAATTGTGACAGTGCCTCAGAACTGGACAATGTAATTCCGAGATAATCCCAGCTCTTGCGGTTTTTACCGTGCATTTAGCAACCTTGACCAGTTATATTTCAAAACAAGTGGGAAACCACGGAAAACTACTTCCAGGATGGCTGAGGTGGGACTCGAACCCACCTCTACTCAGTTGACCTCCCGAGGCTGAGTGGACCCCGTTCCAGCCCTCGTACCACTTTTCAAATTTCGTGGCAGAGCCAATCACACTAAGCACTACACTATAGAGCCGGACCAAGGAAATCTATGAAATAATTTTTAAAAAATTGAAAACTTGTCAACAAGATTCATGCTCTCAGAGCACCGAGAGATTTCTAAGGTGAATGAGTGCTGGCAATTTTTGGTTGAAAGTCCAATTTTACTACCTAGACGTGGAACACTCGTGTACCGTAAAGAGACATTCGAGCTTAAACCCCTGGTTATTCCAAAATGGGAGCCGCTCAACAGTTGAAAAAATTTACATCTTAATTCGAAATTCCTCCGTCAAGTTTGGGAGCTAGGCTCACTCTACAAAATGGGCCAAGAAAAGGCCCGCCAAGAAAGAATCGTTTTAGAAAAATAGCGAGAAAAAAGGCAAAAAGCTCCGGATTCCGAAACTCCCAGCAATCCAAAAAGACTTGTGTATGTAGCTCGGGTAGGAAGTGAGATGAGTCTTCGAATCAATATTTTACGACCGGATGCCCTTACTGGAATGAAATGAGTGACGTGTTGAATAACACCAAGGAGTCTGCTCAAAACTTAATATCGCCCTCCGATGGTCGAATCAACAGTGTCATATTCCCTCACTCCATATAAACACTACGGAGGGGTTTGGAATCGAATCCAGGTTTTTGGCACGCACTCTGGTGATTAGGAATTGCATATACCACCTCTCTTAACCCGGCGGTCAGCCTTTTGATGGTGAAAATTTTCCACCAGTGGGACTTGAACCGGCTAACCACGGCGTCATACCATATATATTTGATCCCTTCACGATCAAGGCCACCAGGCGGGCTAGCAATCCAAAGAGAATGACATAAGAAAATCACGCAGTGGGGCTAGAGCGCCTAGTTTAACCATGGTACAAGCCCAACCTACACTGTGTCCAGGAGGAATAAAAACTAAAATCCTAAACGGTTACTGAAGGTTAAATACCCGTCGCAGTAAAAGAAAAGAGATAGGATACCGGGGGTAAAATACTCGCACATTCCTTTCAAATCCTAGGACTGACTTTAAGGCTGCAGAGGGAGCATTATCTTGCCCTATTATTTGCCAAGAGTTACTAATATTTTTTTCATAGTTTGATTAAAAAGGAATGAAAGGCCTAATATAACAGTTCCTAATTCCTACATTTCAATCCAAAATCCTATAAAATACTTCCCTCAATCACGAGAGGAATATTTCTTCACAAGTTGCTTTGCGTCATACTGACACACATAGGTCTTATGGTGACGATATGATAGGAAAGTGCTAGGAGTGGGAAGGAAGCGGACGCGCCCTTAGTTAAGGTATGAAAACGGGAAACCATTTTCAGGGCTGCCAACTGTGGAGTTTGAACCCACTATTTCCCCAATAGAAGCTCACAGCCGCGCGCCCCTACCCGTACTGCCAACTCGCTCGCTGAACGTGCTAGTCCGTATATGTTCCCTTCCATATGAAGAGAGAACCGAGTAAGCCTCCGTGGCTCGGACGGCGGGGCACCGGCCTCTCACCGCTGGGTTCCGTGGTTCAAATCCCGGTCACTCCACGTGAGATTTGTGCTGGATAAAGCGGAGGCGGGACGGATTTTTCTCCGGGTACTCCGGATTTCCTTGTAATCTTTCATTAAAGCAACACCTTCCAATATCATTTAATTTCATTCTGTCAGTCATTAATCATTGCCCCAGAGGAGTGCGACAGGCTTCGGCAGCCGGCACAATTCCTATCCCTGCCGCAAGATGGGAGCTTTATTCATTTCAACTCTGACCCGATCGCTGACTGGAAAACAGGTTGTAGGTTTTCATTCATTTTCATCGAGAGAGAACCGACAAGACTCAGTCACTGGATCGCCGTTTTTACAGATAGCAGACTGGCAGCTGATTGAGGACAGTAGGTGCCATCTGATAACTGCCGGGGAAAGGGGGGTACCAACCCCCAAAATGAAATTTATATTTGCAATATAGTGTCCCAAAAATTCCTGCCAGACAGCGGATAGAATACTCATGAAGTGTTGGCTATTTGCAGGTGAAATAACAGGTAAAGTCTCAGCCATGGTTACACCAAGTTCTTGGATTTCTTGGAGTTACTGGTAGATGGCGCGTGTTATAAAAGCAATAATGGTAGACTAAACACACGGGAGGCCCTATGTTTACGTCATACTAATAATAATAATAGTAATAATTTTTGTTTTTACGTCCCACTACATATATTTTTTATGATTTTCGGAGACGTCGAGGAGCCGAAATATTTCCCGCAGGATTTTTTTACCTGCCACTAAATCTACTAATACGAGACTGACGTATCTGAAGACCTTCATATACCACCGGAGTTAGCTGGGATCGAACATGTCAAGTTAGGCTCAGAAGGTCAGCGCTCTACCACCTGAGTTACTAGGCCCGACAAAATGCACTTTGGATCAACCAAGGAAAGTCGATGGAGCCTCTATCGACCTCTCAGGCATAGATTATACATTATTTCTGTCGCAGTGATATATTTTTCCTTGCTTCTAGATGTGAACGAAGAGTGCACTTCACTCGCGGATTCGTGTCAGTGAGAGCTCTTGGAATGTCGTGTGAATATTGCTGCACCTCTTCGCTCATACACTCGAGATTTTGTTGCAGGTGATGTAACTCCAGCTCTATAAATGTGCTCTGTGCTGGCGGAGAAAACTTCTGTTCAATACTATGCCGGGGTGTATTGTGTAGGGTTCTGATCTGATTTTTTGTAATATCGAAATAGTAGATTTTATTATTTTGGTTACTAACCAGCTTTTATGGGAAAATTATTTCACATTCGTATTCGTACTTTTCTCATACATACACAGCAATAGCGGAGAGGAAGCGTCGGGGTGCCATCAGCTCACTCTGCTGTTCAGGCTCGCAGTAAAAATTAGTTCAGCTGTGTGACGTCACCGAATTCAGAGCTGCTTTCTCGCAGCTATAGAGGAAGTGGTTTGAGGGGTGTCCGATGCAGCGATTTCGAAGAAACATGAAACAAATCTGGTGTTTGTAACACAACTGACGTCTTAAATTTCGGTTCTATGATATGAGTAATTACCTGTCGATATTTTTACAAACTTACGCATTAATTAAAATATTGCCGCTAAAAGGAGTTTACAGTATAAGCAATTTGCCAGATTAAACAGGAAAGTATATATCAATACTACAAAATTAAGAGAAAAATTTAATGTATTTTGTACCTATTACGTTGTATTTTAACGCCAGTACCTAGTTATTTAGATTCTGCTCCTTATGGAAAAATCTATATCCTTTTTGTAACAGCAAAACACATCAAGTCAGATTTTTGAGTTCTTGACATTTACACATTACTCTATGTGATTATTTTCGTTTCGTTAGACTAGTGTTATTCATATCTATTACCTATAAGTAATTCGAGGTCATTTCGTTAAATATTTTTTTTCTTTCTTTTTGGCAAGTCTGAAGTGAGAAATGTAATTCAGGAAAAGTAGGGACATTAGGTATTTAACCACATTTAATTGTGATCGCGGTAGTGACGTAGATGGACTTACAATACTGAGTGTTTTCCCTGTTAACGGGTACTGTTCTCCGTTAGTTATTCACGTTATTGATTACCTTATGGGTATCAGATGTCTAAGTTGAGTTCTTGTAGTGAGAACTTTCATGGTTTGAACCTATTGAAACCTGATTGGTAATTGTTGGTGCCTTTTCATATCATTACTCACATTAATATAATTTAAATATAAAAATTTAAGTCACTTTCAGAATAATCTAAAGATGTTGTCCTTAAAGCTTTAAATGATCGTATTTGGTGAAAAATAAGCATATAAAATACTTAAAATCTAGTTAGATCATTTTTCTTGAGCAACCTACCGTAGATAAAACACATTTCAGAAGTGTCTGCTCAAAAAATTCCATTTCGACCTTAAGAAAATTGTGGGAATAGCACAAGAAACGTAAAATAAAAGGCGCGTGGAATGTACCCGTGATAAATTTTGGTAAAACTTTTAAGTAATTAAATCTTTCTTGTCTGGAATGCGCATGGCATTCTATAATATTCAACTAATGTGATACATGTGTACGAAACACAGATTTATTTTTTTGGAAGTTGAAATAGCACCTTTTGAAGAGACACACTTCATTAAGAACAAGCACTACAGTACCGGTCAAAACTTTAGGACCACATTGAAATATCATGTTCCATCTAGAACCTACAATTTTGCTACTAGACCCTCTGTATTTTGTTTCCTGAGCTCTTGCATCTAATATGATATACATCGCCTGATTTCAGTGATTTACGCCAAGTATTGTATAAGTTATACAATTTTAAATGTTATAAGGTCACAAAGTCACCATTTTCGGAAATATTATGTACTGTATCCTCTAATTGGTTTCAAGTATCACCACCAAGATTCCTGTAGAGACTTAGCAATAGTCAGGGGTCATTTTAGCATAAAAATGAAAATTCTGAAAAATGCGGCACCCATTTTAGTGTCCTTATTTTTTTTCAAACCAGTGCTAAAATAATCAATTTTTCCTTGTTCTCTTCATAGGTCTCAGTATGAACTATCGGCATCAGAAACGTATTCTTGGATGTCATCCACAGAGTGCAAATGAAACTATCAGGGCAGATAAGTTTGACGCCGATAGCTCACACTGAGACCTTGGGCCATACATGAAAAAGGCAAAGAAAAATCAACAATTTGGGCCCTGGTTGAAAAAAAACACGCAAAAAAAACGGTGCCGCATATTTTCGGAATTTTCATATTTATACTAAAACGGCCCCCACCTATTCATAAGTCTACAGAAAAATCTTGTTGGTGATACTTGCAACCAATTAGAGTATTCAGTACATTATATTACCAAAATTTGTGATTTTTGGTGTGACTTTCCAAGAGTTAAAAATTCATAACTTCTACAGTATTTGGACTAACTCAATGAAATCAGGCGACATATATCCTATTAGATGTGAGAGCTCAGAAAGAAAATTACAGAGGTCTAGTGGTACAATTTTTGGTTCTAGATGACATTTCGTGATTTCCTTATGTGGTCCTAAACATTTGACCGGTACTGTAGTGCTTCCAACACGAAAGTGAAATCAGTTGGGAGGAAAACTAAGAGAAGTGAATACCAATTTGGTAATAAAATACTTGAACAGGTAGATCATTTTGAGTTTTTAGGATTTGCATTCTCATAGGACAGTAGTATGATAAGTGCGATTGAATCAAGCTAATGCAGTGATCTCACAGTTGTAATAAACAGTATTCAGTGAGAAAAAAGTCAGCTTACACCGGTCTATTTTCAGATCAACTTCGCTGTATGGGAGTGAAAGCTGAGTGGATTCACGATATGTCATTCATAAGTTAGAAGTAACAGACATGACTGTAGCGAGAGTTCAAACAGATGGGGATAATGGCAGAAGGGCCTTCGGAATGAGGAGATAAACGCTAATTTAAGAATGAACTCGCGGTACGCATAAACCAGCTTCGAAGTGGTGGGGTGATATGAGGAGGATAGGTTACCTAAGACAATACCAGATCCGGTCATGGAGGGTAAGAGAAGTAAGGGAGACCAAGACGATGAAGGATCGACTCAGTTTCTAATGATTTTAAAAATAATAGATGTGGAATTAAACGAGGTCACAGAGGTAGTAGAAATAGAGAAAATTATGGGTGCATTTAGTCCCTGCACAGTGGCTTACAGACTGAATGTTGAAAGACATGACGGTGTAGGGCCTATATTGAAGATGGATGTATCTGGCGGGGGGGAAAAAAATCCGCCTGGAAGGTATACATGGTCGCTTAGCGGTGTGGACGGACAAGTTGCCGGCCTAACTCCTAGCTATTCCAGTGCAAGGTCACCTTCATCACCACCGTGGAGCGGGTTGTGGTCTCCCCAGGCTAAATGTTCCTTCTGTACGGATTATGATGCGCACGGACCAGATAAGAGAGTATGTATGTTATACTTGGTTAGGTACGAACAATACAATTTTAACTACACAGCGCTATCATAGAATTTTAAAAATTCCTTGACATGATTTTAAAGAAAAATCCACTGTCCCAGCCCTTCACGCAAGCAACTCAATGTTGAAAACATCCTAGGGATGTGAGCTACGAATTTTAGGTAAATAAAGTGTAATAAAGTATGAGATTATATTCTTTATTTATTCCTAAAAATTATAATCTCTTTCTTAATCATCGTTATCTGGTCGATTAGATTAGCAGTTTGTATTTTCTACCACTACGAGCGCTAAAGAGAGGCTGCTTGGCCGAGGCGGTACAAGTGTGCTTGTTTCGCCCGGAAGGACGTGGGTTCAAATCCCTGTCAGGAAGTCGAAAAATTTAAGAAACGATATTTCCACTTCCGGAGGTGCATATGGCCCTGAGGTTCACTCAGCCTACACCAAAAATGAGTACCAGCTTAATTGCTTGGGGGCAAAGGCGACCGGGCGTAAAACTAACCACTCTACCCTATCAAGTACCGAGGTTAGGAATAGTGGAAGCCTTTATCTTCCACCCCTCCAAGGGCCTTCATGACCTGTACGGAGAAGACTTCGCCTCGCTTTCACGAGCGCTAATGTGAGTCAATTAATTGTTTCACTTAAGCGCCACTACGAGCGTTATGTTGAGTCAATGCAGAGTTTCACTTAAGCCCTTGTAACTATATTTGGAGTGGACATTTTTCAAAAAATAAAATATTAATTAAATAAAAGTTAATTTGGCGAGGATTTGAATCACAAAGGAGACGAGTAAAGAAACAAGTGATTTTAGGTCGTTTTTCCGGAAATGCATTTAGACCGGAAGTGATTTTCGATAATTTTTTTTAATTTTTAGTTTGATGAGGATATTCAAGACTCACAATTTGAAACATTTGGGGAACCTTTGAAACATTTAGGGAATCTTCAACGTTCGTCACAATTGAGGAAATTGCTTAATTTTACGTTCTTCGTAGTATGGGGACCACTTATTTATCTGCTTAGAAATGATTTCAACATGAAATGAAATGGCGTATGACTTTTAGTGCCTGGATGTGTCCGAGGACTTCGGCTCACCACGTGCAGATCTTTTCTATTTGACGCCCGTAGGGCAACCTGCGCGTCGTGATGAGGATGAAATGATGATGAAGACAACACATATACCGAGTTCCCGTGCCAGGAGAATTATGGTTAAAACTCACGACCCTACCGGGAGTCAAACCCGCGACCCCTGTGACCAAAGGCCAGCGCGCTAACCATTTAGCCATGGAGCAGGACTGTTTTCACCATTAAAATATTTTTTATTCCGAGAGCAGATGACTGTGAAAACTATCAAACCTCTATTCTGAAAAATAAGTTATTTTTCTTAATATGTTTTGCTTGTAAACTCCGGATACGATTTAATTAAACTGGGTTCGCTTTTTCTGAACCAGTGTATTATTTCGTTTCCCACACCTGTCTCGGAAATGTTGCTCGAAATGCAACGCTTTTATCTTTATATTTCGCTGACACGAGCTGTAATGGTGAGGGAGCGCATCATATTCTCTGTCATGAACAAAGATCCAAGTGAAGTGCTGTAGGAATTGCGAGGTAGAAACATTCTCCAGATGTAGCGTTAAAAAAAAGAAATATCTTGAGATCTTTTCAGACAAGCGAGTCGCAAATGTATCTACCTCAAGGGTCCATTAGAAAAGTAGTGCTTGAAGCGTGATAAATAAGAGGGCGTCTGAATCTCTCCTATTCTCTCTACAAGGAAGACGACATTAAAAATATAATAGTTTAAAGTCAGATGGTGCTTCTTCTTTTCTTGCTCAATCTCGTCTAAATTACTGGACAAATTGAGTTAATTTTTTTTATGGGCATACTTCAGACATTAAGGTGAAATAAAAGCAACTTCTAATTTCTTTCAATAATTAATATTTTCTAAATGACGGCCATTAATATGTAAGAATATACTAAGCTTGGGCATGTTTTATACACTGGATTCCAAAGTGATAGACAAGTGATAGAGCCTCAGCCATGATGCTCTATAAAATCACTAGCTGCGATTAGGGGCAGCGAGAAGGGGGCCCACAACTTTGTGGAGAAAAATATAAATTTCTATTCCATTTTAGCCACCTGAAACTACGAATTATATTTTTTAAATGTACAACCCCTGTTGTTTCTTTTAGCTATTTGTTTCCTTTGATTTATTTAGTAATTAATAAGAATTATACGCACAAAATATCGTTTGTCGCGGATAACCGAATTGTACAGCGCCACAGCAAGTAGTGAAGACCCGCGGAGCAATGTGTAGCATGTGCTACAACGATGGGTAGCAGGGGTATACTTTTGCCAAGGCACCCGCCCGCAGCACGCATTCGTCAGTCTGGCGGCCTCACTCAGTCAACATGTCTGTTGAGTTCTATCTGGTGTCTGTTATTTTGTTAGTGTGTAGTTAAACACTAAATGAATTTTAATTGTATAATCAATCCGTACTTCTATTTAATTTTAATGCGTGCGTAATTATTGTTCCTTTGATGAAAGTTTTATTGGCTCCTTAGATGCAGAGTGGGTCTCGACCCACAAGTGACCCCACGGTTGGTTCGTGGTCCGACAGCTCTGCACTCTGAGCGGCCAACCGAGCAAGGGAGGGATGGTCACGGTTCTACCGCGGCTCTACGCCTCTGCATTCGGAAGACGGGACAGGGCTGGACCTCTCGGCTGGCTTCAACCATCTAGTATAGGCTACGGCCGCCAACGTCTTCACTTTCTCCGTGAATCTCCTTCACCGCAACAAATCTCCCGGCCTGAGAGATGGCGTCACCGTCTGGGAGGCCCGCCTCTCCCGTCAGGGGAGGAATGAAAACATTTTAGTAATAGTTTTATTGTATAGTGCTATTATTACCGCACATGAGTTGGTAGATTGTCGACCTTCATGTCCCTATCGAAATGCGCTCAGAGAGCGTTAAAACTTACAAATTTACGGCTATTTTTTCTTCAATTTTGATGCTCTACCCGCCTCCCGTTATATCCCACACACCCGGGTACATTCTTTTTCTATACATTTTTTTGCCCCTCCACTTCTTATTCCCAATTCATAAATTCTGACTTACACTCATTTAACACCCGATGATCTGAGAGAGTCCATATACAATTTGCTAGTAAGTATGGTTGTATTTCCTTATGGTACTTTTCTGTGAAGATGTATAATGATCTCCTGAAGCATATACAACAGGCAGTAACAATTTCAAAATTTAAAAAGAAAATAAATAATCATTGGAGGGAAGAAGCAATGCAATGCAACAATGCAATGTAACAATGCAATGTCACCTCCGTACAGGCCACGAAGGCCCTCGGAGGAGTGGAAGGTAAAGGCTTCCACCACTGTTAACCTCGGCACGTGATGGGGTAGAGCGGTTAGCTCTACGCCTGGCCGCCTTTGCCCACAGGAATTAACCTAGTACTCATTTTTGGTGTAAGCTGAGTGAACCTCAGGGCCATATGCACCTCCGGAAGTGGAAATCTTGTTTCATAAATTTTACGACTTCCTGGCGGGGATTCGAACCCACGTCCTTCCGGGAGAACCGAGCACGCCTTTACCGACTCGGCCAGGCAGGGAAGAAAGTGGGCAGTAAAGTTAAATACCAAGCAATGTCCAGCGGTCTTATATATGAGTAAGGGTTTCCTCTTCTCTCACTCTGTACCCTATTTGGACATAAGGTATTATTGTATTGTGAATATTTTGTAAACTCCGCCAATATTTTATCCTTGTATTGCACCGTGAAGTACCTCGGCTCAAGTGCCATTTCTTGAGTAAATGAATGAACATTACAAAATGATTTTTCCTATCACCAAATAAATCCTAGCATGCATACTTAAAATTCAGCTTTCTACAAAAATAATAGACGTGCGTAAATTCCTCCTCTACACGGAAAAACATGGAATCATCTATATGCTTTTGGGCTTAGAAAACAAGAGAGTGAGTACAGATTCCTTGGTTGTTCCTCTCTTAGTAGTATCTTATGGCATGCAGGGAGTACAGATATTGCATCCTATCACTCCACCCACAGAGGAGATAAAGAATTTCGATAAAGCGAAAGGAATATGTAGCATCTTAATTTATGTTCAACAATATGGCAGCTGATCCAGCCCAAAACATCCTCATGCCATGTCACAAGATAGCCCCACCTATCAAGATCTACGTCCAATAAAATGGTCGCTGCTTTAAGAAAAACATATGTCCACAAATATTCGTAAAATAAGACTACGTATTATGTGAAAAAGAAGACATTTTTACCCTTGCAAAAATGATCATAAATATGTCTCTCGGTCTTGACCATCTATCAGTGGCTACTAATTTCTGATGATCGCCAGCCATTAGACATAGCCTGTACGGTTGCTAGGTAACAATGCCTTACATCACTGCACTGTTGCAAGTGTCACACTTACGTAACACACATTTTCAGTTAACCTCCAACCTTAAGATACATTTATCTCAAAAATCTGCTACCTTCGATAACGTTACGGTGTGTAAGGGTGTGTAGACGAAACGCTATTCAAAGACAGTAGAAACTCCTTTAAAACATGGCGTCATTTGTAGCTGCTGTATATAGAAAGGCAGAGTTCTTGCACTCGGTAATAACGTGAGGAAGAAGAAGAACACTGGTTGCCTCGTTACCACGGGGTCGGATTTCTGAACACGCTATATTGATGATGCTAATCTTATCTTATAAATAAAGTTGTAGGCGGTACACTGTCTGTAATTTCGTTTGTTTTGCAAATTTTCAGACATTTATCCGATTTAAGTCAACTCAAGGTCATATCAGTGGTTTTCATCTTTCGTGTCTGTCCGTCTGTCTGTTTGTTCGTCTATTCCACCATCACGGCAAAATGGCTGGATAGATCTCGGCCAAACTTCACATATAGAGTATACTCATTCAGAGGAAGGTTTAGATATGCATATTATTTAAAAATCACTCAATAGAATGGGGTAATTTTCTGTAAAATCCGTGCACTATGTCAAACGTCGATTCATATTAAACAAATTTTGTTATGTACATAATTTCGCTTGGTCACTGGACACTCTTTCATTTGAGGAAAAGTTCCAGTCTGTTCAAATGTATCGATATATGGAGGAAATTTAAGTGATTTGAGTCCTTCGTTTCGTGGTAACTACTGTACTTTCTAAACGATAGGTCATTTCACAAAGCAGATTACATAATCGCTGTTCAATTTGGAGACATCTTCTACTTTGATCCTATGCCTTATTGTCGTATCTCGATTCTTTATACTTTAGATAGCGCAGCACTTCTCGATTATAATCAAACCTTTCCAACTCGATTGTGACTGGCATTAGGAAATGGGACCTGTCATTATTATAAAAACTCTCCACGTCTATTGTGTATGGAAGTTGGAAAGTGAGCCTGCCTTTATTGAGAAAACTCCCGAACTCGATTGAGAATGACAGTAGGAAATGTTGCCTGCCGTTATCATCAAAATTTCCTCAATGTGCACCTTACATCGGAAACAACGTATGGGGTCCACCCGGTTGTGTTCCTCGGATAGCGCTTAGAGACATGCAATTTAATATAATCTTAATCACTACGTGTACAGTAACTTACGTAAAACTCCGTATACAAGGTAGAATACCGTAGCGAAGCACGGGTACAGTTGCTAGTTCCAGACAGACCACTAGCCCCAACACACATCAATGTTATGTTGTCTTTTATGTATTAAAGCACACGTTCCAGGGCACGCCGTCAGTCGAGCACTCTTCAAATGGGTATTTGACCGGTTCTTGGAAGGTTCTGCTAATTCAAACTGGACACGAGAAAGAAGACTGCTGCTTAAAACTTACATTAGAACGAAGGATACAAAGAGAAGTCAGTGACATTGGCGACTCTTGGCCCGTCAACGAGGAGGTCGTTCTGCTAATAATTCACTTTTCACCTAGCATTTTAAAAGTGGATTAGTGGACTTCTTCTCATTTCGTTCCGCGTTCGAAACTTCCTTTAAAGCGTTCACTGAATATTCTGTTCATCACACTACAAAAGATTTTTCTTTACAAGAATAGCCGGATGCTGATTTTACATATTCAGAATTTGTTAGTACGACTCCTTTGCCGAATGGTCAGCGGTGAGGACTGCGGTTAAGTGGGTTCCGGATTCGATTCCTGGCCGGGTCAGGCAATTTAATCGCGTGTGAATAATTCTTCTGTCTCGGGGACTGGGTATTTTATGTCTATTCCAACCCTCTCCTCTTCATATTCAGACAACACACCGCACTACCAGTCATCACAGAAACACGTTGTAGTGAATATATCCCTCCATACATGGTTGGCGTCAGGAAGGGTATCCTGCCGTAAAACAGGGCCAAATCCACAGTTCGCATCCGTGACCCCACAGCTGTGGAAAAAGCGGTATAATAATAATAATAATAATAATAATAATAATAATAATAATAATAATGCGTTGACATACCCAACTTTATTTCTAGAAAGAGTAATAAAAAATATAAGGACCGATGACCTAGATGTTTGGCCCCTTCAAAAAATAAGCATAATGAAAGATTATAAGTAACTATCTAGAGTAAAACAATACCTTAGAGGTTGTTGTACCTATATTGTACGTTAATTCTGTGCAAAGTAAATAAATAACATTTTAATAATACACAACGCAAAAGTGACATCATTTTCCATCCAATGCATATTGTAGTTGAAGAAACTAAATCTCGCATATCCCAATGCCTTTCCTATTCATTATTTTCCCTGAGACTGGTCATGCTTCCCAGACACACATGGATATGCAGTCCATCAGAAAATTTTCCATTGTGTTTATTTTCGAATGCGAAAGAATAGAAATTTCATCTTAGAGTAGACAGTGGAAATATATGTTTGAGTGACGTATTTACGCACTCTTACAATATGCTACACCATTTAATGTTGATTTTCCTTAACACTTTGGTATAGAAAGATGAGCACAACGAACATTGTTCTGATGAATTGGATATCAATATGTGGTTTGGAGGCGTGACCAGTCTGAAGGAAAACAGCGGATAGAAAGAGCATTGTAACGTACAATGCATTGTCTCTTCACCGACGATATACGGAAAGAGTATTTTCAGTTAAGGCGATAAACTGAGGAATGAAAGAAGCAGAAGTTGTGTGGGTATAACTAAAAATCAATTGCTCCTGTACTTCAACTATGAAGAGAATTGTAGAGAAATTCATGAAAAAAAAGTTTTCTTGAACGAGAAAGTGCTAAAGAAGTCTTTTTAAAACGAGATGTCCTTGAAAATGAAAATGCACAGCCTGTTTCCATTCAATCGAATGGATTAGGGAAGAAATGAATGAAGTTCCCATCTGGCGGCGAGGATAGGGATTGTGCTGGCTGCGGAAGACTGTGACACTCCTCTGCGGTAATGATTAATGAGTGAAAAATGAAATAAAATTATACTGGAGAGTATTTCTGGAAACAATGGTGACAGGAAAAATCAGAGTACTCTGAGGAAAACTTGTCACGCCTCCGATTTTTTCAGCACAAATCTCACATGCAGTGACCGGCATTTGAAACACAGAACCCAGCGGTGAGAGGCTAGCGCGCTGCCGCATGAGCCACGGAGGCTCTTTCAAATGAGATGTCCTTACATAATGCAATTTCATACTCATTAACTAATTATTAGATTGTAATAAGTATCTGCACAGTTATATTATCATTTATTAGTTAATATATCCTTGATTTCCTGTTTCTTTCTTTAAATGGCTGCAGCATTTCGTTTTCGCTCTCTGCTGTAGATAAATGAAAGATTTCCTTATTTGCCATCTGAAAATTTGGCAAACCTATTTGGGGAGAACAAGGCAGGTATAAATAATAAGAAAATGTTGAACGTGACTTTTATTACCAACCAATATTAACAAATAATCCACAAATTGTAAGCAAAGGGATTAAGAGTTAAAAATCATATAATTTATACAGTAGAACACGAGGAAAAAATTCTAAACAGAGGCCAAAATACACCTCATTTACACAACTTCTCATCCTATTTTAATGAAATACTCACTTACATTTAGCAAAAATACCTCATGGTGTTCAGAGATGGTCTGCGAACAATCCCCAGCGACTGTTTCGTCATCTACAGACTACTCCCAGTTCACAGATTCGACAGCCCGTGTAGAAGTGCTGGGCTGCACGTCCCGCTGCGCACTCATCTCCAATTTCTTGCCTTGACGATACTCTCTGGCACATTCTGCTGCAGTTTTTTTTTAGGACTGCCCAAATCCTCACATTTCCCTGTATCGTCCTAAATGCGATTAAGAAAGTTTCTGATTCATTTAGGTCGAACATTTTAGACATAAATTTAGCAAACCTTCCAAAATTTCAACTGATCAGGTAAAGAACTTATGGAAGTTACGGTGATCAGTAGTAGGTATCATGGTAGAGTTCCTCGAGACAAACGCAACGATATCGTTATTAACACTCTACCTTCACGCAGTCGCGAGCTATCCTGATTTTTCCTGTGTCGCGACAATCTGGATTTCAACACACTATGGCAGACGTCTTTCCCACTCACCTTGACATCACCGATTATCGAAATGTGCAAAGTGCTTAATTTATGAACAGTAACTTACTGATAAGAAATTGTCTCTGACGAAAAATATACAGGATTAATTTTTTCAATAAAAGGAAGAAATAAGAACTTTTGAATGATTTTTAACAATAGATTTATGATACATTTAAAATTATTACACTGTAAAATAAACAAAAATCATAATTGATAGAAGTTGATAAGTCGTGCAAACATTTCATATGTGCTTTGGTACATTTAATTGTCACAGATTTGCAAATGGAATCATGGTTTGAAATCGTTATTTTTTTTTCGAGGGATATAGAACATATAAAGGAATTAACTTCTGACATTGCTTCTTGTATAAATTTTATAGCTATGTGTTTCCTGTTTTTCAGAACATTCACCTTCCTGCCAATGCAATCGTAATCTCATTATATTACTCTTTTAGATGGACACATGCTAATATTCAGCTGAATCACAGTTGACTCTTACAGTTTAGAAAACATTCGAAGTTCCATGAACATCACTGGGATCATTTGCCTGCGTGACTGCTTCCCTTTTTTATATAAGAGCAAAATCAGGAATGAAAATATGTCCACTGAGAAAAAACGTTGCTCTATACTTTCAAATAAATCACTTGGTAACAGAAAAATGAATACTAATCAAAAGAAGTAAATGGCATATGTGACCTAGCACGGCTGCCACATTCGGGTGGACATAAGAACCTTTTACTCTCGCCTCTGGATCTAGCCCTGATGATATGTACTGCTCCTTGACCCTTTGCACCTTTCTAGGAAAAATCTTAATTTCAAACATTTTCGTTTACAAATCTGTTTTACGTCGCACCGACACAGATAGGTCTTATGGCGATGATGGGATAGGAAAGGGCTAGGAATAGGAAGGAAACGCCGTGGCCTTAATTAAGGTACAGCTCCAGCATTTTCCTGATGTGAAAATTGGAAACCACGGAAAACCATCTTCAGGTTGCCGACAGTGCGGGTCGAACCCCCTATCTACCGGATGCAAACTCACAGCTTCGTGCCTCTAACAACACTGCCAACTCGCCCGATTTGTTTAAAACTCAGACATACGATATAACAATATGGTACGGCCAAACTGTCAGGGAACATTCTTCACATGTAGGAGAAGAAAATACGGACATGGGTGCGGAAACACGTTATTTTCATTTTAGGACTTATTTTATACAACTCTATCCACTACATTAATAGTGGGAAACACACAGGAACAGAACGCATCAGCTGACCATACGCTAGTCTTTCCCATGAAATGTTCAAAATCTGGGCTGAGTAGCTCGGACGGTAGAGCGCTAGCCTTCTGAGCCCAACTTCGCTGGTTGGAACCCGGCTCAGTCTGGCGGTATTTGAAGATGCTCAAATACGTCAGCCTCGTGTTGGTAGATTCACTGGCACGTAAAAAAAAGCTCCTGCGGCAGAAAATTTCGGTACCTTGGCGTTTCTAAAATCCATAAAACTATGGATGCTTTCACGGCCCGTACTTATCGACATGATATAGGCTTTTGGGCTTAGGTCATGTCAATAAAATAAGGTGAAATTCTTTACGTTTCGCAGAGATCTTTGCTCTGCGTCATCAGAAGAAAATTTCGATTTTCCACGAGAAAAGCTTCTTAAACAATGTGGTTTGAATTTAGATGTTACAATAGAAGTCGAAATGGTACTTTCATCCGTCACCAGAGGGCTCCTCGGACGCGGCACAGCGCTGGCGTTCGAAGCGGAAAATGACGGAACTATCAGAATCAGTGTGAGAGGGTCATATAACATAACTGGGGTACGCACATATGAAGGTATGACATTGACACAAGCCTGGAATGAAACATCTGGCGATCAGGAACGTACGAATTTGGAAAACACCGGAACGAAATAACAATATTGAAGGGTCAGGGAAGGGAACTACCTACGTAAATCCTTAGTGGCTGGCAACCAGGTATTACTTAATTGATAGCCAGTGTCCCTTGTTAAAATTGATAGGATTTCTACGTATTTCCACAGCTTCCCGTATAATCCTGGACCTGTAGTGTCTAGTGTGGGCAAGAGCTCGAGCATCTTGGAACATGCCATCACGACCCGACTATTGAGCCTACTAAGCTATTGCTTATTTGTTTGGCTGGTTGAAACGAGTATGACATTCATGTTCCTTGATACGAGTTCCCCAGTTCCGCTTTAGCCTTAAGCACGAGCAACACGTATCTCGAGCAAGTGTGTACAAGTGTGGAGCCGTACAGTGAAGTGGGGAAAGCCCGTTTGGTTTAAGTGTTTTGCGTATTATAAGCTTAGGGAACTTAACGACATTACGGAACGATGATAGTTGAAAGGAAAAATACAATCGTCATCACTTTCACAGAACGAGATATACCAAGACCAGCCCCGTACGAAATCCACGACTGGATTTTTGAAAATTTGAAACTTGATGAAGCCGACATCGAAACATTACAGTTCAACGGAATTTCCCGACAAGTCTTCATTAAGTGCAGGAGGCAAGAGACAGTTGATCATCTTCTCAAGCACTATGCAGGTGAGCAATATTTTGTTCATAGCAATGGCTATCGTAGTAAAATAACTGTTGATTCGGCCGGCCTAGGGATTAAACTTGTGAGAGTTTTTAACCTCCCCACCGAAACATCTCATGGACACATTTCAGACGTTTTACGTCAGTACGAGACTGTACTTTCAGTAAGTGATGAAACGTGGAGTTCCAATTTTCGATATAAGGTGCACAATGGCATACGTGCAGTACGCATCATGCTTAAAAATCATATCCCTTCCTACGTAGACATAGCAGGAAAAAAGGCTTTAGTAAGTTATGATAACCAACCACCAACCTGTGCCAGCTGCAGTAAGATAGGCCATTACCGTAGTGAGTGCCCAACGCGCCGTTTACCAGTTCAAACACCTGCTACACCCGACAAGCCATCCTGGGCGACCTTGACTTCAGCCTTGGGGAAGCTACCGACGCAACGTATACCTCTCACAACAACACAACTTACCCCAGATTTTCCAGAGGTGGACACACGATCAGCTGATACAACAGACTCACATGTAAACACACCGTCCGCACAACAGGCAGAAATAACCACAGAAGAGGAAGAGACACAAGTAGCCAAGCCAGCACACAACCACCTTGAGGAGACAACAGAACCTGTTTGCGATAGAAATTCCCCAGTGGAACAGTCGCTCAGCTCATCAACCTACCAAAATAATACCCAGTTAAATGATGTACCGGTACTAATCAGAGCCACCCTCACAGCACCAGACACAACTTTGTGAACCTGTCAGCGAACCGTTCCCGACACCTACCAGTGACATGACTGGCTTAAAAAATGACACCACCACACAGTCTGTGCAGACGCATTCCGCACAGTGCACAAACAAAGTAGGCGGTAACGAAGGTAGTTTAATGGAAATGGAAACCACCAATTCAAAATCCAACCAAGCAGTTAGTCACAGGGATCCAAGATTAAAAAGATCGGTTGAGGGGAATGATAGGAAGAAAGTAATAAAATTAAGTAAATGTCTTTCACAAACCTAATCTGAAGAATATTTACGTGCTGTTGGGTAACGCCAAACGAGTATGGAAGCTGCTAATGTATTTTTATTGGTAATCTTAGCGGTGACGTCAGTAGTTAGCTGCTACGGTACTCTGAATGTGAACTGCCTCTGAAGTCAGAGCAAGCAGGTCTTGCTAAAAGAATTTATTAAAGATTATGATTTAGACGTAGTGTTCTTGCAAGAAGTTAACGTCACGAACTTAGCTTTCCTTGGATCTCAATACAGTTATATAATAAATGCCGGAGAAAAATTTAAGAGGAACTGCCATAGTCTATAGAGCAGGGATAACTATCAAACTCAGTGAATGTCACCCGAGTGGAAGAATTTCATGCATTCTTACCGAAGATAATACACTGATGATTAATATATATCTACACTCAGGAACACACAGACGCCAAGAACGGGAAGATTTCATTCAGAAGGAACTGCCTTATTTTCTGCGCCACAATTATAATAACATTATTCTCGGAGGTGATTTCAACTGTGTATTAAATGCAAAAGATCAGACAGGTGAATTCCATCCCTCCCTGGAATTAGGGAGAGTATATCGCGAACTTAGGCTTTGTGATGTGTGGGAAGTTCTTCATGGTAACAGAGTCGAATATACTTTCTTCCGAGGTACGGCTGCTTCACGTATCGACCGATTTTATGTAAATAAAGAATCAGAGAATAATATCCGAGCAGTAACTGTTAATGTTGCACCATTCAGCGATCATCATGCAGTAGTGAAGAAGACTGCGGGGCATAGACCGGCGGCACAGATGGGAAGGTGTTACTGGAAAATAAACAGCTCCTTACTGTCTGACGACAATATACAAAATGAATTTTCACTCCTGTGGAATGATCTGGAAACTCGAGTGCGAAGAGGTGGACAACTTTCGATCAAATCTTGGCTATACAAGTTTAAGCCAGCTATTCAGAGCTTTTTCCAACGAAAGGGAGTAGAAAAGGCCATCAACAGACGCCGTACGCTGCATTCTTATTACGTGATTCTTCACGATCTTGTCAACCGTCAGCAAGCCGGAAATGACGTATCCAATCATTTGACCGCTGTAAAACGCCGAATCAACTCAATACAGGAAACTGTTCTCCGAGGAGCAATTATTCGCTCCCGTGCAACATCAGTCATACACGACGAGAAAGAATAAAGCGAAAAATAAATACATTCACTCGTTAATTACAGATGACAATAGGAGTTTTACCACTACAAGAGACTGCATTACTGAAGCCGAAAAATTCTTCCAGAGAACATGTAGTGAAAGTAAAATATCGATACCCGACCAAAACAAAATACTATCCTACTTAGATCAACGTTTGCCTGAGGAAGGAAAACAGCAGCTGACCCGATAGATCACCGAGGAGGAAGTTCTAAAGGCCCTGCGCACTGCAAGTGACAGATCAGCTCCTGGCCCAGATGGTCTCAGCTTCACCTTCTACAAAAAGTACTGGCCAGTCATTAAATATACGCTCGTAGAATTGATGAATATTCTACTAAACAACTCCGAAGAATCAACTGGATTCAGCGAAGGCATAATCATTCTTATTCCAAAAGTGTCAATGCCCCGAACTTTATCAGACTATCGTCCTATAACCTTACTAAATGCAGACTACAAGTTATTTATGAAAATTCTGGCCAACAGGTTACGGCCGTTTCTGGAAACCGTCATTCAGCTAGGGCAGACGTGTGGCATTCCGAACACGAAAACCACTTTTAATCTCCAAGCAATTAGAGATGCTATATTATTATGTGAACACTACCCCCACAATGACGCACCAATACTTAATCTTGACTTTGAAAAGGCTTTAGATCGAGTTCACAATGGTTATTTGTTTACGATTCTCGACAAGTTTGGTATTCCACAGTCAACATGTAGTATCATTTTGCTCACTCCCGAATTCTCCTCAATGGTCATTTCTCCAAACCTATTCCAATACGAAATTCAGTGCGAAAAGGATGTCCTCTGTCTATGATCCCCTTCGCCTTAAGTATAGAACCCTTCATTCGAGCTGTCCATCACCTCCTAAAGGATGTACCAAATCCGCACAAGATGTTTACCGTCCGAGCGTATGCTGACGACGTAACACTTTTATTACGGAACCAAGCCCAAGCGGATCAGCTGACTGGAATAATATCTGTGTACGAAATAGCCGCCAACGCGAAAGTGAATTATCAGAAATCTGTCTTGTTACCTCTCGGTACCTGGCCAAACCACATCACAATTGCTGGAATCCCTGTCAAAGACGAAATAACAATTCTCGGTTTGAAATTTACAGGCAAATTTCAGGAGACAGTCGAAAAGAATTGGACTGCAGTCATCAACACTGTCCGGAACACAATGACGAAGGATCTCAGCAGAAATCTTAATCTAATACAGAAAGTATGGCACATTAACTCATTCGCTCTGTCCAAGATATGGTACGTGGCTCAGGTCCTCCCCATTTCAGAGAAACATGCACAAAGAGTGGAATTTGGAATGAGTTACTATCTATGGAGAGGATACATCTATCGTATATCAAGAAATCAACTCAGAAGGCCAGTTGATCAAGGGGGCCTAGGCCTCATCGCCGTCTCCGCTAAATGCCAGGCTCTGCTTCTGAGGTAAATTCTAATGGCAAAGAACGGACTCGGAGATATTAATGATATGCATTTTTGGACATCACTTCGAACTGGAAGCTTTAAACGAGTACTGCGTACTATTGAATCTTTCTATCCTCATGTGAATCAACAGTGCATTCCACCCACGCAAATCATCTACCGTCGTCTTTTAAACAGTCAACTTGTTACCCACAGATCATGGAAAAATTCCCCAACAGAAATTGGAAAAATATCTGGAAGCAGTTCACAACACAAGAGATCCCAACAGACTGGAAAAGTTCAGCATACATAGCCATCCAAGATGCCCTACCACCCGAGGAGAAAACATTTCGCCACAACTTGGTCCAGTCACCCTTGTGCCAAAAATGTGAGATTCCAACTATTGACACACAATTCCACAGACTAACACGATGTGATGGTATGATGAACGTTTGGCGATGGACACTGACTCTGGTGCAGCAGTTAACATCTTCCAATAACCCTAACGATATATATCGTATCTTGTTAGCTTTGGACATACCCAACAGGAACAACAAGTTTGCCCTAGTATGGCTAGCAATGGGCTTTCTTCATTATGCGCAGACCAACGAGAAATGCTCTGTACAAGGTTTTAGGCAGTTTCTCAAGACAGCGAGACAAAAACTGAAAGAGTATAGTGCTTCTGGAGGGCAGGAGAAATTCAATGAATTTTATGTTCTTACCTAGTGATGATACAGCTTGTGTAAATACTACTTTGTTTCTGTTTGCATTTATTTGTTTCTCTATTTAATAATATAAATTAACGATGTAACTGTATAGTGTATCGGTCACCGACGAAAGTGGATCACCTTTCCGTTCTTTATTAAAGTGATGGATCACGTGTGTTAATTATTTAAAAAAACGAGATATCTTAATGGTCGTGTATCTCTCAAGATTTGTTTGTTTGATTGTTTGTTTTTTTGTTGATTTTGTATTTGATGTTTATCTGTAACAGTATGTCTAATTTACGCAGCACTGTAATTAATTATGTATCATTTACTTTGTCTAGAAAATAAAATAATTATTTGAAAAAAAAAAGTACCAATGGACCGGCATGTTTGGCCAATGTATACCTTACCCCATGTACAGGGAATTTCGAAAACCCCAAAATGTAAAACTGGGAACAATTTGTCTTTCGTTTAACCAGTCTAAATTCAAACCACATTATTTTAGAAGCCTTTCTCGTGGACAGTCGAGAGTTTCTTCTGATAACGCAGTGCAAAGTTATCTGCGAAAAGTAAAGAATTTCACCTTATTTTCTTGACATGGCATAAGCTCAGATGCCTTTATCATGTCCGTAAAACTAGTTAGTTCAGTATTATTATTATTATTATTATTATTATTATTATTATTATTATTATTATTATTATTATTATTATTATTATTATTATTATTATTATTATTATTGGTTGAAACTGACATAAACTCTAAATTGGACAAGTCAACATTCAGTGCGTGATTAATGAGGTAGATAGTCATTATTATGACAAAAATGTCCATAGATTAAATTAGATTCATTGTTCTGAAGTTGTTTGTTTGTCTGCTACAGCGGGGAGTTTTTTCGAGAATATTTAAGCTCTACTTGCTGAGCGCCCTGAAGTCAATGTGGCGTGCGACTAATATTAGAATGTCAACCACATCAGACAACGTTCTTCAAAGTGGGGAACTATAAATTAATTACAAGCTCTCTTGGTATTAATAAGTCGATCACGAGAAGGTTAATTGCTTCTGACGTAAGAAAACAAGCCCTCAGGGAGCTATGATTCGAAAAGATAAAGGCCATTCAGTTTAATAACAGTCACAAAGGGACTACGCTATAAACTGAAATAAAGCTTCTTCAGCGATATATTATAATTTCAAAGAATTGTTTTTAATGCTGTATCTTGTATAAATTAGTTGGCTGTACTGATGAGTCTTAATGGCAGAATGCGCTGAAAGCCTGAAATCTAATGCAGTGGAATCTGAAAGAAATGCAGCGAGTACAGCAGGCAATGGTAGGAATGTAAATAGGATGGAAAGTCAAGTTGTGAGTATGACCAAGAGAGAAAGTCCTCTCAGTTTTAATTATTGTCTTGATGGGGAGCAATTTAAGTACCTAAGTTATTTTTTCTTTCTTGCGAACCGGCCAAACTCAGGACCACGCCAAAACCACTTCACTTCCTTCTTATCATCCCTTCTTCCTTTCTCTTTCTCCACAGTGCCTTCATTCTTTCAGAATGTTGCGCTTTTCTTTCTTCAGTCAATCTTTCCCCTCTGCGTTCTTTTATTTTATTCCACAAGAACTTTTATGTTGGAAAGTCTTTTCCTGAATTGGTCTCTATCACGACATTCTTCATCTGCAATTTCTAACCTCTTGAGTTCTTACTTCGTCTGCTTGGCATATGCCCATTGGCTCTTCAAGTAGAATATTTTATTAAAAATGTGTTTATTTAACCTTGCTGGATTCATTCTGACCATGTGTCAATGGAATCGCAGCCGTCTTTTCCTTATTGTTGTTTCCAGGTCTTCTCTTCTTTTGTATATCTCCTTATTTGATCGTAATCTGTAGTTTGCCTCTACCACCCTTCGGCCGTAAATCCTCCTTAATATTCTCCTTTCAATCTTTAGTAGTTTTTCCAGGTTAGTTAGTGTTGCTGTTTCCACCCCATACAGAATCACTGCTTTTACCACAGCATCATAATGTCTTAGTTTGGCATTAATGGAAAGATGATTTTTGTTGTAAATGGCTTTGGTGGCAGTGTTTAGCCTTTCCAACTTAAGTCTCCTATTTTTCATGGCCTCTTTATCCATCTCGCTGCTACTGATAATCTCTCCCAGGTATTTAAACTGCTTTGTGACCTTCACTTCGCCATATTTCGTCTTCATTCTTCTCTTCACCTAATTCCTGTCCGTGCTCATCGTTTCTGTTTTTGTGAAGGAGATATTTAAACCTGTTTTTTCGGCTATCTCATGTAGTTCATTTTTATTTGAGTAATCTTCATATTAACGAGATTTTTAAGAAAGGTTACCCATTTCTGCACATTGTTATGAGAGTATTTAGGGGTTGTAGTAAGCATGAAATGGAGAGGGCGTATAAGTCCCTGGTAGGACCGCAGTTACAGTATGGCTCCGATGTATGGGATCCTCACCAGGACCACTTGATACGGGAACTGGAAAAAATTAATCACGATTTGTTCTGGGTGATTACTAAAATTATTAAATAAATGATTATTGTTGCTCACAGCCATCCTCTCACTACCGTTCTAACTCTCACCGCAGTAGTCACCAATCATTTTGAACCTACGAATTGTCGAGGATAGTTGAGGCGTTGACATGAGAAAGGTCAAAAGTAAAGTCATAAAGTGTGAATTTTACAGAAAAAGAAAAAAATAGCTTTTCAGACATTCCTAAGCAGATTTTACTCAAAATAAATCATGTAAAATCGAGGAGTAATCCATTTATCAGTTTAACACACAAATTTATGCTAATCATGATTCAGGCACAAATTTTGCTATAAAATACGTTGTGAAAAATCACTGTGTAATCAGTTTATCAGCCGACGTGTATGTTTCAAGCTGAAATTTCACGATATAACAAATGGTATTTTTCATCCAAGAAATCCGGCACAGCCAATAGGTCCATTTTTCGATTCACTGATGGTTGGTCACCTTGCAAATGGATGTAAGGTCCTTATGTTGTTGATCACGTGATAGGACCGTATTCTTTTGAGGATAATGTGTTACTTCCGCGGTTCTAACTCGTTGAATGACTGCCTTGTCTCGACTGGGGGAAGTTCGGCTCTTGAAGTCCTTATCCATTTCACAGTTTTAAAATGAAGGCGTTGATAATTTAAATATATCTTGTTTTTCATAGCGACGTCCCGAAAACCCCCGGGCATCATTATGATTATATGAAATGGACGAAAATGTTTAACCTCTCTGATTATTTACTCATCTTCTTCTGGAACCATTGTTGGCCACACGTAGCACCTATTTTTGAAAACAAAGAACTACTCTGAACGTCATGTCTAGATGCTGGCATTAACGACTTATCATTTTGAATGGAATAGGTTACGGAGGCATTCTAGCAATTGAAATATCTAATGAACTATAATAGCTATAAACAGGGTTTACTCGCAGTTGACTTCCAACAAATGACAAAAGTTGTACCTAATTCCACCAGGGGCACGGGCTGACTTACTGCCTTCTCCATGCCAAACGTCGTGGACTTAAGACAGGTTCGGTCTTGCGCAAATAGATACTAATCTACTGTACCAGTTGACTTGCTACCTTTTCCATGCCTTTGACATGAGCGTTTACTAGGTTCTCAACGAAAATTTAAAAAATTCTTTTTTTTTATTTTTTATTTTTTTACTCACTTTCCCATGTCAACGCCTCAGTCGTTTGCGGGTCGTCATAACAGACCGCGACCATTTTCGTATGCTTAAATCTTTTGAGTTTATATAAATACGAACGTATTCTGAGGAAAGGAAATCCAACAGAAGGCCCCTAACAGCATTTCTTCGTCTTATGGATGTCAAAGCTATAAATGCATTAGTATTGTTTGCTTGAAATAAAGAAAATCAACTTGCCAAGGAACTGCTCCTTCTTTACGTGAGGTTTCTTTTGCATCCTGGAAATCTAGGCCGTAATCTAAGATCAGAAATAATGCACATCCTGAAAGAAAAGTGTCCAATTCCTGAAGAACCTCAAAGAGATGAGGGTGCCAATAAACGAATGAGGTGCGTACTGCGCCCTAGAACTGGGGTCAAAAATTACCGAACATATGCGATCTGTAAGATGTTCATGTGTGGAAACCATGGGAAAATGCCCGGCCTAGACTCTCTTAAAAGTACCTAAACTGACGTCTTAATGCAATGAGAAGCTCGATTAGTGTAAATTCGTCTATCGTGTCCGTTTTTATAAAATACTGGATTTTTAACTTCGTTAACTTTAGTTCATTTTCTGAGATTTCCGGTATGAAAAAGTTCTTGTGTGAAAAACGTTGACAATTTTAGTGCGATGTCCAATTGAAAACGCACTTAAATATTTTGTACATTTTCCTAGAAAATATTCCAGATTAATCTTTATGTGATTTTTAAGTTTCGCCGAAAATGTAGTGAATTTTTGAAGCACGTAAATTTGTATACTTATTTTTCAATTACACAAATTGTAACCGTAGTTTTTTATACAGGTGTAAAGAAAGGTATAGTCATTAGTATATTGTAAAAACACTGTTAACTGATATGCTAGAAGAGTTTTTTTTATATAAATTAGAAGATGTTATATATCTTAAAGCAAATAATAATTTGTGGGTCATAGTGACCCACCGCGACCCCATTAAGATGTACCAAAGGCGCGACCGTTGACGGGTTAAGTGAAAATGAATCAGAATGCAGCAAGGCTATACTGTGAGCTCCCAGTTGTGAGAAAGAAGTGAGTACTCAGAAGTAACTAGATCTGTTTTCAGATCAAATTTTCTGTACGGGAGTGAAAGCTGGTTGAACTCAGGTAGACATGACTGTAGCGGGAATGATTGCTTGTACAAACAGGTGGGAACAATGGCTGGAGGTTATTAGAAATGAGGAAATAGAGGCTGAGTTAGAAACAAGCTCGATGGGCGAAACTGTTATTTTAAACAAGTTTCGGAGGTGAGATCATGTGAAAGGAATGGATGACATGGTGGTGGTGATTGTTTTAAGAAGAAGTTATACTAACTGAGAAGAAAATGGAAGTGTCCGATTATTCGAAGAATGAAGGTATCGGTGAAAAATGGAAGGGCCATGAAAGGCCTCGAATTCTGTAAGTGGCACAGAAAAGCGGGAGAAGTGCTAGGATTCAGCTAAGGGCCCTTTCTAGTCGCCTCTTATGACAGGCAGGGAAAGCCTTTATTCTACTGCCTCCACCCACTAGATTGGCCAAGGAAGATGGAGGAAATACGAAAGTGAGGAGAGTTTCACAAGAGGAGGGCGCAATGCAAACCGTGATCGCGAACTCACGCTCCAAGATAACAGCTCCTGGTCCTCCTTTTAGGCAGGGGATACCGTGAATGTGTTCTACGGCCTCCACTTGCAGGGGATCGATATAAATACCTCCATTTACGTATTATATCTAATCTCGTTGAGTGGTATGGATTGTCGTTGTACTCTAAAATACGACTTTATATTAACACGTATTTCTTTATGTATTTAAAATTAAGTTTCAATAAGTTGGTATTCAAAATCTAGCTTCTGGCACTTCGGACAAAATGTCATGGAAATAACATTTTATTAACTCATCTGTCTCATCATGGTAAGTTACGAACGTGGCGAACACCACACACCCACGTCATCCCCGACATGCCGTTAGTTGCAAGAAGAAAGACAGCCACGAACCTACTACGCTGGCGTAGCATGGGGACAGGTGATGCTACTACGTGGCGCGTTCCAAGTGGCGGATAGGTGCGCCCAAACCGGCTTGCCGGCGGACTTGAGCGAAATAAAATAGCTCTTGCGGACCAAATACACAATCCCCTGTGGGTGGGGAACGCAGGCGAAGAATACACCTACGGTATCACCTGTCTGTCGTAAGAGGCAACTAAAAGGGGCGACCAAGGGATGATCGTATTAGAATCATGACACTACTTGTAATTAGTACCACCACGTGGTAACACCATGTATCTCTTTTACTTGCGCGTAGTACCACTATGTTAGGTACACAATAGGTTCGTGATTAGTAGCGATAGTGTGTGAATTAGGGTGAGTTTTACAGTACCTGTGATTAGTACCACTATATGAGCGACACCATGGGTCTGCCGTGGCTATCATTAGTACCCACTATGTGATGACCACCACGGAATAGTACGAGTCCCTGTGATTTGTACACCTATATGAGGAACACCATAGGTTTCCTAGCGGTAAGTACCATTAAGAGGGGCCAATGACCTGGATTTTGGACCCCTTTAGACCACAAGCATCATCGATTCAGGATTGTGCTTTAGAAACAGTCCCCTGGTCAGTAACACTATTGTTTAACGCTATTTTCTGGGAATGTGGGGCATTGCGGGTCGGATCCACTGATTGTTTTAAATTCATATCCATCCATTCATTCTTCGTCATCATGTTTTGAATTCTGGTCAGTGGATGAGTTAGGACTTTTAAATTGTCATTGCATTTCGTATCATTTCGTACCATTACGCGCCGATGACCTAGATGTTAGGGTCCTTATAACAACAAGCATCATCATCATCATCATCATCATCAAGAAAGACAGCATGGAGAATTGGGAACATGTGATACTATGGAAGCATCGGCCTGTCCCCATATGAATCATGCTACCTGGTAGATTAGGTATTGGGTTGCGTCAGGCCATAAGGCTCCCCCTCCACTTCGGGCGCTACGTCACACAAGTCGCCGGCCGCTTCACTTCTCGCCGGTGACTTGTAGGCTGATCTGAACCTCGCAGCAGTGAGGCTATCGATGGTGTTGAATGATTTAAACGTGTGTGAACATTGTAAATTATGGCCAGTCAGGGATGGAATGAAAGCAGGTATAGGCTATTAGTACGATGGGGTCGCCACTCCCAAAGTGATTTATTAATGACTGATAGGTGCCATGAAATGAGAATGGAGAGTGTTGCTGGAATGAAAGATGACAGAGAAAACGGGAGTACCGGGAGGAAAAAACCTGTCCCGCTTCCGCTTTGTCCAGCACAAATCTCACATAGAGTATCCGGGATTTGAACCAAAGTATCAAGCGCATCTTTATTTTTTAAAGAATGGTTGGCAACATAAAAGTTTGTGCAGTTGTAGCTAATGTAGTGTTATTTTCTCCGCTTTTACTACTAAAAGCAACTCCCTCTACCTTTTCTCCTACCGGGCGATTTGGCCGTGCGGTTAGGGGCGTCAGGCTGTGAACTTGCATCGGGAGATAGTGGGTTCGAATCCCACTGTCGGCAGCCCTGAAGATGGTTTTTCTGTAGTTTCCCATTTTCACACCAGGCAGA
Organism: Anabrus simplex; assembly: GCF_040414725.1. Lineage (NCBI taxonomy): Eukaryota > Metazoa > Arthropoda > Insecta > Orthoptera > Tettigoniidae > Anabrus > Anabrus simplex. The sequence continues at coordinate 403,210,529 of NC_090268.1, read as the reverse complement.
TGCTGGGGCTGTACCTTAATTAAGGCAACGGCCGCTTTCTTCCAGATGTTAGGCCTTGCCTATCCCATCGTCGCCATAAGACCTATCTGTGTCGATGCGACGTAAAGCAACTAGCAAACACAAAAACAAAAAATAAAACCTCTCCTCGTTTATAGTTCAGCTCACGTTTTACGTAGACTCCATCCAACAAGTTACAAAATCTTTCATGCTCCTTTAACAATTTTTTTTTTCAAGTAATTCCAATGTGAATCATCAATACCCGAGTTTAACGTGCCTAGTTTTGCAGTAAAAGACTGTGAATAACCGGGTGAGGCATTGTAAGAAACGTTGACTGTCTTATCTTCTTTTACGCCCCAGGAAATGCGAAAAATATTGAAGTGAACCATGTTATTAGCATACAGGAGTAAGATACTTTCTTTGCAAAGGCTTTATTTAACTGTTCCTTACTAAATTATAATTTATCAGTAATGATATACTCATCAACTTCACTTTCAATTTCATCGATTATTTTGTGCAGAGGTTCTATTTTATCGTGGACAGTCACTTTTGAGTTACGAGCAGGTCTAAACAGGAAGTTACAAATACTTTTCTAATTTGACCATTTTAATATTTTGCCCCCGTCACCTAATGCACGTATATCAGGGTTATCACTCATGAAAATATCATGTTTAATGGCTTTAAAATCAAGAGCCACGTTTAACGTTAAGGAAGTACCAATTTTCGGAATATTTTCCTCAGTCATATACATTTTGAAAGTACAAAGACATTGGCTGTGAAAATTGACGAAAACTTTGTCCAAATCTAATTTGCGTTTAGTACTGAAATTACCCTGAACGTCATCGAAGTCCTTGATCCTCTCAAATTCTTCCTCAGCTTTCTTTCTTTCCTTCCTCTTCCCGTTTTTCAATTTCTTCTTGTCTTTGAATAGGATTTTTGCTCGGTGTTGGAAGATTTTTAGACAGATAGGTAGGCAAATTTTCAAACTTAGGAATAGCGTCGTTTGAGAGTTTTAAATGGTTAGGTTTTACAGTTAAAATAGACTCATCAGGTCTTTTAACAGAATCGTCCCTAATTACAAAACTTCGTCGAAGTGTTTTATGCACACAACTGAGCTTGCTGATGGGACGAATTCGGTTCGATGGATCGCTATGTTCCACTTTTGTTTCCGAAACAAGTCAGTAGGAAATTTAAACACTGAAATATTTGGCTGTTTTGAACTGTAGTTGATTCTACAACCAGGTATACAACACGACGTGGCTCAGACGCCAGCGCGTCAGCCTCTTACCGCTTGATACTGTGGTTCAAATCCCGGATACTCTATGTGAGATTTGTGCTGGACAAAGCGGAAGCGGGACAGGCTTTTTCCTCCAGGTACTCCCGTTTTCTCTGTCATCTTCCATTCCAGCAACACTCTCCATTCTCATTTCATGGCACCTATCAGTCATTAATAAATCACTTTGAGAGTGGCGACCCCATCGTACTAATAGCCTATATATGCTTTCATTCATCCCTGACTCAGTCAATGACTGGAAAACAGGTTGCAGGGTTCTTTTCTTCAACATATGTAAACTAGTTTAAGTTATTTTTGAATGTATAGAGTTGCAACTTGTTATGCCTT